>NC_084493.1:1848836-2152808 GCF_030035675.1 Rhineura floridana | reverse complement strand
CTATCTGTCTATCTATCTATCGATCGATCGATCGATTTATTATTTACAAGAATGCCAAAGGACCTCAGGACCATCCAGCCTCCAAAAATTCAAAGTACCCACTGAAGACGACCTTTACAGGCTGAAGCGCATTTGGGAAAGATCTAGTACAAGATCTGAATGCCAGGAATGTATTAAGGATATTTTATTGCCATACATGATGGTTTTCAATCGTGTTTTATGATTGCTAGCTATTATATAATAAAATTACATTTAATACTTTAGATGTGCTAATGGATACATTACTGAGCCCATTTGAGTTTTTCAGAGACTATAAGGTCAAATGCCAATGGCATGCAAAAGCAAAGAAGAGTTATTGTAAGAGGGTGCTTTTTGAGACACATTTGAATCTTAAATAAGGAGAATTCGGGATTTTTTCCCAAATAATTGTTATATTTATAGACAAGTATGTGCAGATTTAATTGATTAAATACACAAGATCAGCAACTAAGTTTTCTTTAACAACTCTGATAAGAACTGTTGAAACACTTTATGCAGTCCAGCCACAGACATTGCTCTGACTACATTGACTTAAACCTCCTTGCAGTTGTATATATCCAGCTATGCACATATGTAAGATTAGAGTGGTAGTCAGATTTGGCAAGCAAGCCTTCCTATGAAAGCTGGCCTACGCAACCATAAATCTGCCCAAACCAACCATAATAAGACTGCATTTCCAAGTGAGCCAATGGCGAGGTCTATGAGCCCATCTTCATTCAAATCCAAGTGGCCGTGGATGCTGCACCCGAAATACATTAAACCCGGCGAAAGGTCAGCTGCTGCAATTCTCTGAAAAATTACAGAAGAAAATCCCATTCAACATTCTGGTGCAAACATACCCTGTTCAAAAGTGGCGGTATGTTTTCGGAAGTGCGTAGATCCAAAACACTTCGACAGGTACATCTCTCTCTGTGTTTGCAGGAGTGGCCAGCTTGGTGGGGTGGTGCAGCAGAGCCGCCCTCCCCACAGAGATGTCGTTGCTGCTTACCCGGATTACTTAGGGAGAGGGTGGCAGTGAAGCCGGGCAGTGTGGGTACACAGAAGGAACTCATCTGGGGCCCCATCTGCACTTTACATTGAACGCACGATCACGCCACTTCAATCAGTCAGGGTTGCCCCCAAAGAATCCTGGGAGCTGTAGTTTGCTCAGGGTGCTGAGAGTTGAGAAGAGACCCCAATTCCCCTCACAGAGCTACAGTTCCCAGAGTGGTTTAACAATCACGCCCTCTTCCCAGGAAGGGCCTCCCCCTATGACTGCCTCTGGTCCTCCTCTGTGCTTTCCTGCACTGGAACTAGAACTGTGAACAGATAACGTCTTGAAACACTCTATTTTTGGGCAGAGACCTTGGGAGAGCCAAGGGGAGGAGAAACTCTGCAATAGTTTCCCAGGGTAGGAGCTCACCACTAGTGTTGGCAGTTGTATAGCTTTCTTCCCCTCCACCCCCTCTGCTATCACAAGAAGCACCAACAGCAGGTATGTTGGCATCCTGGCCAGCATTTTGCATCCTCTGCAATGCCCTATACCTAGCATTGTTCCAGGGCATTGTGGGGGGCAGGGGAAATGACGGCTGCCACAAAAGATGTGGTGGAGAACATTTTGCAAAAAATTCTGCAAAGTGGCCTTTTTCTGGGGTCAGGGGAAGAAAAAAAGGAAAATCTCAGAAATTTTCTTGTTTGAGAAATTTCAGCTTATCTCTTTACCCTCTTTACTCTGGCCTTCGACATCTCAGATGTATATTTTTAGGACCCACCCTATTTTCTGTGATTTTTTAGGTTGTTTTTTAACTGTTTTGTGCGTTTTAAAACTGTTGTAACCTGCCCTGGGACCTCTGAGTGAAGGGCGGGTAGTGAATTCTAATAATGATGATGATGATGATGATGATGAAGAAGAAGAAGAAGAAGAAGACGAAGACGAAGAAGAAGAAGAATTATCTTCTCTCTTCAGACTACAGGCGAACTGTACCTGCTTATATTTCCGTACAAGGTTTTCCTTATAGCCATGGAAGATATATATTGCTCCCTGATGCTCGTCTTCCAGAGGTGCACCCACAACAATATCATTGTAAGAGTCCTGATTCAAGTCCAAGACGGAAGCAATGCAGGAACCAAACCTGGAGTTCTGGTAGCTTGGCAAATCCTCCAGAGTCCCATTGGAAACAAATTGGTCCTTCCAAGAAAAGGCAAAAGTGAAGAAGCAAAATATACCAGCAAACCAGAGCTTGGAAAAGTTACTTTTTTGAACTACAACTCCCATCAGCCCAGTCCAGTGGCCATGCTGGCTGGGGCTGATGGGAGTTGTAGTTCAAAAAAGTAACTTTTCCAAGCTCTGCAGCAAACAGTGGGCAAATAGATGCAACACGCTTGACAGCTAGCCAAGCTCTTAACCAAAAGGTACAAAATGAAGTGCGTAGGCAGAAAAGACAAGCTTTTGTTCAGAAAAAAAACCCCAGATGACAAGATGAAGCAAGGGATTAATCCAGAGCAATGAAGTGTTAAAGCACATAAAATTGGACAGGCCTTGAGAGGGATACAGATGAGAGCTTCTCCATGTCCACACCTAACCTCCGGAATGCCATGCCCAGGCAGCAGGGAGATGGGAAGAATTAAATTGGCCTGCTTTTCGCAGTGGGCTGATCTGAGCTAATGCTCCTAAACTTGCTTGCTTGCGTGCAGATTAGAATGCAATTCCCAATGAGATCATGCACTTTTCTAGATTTAGTGATACCGTGTTTGTGCACAAAAAGTTTGCACAAAGCTACATATTTTATGTACAAGGTGTGTACAAAATGCAGAATGTATTTTATGGATAAATGCAGGGAAACATATTGAAAAGTGGGCTATCAAGGTTAGTAAGTACATATTTTTCCTAAAAAGTGCATACAAAATGTGTACAGTTTAAATGAAATTGAATAAACCTAAATTAGTAACATCTGCTAACTGCAGTGGGTCTACTCTGAGTTTGACTATCCTTGGATCCAACTTTGTGTGTGTTGTCAAGACCTCTGCACAAAATGAGAGGAACCTATGACTGAGCAGCAACAAGACTGAACCAGGATGAAATTGGGCTTCTCAGTCCTTCCCTACTACAGAGGCGTGCCTTGCCCCTTCACTCATGGATTTTTTTGGCGTCTCAGGAAGACCTCTCTCTTTTGACATGCATTTGGCTTTGTGGCTTGGCTGCCTTTCTGAATTTTTTAAAAAGATAGCTCATTACATTTTCTTGTTTTAATATTTCTTGGAAGCTGCTTTGAGCATTTTAATACAGAGTAAAACTATTTCAATAAATGCTAAGGCTGTGCACCAGATCTGGCTGGATCCCGAACCAAATCAGGCCAATTTGGGTTGACCCCGGATGTGGATGGATTGGGTTGATGCATCCCCAGATCAACCCATGTTGGATAGAGTCCACTCTGGGGGATCTGGGCCTGTCAGATGGGGGGGGAGTTGAATGGTGAGGAGAGGGGTAGCGAAGGCTCTTGCTTCCCAACTGCAAGTTTAGTTAGGGTTTTAAACCCTCATTAAACAATGTTTCCCCCCACCCAATTCAGTTTGGGGCTCAGATTGTCCCGGGTCAGATCAGGGCTCCTCTGAAGCACTGGATTGGGGAGGGGGCATGCACAGCCCAAATAAATACATAAATAATTTTTAAAATAATTTCAAAAAACACATACTAAGGCAAAGGCTTAACCTTTATCAGACTCAGCAGCAAGTTTTATTTTAAATGGGGAAGCATTCAAACCTGCAGTTTCCCCACCTGCAGACTGAATGAATGCCGTCCACTGAACTGTTTCATCAAGTGATCTGCCGTTTGTATAGACCAAGCCTTAAGAGAGCCTCAGAGGAACAGGAACAGATGTGACAGCGTGGGGAGGATCAACCACTGGAGATGAGAATTTTCAGCAGTTGCTTGAATAAGACAACAGAGGAGGGGGGAAGGCAGCAGGCAGGTGCCAGGCAGAGGAAAGGAAGGGTAGGTCTATTTAGGAAAGCGTATCCGCACGACCCATTATGGACTTGGTACGGTTTATGCACGCAGGTTTTGTGCACAGACCACATGATGTTGTCCTCATCAAAATGCCAATTCATGTTATTTTCCTATTTAATCCAGATTTACCATTTCTGTAGAAAATCTGATAAATTAACACTCCCCAAACCCCCAAGGAAATGGTAAATCTGGATTAAAGGAGTCATATAGGGTGGCATTTTGATAGGGACGACATCATGTGGATGCTAGGAAAAAATGGCCAGCATAAGCAGCCCTGAGTTACAGGGATGAGGCTGTGGCTCAGTGGTTACAGCCCTGCTTTGCATGCAGAAGGTCCCCTGCCTGAAAACCTGGAGAACCGTTGCCAGTCAGTGTAGACGATACTGGCCTAGATGGACCAATGGTTTGACTCTGCATAAGGCAGCTTTCCATGTCCCCTATGAATCCATGGCAGATATTCACGTGGAAGCAGCCTGGAAGATCAGTCCCAGGTGACTAAGGGGCAAGTCAAAGCAAAATGAAACACCATAATCATTTAGTAATGGTGGTAGGAGTATGGCTTATTTATATACCGCTTTTCAGCCAAAAGCCCCCCAAAGCAATGGACATATTAATACATCAAAACGGAAAGGAAAGGACAATAAAATGCCATCGATCAGTCAGCAAGTCAAGTCAATACAAGACAGCAAATTGCCACATAGGGCTGCAAGAAGAGAGCAGACCTGTCAGAGGCAACTCTGAATGTCAGTTGCCAGAAATTATTTATTTATTACATTTATACCCCGCCTTTTCTTTTCATGATGGAAACCCAAGGCGGCTTACATATGGTTCCCAAGCAGTCTCCCATCCAGGCACTGACCAGACCTGACCCTGCTTAGCTTCAGCAGGGAGCTGGCCTTATGTGCCTTCAGACCACAGCCTGGGACCAATTCTCAAGTGGAGAGAGCTCTGTTGCACTCAGAGTCTGCTTGTGGGCTTCCCTCTGGAGCCTCTGGTTGTCCACCATGAGAAGAGGATGCTGGAGTAGATGGGCCCCCTTTGGCCGGATCCAGCATCCAGGCTCTTCTGATGTTCTGCCTCCACTGTTGGAAGCAGCATGCCTCTGAATACCAGTTGATGGGGGTCACCAGTGGGGCAAGTGCTGTTCCACTCAGGTCCTGCTTGTGGCCTGCCAGTTGAGGAATCTGCCTGGCCACTGTGAGAAGAGGATGTTGGGCTACATGGGCCTTTGCCTTGATCCAACAGGGCTCTTATGTTCTTAAGAAAGCCATTTCAAACTAGAGGATTCAAAACATTAAAGACTACCCTAAAAGGTGCCTGAGGACAGAGGCTAGGTGGCAAATAAAACCACTAGCCTGTGGGCTGCATCAAGGTCCCCCATCTTGTCCTGCTTTGCATTCTTGATTACACATACATAATTTTTTTTTCTAACCCACAAAAAGAATGCATCTGATGCCCAAGAGGGATGGAGGTAATGTTACCAATTGCCACCTTTGCCAAAGTCTTAAATCTTGGGCAAGCTTCACGGGTGGCCAAGATGAGGAGAAGATTTCCTTCCACCCTGTCCCCTTTGTTTTCTGTTCTTACTTCGCAGCCTGGACTTCTGCAGACAAAGAACTACTGAGGCTCTGCAAGTGACCTTCTAGTCAGGAAAAACAGCCTCCCTCTCTTTGGGACCCCTTTCCTTTGCGAGTCAAAAAAAGAGTCGGCCAAGACCACAACAGAGGATTGAGCTGAGGTCTGTTTTTCCGTTCTAGTCAAATTATGTTTTTGGATAACTGAGTGGCCCTTTCCCAAAATAGTACTCCTGAGAGCAAAACCTCTGCAGTTCATCTGGGGCAGATGGCTGAAGGGAAATTGCCCTGAGAAGAGCCACACTGATGGCCAACGAGCAAAAGGCATTTTCAGTGGACCCTTGAGCTTTCCCCAGGCTATTTATAGCTACGAATTAATGTTGTTAGATAACGGACGGAAAGGAGAAGGTTTGACAATTCAGGGATAAACCAGATATGCAGTTCAGAGTGTGACTGAACTACCCACAATGGGCATGTTCCACACCTCCACCGTTGAAGGCAGCAACCCTCTGAGTTTCTGTTCCACAAGTGGGGAGAGTTGCTGTGGTGCTCAGATCCTGCTTGCAGGCTTCCCTTTTGGGCACCTGGCTGAAAAAACAGGATGCTGGACTCGATGGGCCATTGGTCTGATCTAGCAGGCTATTCTTATGTTCTTATTTAATGTACACATTATATATATATAACAATAACGACTGCAGGGAAGCTTGAGCAGACTCAGGGCCGGGGGTGGGGAATGGGGTGTTTAAGCTTTTCTGTCCATGCCTCCCTCAAGGTGCTCTTTGCATTTCTAGGGAAGGCGTCCTTGATGCCAACGGAGGTTTCCCTTGAAATGCATGTAGGGCCTTTGGAGAGGGGATTCTTTTCTTTTTTTTCAGAACTGTGGCAGAAAGTGTTGGCTTGCTCCTCTGATCAAACCTCCCTGAAGTTGCTAGTTACATAATTTAAATATGCACAGGAATTGCAAAAGTGCAATCCATGTCATGCCTGGTTTGAACCTCCCATGACGTCAGGGACGTTCTGCATGCAGATGTTCCACCACTGGGCTATGGCCTTTCCCCAGCATTTTGACTACTAACCTGGGAACAACCTAGGAACCCAGGAAGCCGGCTTACGCTGAAGTCAGGCCGTTGGTCCTTCTCGCTCAGTTTTGTCTGCACTGACTGGCAGCCAGAGCTTGGAAAAGTTCCTTTTTTGAACTACAACTCCCATCAGCCCAATCCAGTGGCCATGCTGGCTGGGGCTGATTGGAGTTGTAGTTCAAAAAAAGTAACTTTTCCAAGCTCTGCTGGCAGCAACTCTGCAGGTTTTCAGGCCGGGTCTCTCTCAGCCCTGTCTGGAGATGCCATTGGGGGTTGAACCTGGAGTCTTTTGCATGCAAATCAAGTGCTCCACCACTGAGGCCCAGCCCTTCTCTTACGAAAGGCAGGAAATGTAAACAGGTTTTTTTTATTGTTTTGTGTTCGTAGGCACAAGACGAAGTAAAGTACCTTTTTAAGGGTGTAGATGTACACCTTCCCCCTCTCTCTTCCTCCGCTGAAATACATTGGAGCTCCAACCAACAAAACATCAGTGACCCCATCACCATTAACATCTACGGAATTGATTTCACTTCCATAGTAGGCACCAATCTGAAAAACAAAATTATATATGTGTGTGTGTGTTGTGCATTTTAATATCTTCACTTGCTTCCAAGAAATGAATGGCATCTAGAATGATACTACTGGAATGAGAAGTATTTCTTAACGGAAGCCATCTATCATCTCCTTGTCTAGACATTTCCCCTGGGATAAAAAAGACAGACTCAGAACTTTGATGCTGGAAGATTAAGGGACGGCTTCTCTCTAAGATGTCGCTTCTTCCTGAGTTTGGCTCCTTTTTTGCCCAGAGAATATGATGAGAATGATTAGTTTATTTATGATGGGGTTCAAGCTATCATCACCAAGTAAAATACAGTCTTTGAGTCTATAGCTTCTTGACTGACTTCCAGGATGGCATTCCTTGACAGACAAAATTGTGTCTATGCTGAAATATCTAGGAGATATGGCCAACGGCGGCTGGCGGCTCTATGTCAGTGAGGCAGTAGAATCTGCCCTGGGTTTTAGTCCGAACTTTCACGGTGGTACAAGGGGCTGAAATCACCTTGGACAGCTCTTTGGAAGTTTGGACTAAAACCCGGAGCAGATTCCACTGCCCCACTGACATGGAGCCACCAGCCGCCACCGGATATGCTTTCTAACCCCATTTGGCTGTCTCAAGGTTCTCAAAAAGCAAAACCTCTGGGTCACCCACGGAAACCTCACGGCAAGAGGCCTTCGACTAGCTAAGGAAAGTACTTCTTCCTAACCCGCATATGGAACTCACTGCTGTTGAAACGGGGTAGGGAAGCTCTGGGCCAGGGCCCGAATGCAGCCTCCCAGACCTCTCTGTCTGGCCCCCCAAACTCTCCCTAGGCTACACCCCTCGCCGGCCCTGCTTCACACTCTCCTTGAGTGTCTTTGCCTGCCTGGAATGAGTCCTCAACCTCTGGCAATGCCTCTGACTTCCCTGCATGAGGGATAGAGTGAGTGTGGGTAGAAACAAGCCTACTCTGCAAAGGAAACCTTTGCGTTTGTTGCTGTACCTGCTTTTGCCTCTGGCACCACCCACCACCAGCATGTGACCCCCAGGAGGTTGCCCAGAAGGGAACGTGGCCCTCAGGCTGTAAAAGAGTCTTTACCCCTGCTGTAGAAAACAGGGATGGTCACAGGCGGAAATGGCTTCCTTGGAGGTTAGGTCCTAACAGTGGCTGTCCCTACACATGCACAATCCGCCTGGAGAAGAAGATACTGCGAAAGTGTGCCCACACAGTTTCAAGCGTATCTCGGCAGCCATACGGGCAGGAAGTTCGCTTGCTTAAAAATGGTACTGGGGAGTCTCCAGGCACTGAATTCAGAGTTTTGTTTGAGAATTGCGGCAGTGGACGCTTGGGTAGACACAAACCCTTGAACACACCCCTTGCGAAATGTTCAGTATTATACTGGAATAAATTGCTGAGACATTCTCAAACCCAGCCTAGCTCGCTCCAGAAACAACGGGTTCTATCGAATGTAGCACTAAGTAATTTCTTTCATCAGTGCAACGATTTCAGCTTGCACGGCAAAACTCCACCCCCTCCCTGTGTGTGCCCTGCACCCGCCCTAAATCTCTCTGGAGGGTGGGGGAACCCCCTGAACAGATTTAGAGGGCACACGAGGGGCAGAAGTTCCACTGCACAAGCAGAAATCCTCACGCTAACATTAATTGGATACTACCCAATGGCCCCCAATGACACCATTTACCTGTTCTCCTTTCAGTGACTGGTGAATTGTCAGATTTCGGTCGGTGTGCATTGTGAAAATGATAACCTTCCCTGTGTGGTTGAACCGGGGTGCTCCTGCTACATAAATCCTGTCAAGCCTTGTTGATACCACTGAGGTGACAGTGTAACCTACAAAACACACACACACACACACACAGAGAGAGAGAGAGAGAGAGAGAGAGCAGTACAACATATTATTGCAGAGGGTGCAACTCTACAGATAGCACAACTCTGGTCCAGTGCCAAGGTAATAAATCATAATTTTTAAAATGCCATTTCTGATCCATATTCTATAATCAAAATAGAGGGAGGTCCTTCCTTCCACCCGTCCACCAAACTGCTAAGGACTGGTTTTAATCTTGGCCATCTATTTTTACTTTGATGTGCTGTTTACTGGCTTTTAATTTAACTGGCTGCTAACTTTTTTCAATGTTAATCTTACCTTTCTTTTTGGTAATGTTTATAATATGTTACTTCATTGTGCTTCTTTGCTTGCCAGCCAGTTTAGGCACTGAGTATGGAAAAGTGGGATATAAATTCTTATAACAAATGGATAAAGAAAGAAAGAACCATGTGATGCACACAAGCTCCATAAATTTGAGACTGCTGATGTTTTGCAGAGGCAGATGCTAGCTACAATCCAGAGATTTGTTCACTATAGATAATGAACTGCTTGCATCGAAGTCCCTGCTTAAGCATTGTGTAGTCCGCAGTACAAAGGGGAGCAATTGACTGTGTGCACAAATCTGCCACGCTTCTCTTGCCCAGCCATCTCTGGCTACTCTCCTTACCCAGATATGCTCCATGATTCTTCAGCTCCTCTGGAAACTCTTGGAGATAGGATTCTCGGTGAGGAACAACTTTGCCACTGCTGGTCTCCTTGAGCACGGCTCCGTTCCAGTCATATGCACCTACAGCTCCAAGCAAAATCCCATCCTGGTCATGGGGGGGGGGAAATGTTCAGAGTTGGACAAGGAGCTACTGGCCATTTCTAAGAGATTTGTATGTGTATGCTTGACACACACAGAGACACAGATACAAATACAACATTTTTTCATCCTAAAGCTCTAATGCGCTGCTGCGTCACAATGGCTTTATATAGTAGCGTTTCCAATTCATAAGAACGTAAGAAGAGCCTGCTGGATCAAGGTCAATGGCCCACCTAGTCCAGCATTCTGTTCTCACAGCGGCCAACCAGATGCCCCAATGGGAAGCCCCAAAGCTGGACCTGCATACAACTGCAGTCTCCCTTCCTGTGGTTTCCAGCAGAATTCAGCATCTAAGTAGAGGTAAAGCTCACATTTGAGTGGTGGTAGTTGAGGACATGAATTTGCCCAGTTTGCAATCCTTACATGTATCCAACAATAAATGCCATCTCCCCACCCTGCCCCAGAGTTATTCTCTGGCTTGGATCATAACCTAAACCAGAGAAGAAGTCACCACTACTGCTCTGCTAACCCTGGCTTGGCCTGGCAATGGGTTATAGCAACAATGGTGGTATACTTGAAGATCTGGAGGCCTGAGAGGCCTCCACCATTCCTGATGCCTGGAACCTTAGTGCCCAGAAAACTTCACCTTCCCTGGGTGCCAGGGATGCTAACGTTCCAGGGAGGTGGGAAAAGAGCTGGACTGGTTGTTATCGCTACAGCTGCAACCTGTGAAAGGTTAGGCTATGTAGGGGAAGGGGACATCGGAAGTGTTTCTGGATCTGAGGGGTGGATACATGCTCTTGCAGTCGGACACCCTGGTGTGCTCTTGATGACACCACAAGGAGCAATCTAAAATTCAGCAGTCTAAAATTCAGAATCAGATTGGGACAAACCAAGCAATTTTTTTAATCTTTAGGAAAAGCTCAGGAGGAGGCTGCCACTCAGTCCATCTCACACATTCTTTATGCATTTATTAGTAGCTCTACTGTTATTTATACATTATAACGTAAATAGGATGGATAGGATTGTGTGTGTGTGCACGTATATGCGTGTAATCTTTTTGCCTGATCCTTGGGTGTTAGCCACTTTTGTTGGTCATAAGGCACTCATTTCCCCACTCACAAAGGAATGGCTTGATTTTAATTTGGAAAAAGGATATTATATTTCTACTCAGTTATACTGGGAAACAAGAAACCATGACACACAAGGGTTAACCCAATATGCCAAGATACTTCCCAAAGTCAAGGTGTGAGGGAGAAACAGATGCTTCCCTTTGCTCTCTGGGCATTATTCACAACCACATGGGGGGGATGTCAAAAGGATCTTTCTTGTGGGACTACCCCAAGGGGAAAATATTGTCCTGACAGATTGCCTGCTGATCTTGTTGGTAAAGCGCTTTCTTGCTGGGGAGAGGGGTGACCCTACAAGAAAGAGTCATGATGGGTCCTAACAGCAGGCGGGCTAGAATTGTGCCCATTCCCTCTCTACAGGTGCTATCATGATGGCACAGGCCAGATGGACGTCCTTAGAGGGAAGCACTTTTGGCCCAGGATGCTCCATGGTAGCCCTCTCACGATGTGATCAGACATCGCACACACATGTAGCCAAATGAAGAGGGAGAGCCTTGAGTCAGAAGAAAGGACTGTACCGCTTCAGATTGCAGGTGAAGGAACTGGATTTTTAAACACTTCCTCTGACATTTGACTGGCATCATCACTGTTCGGCACCAGCTAAAGACTGGCCTTTCCAACCAGGCCTTCTTCACTGGAGTTTAATGTCAGATTGATGGTGGTTGTTATAAGAACATGAGAAGAGCCTGCTGGATCAGGCCAGCAGCCCATCTAGTTCAGCATCCCATTCTCACAGTGGCCAACCAGATGCCCATGGGAAGCTCACAAGCAGGGCCTGAATGCAAGAGCAACACTCTCCGCTTCTGTGGTTTCCAGCAACTGATATTTGGAAGCATACTGCCTCCAGCTATTTTAGTTGTATTTTATTTGCTTCTCTTTATATATCATTGTTTAATGCAGATGGATTAAATTTTAACTTGTAACCAGCTCTGAAATTGTTTGCAATGAAGAACAGGACAGAAATGCTTTTCATAAATAATAAGGAAAAAATTCTTTTCTTAGTTCTCACCCCCTACGATGGCAGCATTCTTAGACCTCATATTTCTTGAAGACACAGAGAGAGAGAGAGAGAGAGAGAGAGAGAGAGAGAGAGAGAGGGAGAGGACATTTTATGAGAAGCAAACAAGAAAGGTCCTTGCCCAGAGTTTACCTTCTAAATTTCAAGTGTACAGGAGACAACTGGGGAGTGCGTGTGTGGGATAAATGGGGGAGATGTGGGGGTGAGGTCAAAAGAGCTAAATGCAATGAATATTTATAGACTAGAAATGTGTTTAACCTCAAACTTCAATCATTCATCTATCTTAGTTATTTCAAGAGACATTAAATTGCATAAAGAACAGAGTGGCGGGGAAAACATGGAAAACGCCATAAAAATGGTGTGGGGAATTTTCTTGAGTGGGTGATTTGGAAGACTTTTTGTATGCGACAGAGCTCATCTTCCTGAGCATTTTGGTGTATGGTACGCCTTTGTTGCAGTAGGAGGTTAAACTATAGACAGATGAGCTATTAGGCAATCAATGTGCAATTTTTGGTGCAGTTAGACAGTTTTCCTGAAATTTCCCCGGCTCTGTCATGTCCCAGCCTCTGTCCCTCTCAAGGAACAGCCACCCATATAGCTTGCCTTGGCATTTAACTTGTGCATCACTTTTGCATTGTTATTCAGAACTGTCCAGCACATTTGGCTCTAATCTGTATATTTTAGCTACAGTGACTGAGAAGCATCCAGTATCTGAAAGAGGTTTGGGAATGTGCAAGGAAGCTTTGCCAAGTCAGCAAGTGAAATATTTTACAACCTGCCAGTTCCTCCAGACTTGTCAATTTTGGCAGCACAACTTTTTAAAAGACACACACACACACACACACACACACACAGAGAGAGAGAGAGAGAGAGAGAGAGAGAGAGAGAGAGCAGCAGCATTGTCCTTGAGAAAACAGCAAAGTAAATCAATTTCAATTCAAAGCTACTCTTCTGCCCAAAAAGTACTACAGGCTGAAAGAAGACAGTCACCATTTCTTTCAGTATGGCCTGGACTCCTGTGCCTTCAACAGCAGTACAGCAGGCAGAGATTCAACAGGTGTAGCTTTGTCTAGGATGGAGCTGCAGTCATTGGCATGCACCTGTTTTTTTTTTTTTTTTTGCATGTCAAGCAACTACACTATAGGATCCAAGAGTCATCGTCCATGACCCTTGGCTCTGTTGCAGAGGAGGGAGAGGCACAACTCTCCCAGAAACTCTCAGTGGAATGCACATTGTATTAATCAATTGATCTGTGGGTCACATCCACACATATATATCAAGCACACCGCTTCCCCCAAAGAATCCTTGGAACGGTGGTTTGTTAAGGCTGCTGGGAACCGTAGGTCTCTGAGGGCTTAACTACACTTCTCAGAATTCTTTAGGGAATACCATGTGCTTTAAGTATGCTTTAATTGGATGGTGTGGGTGGCTTTCCGCCAAAGGCAGCTTACACCCAAGCAGGTTTAATAAGAGAAACTTCTGGGTGAAAACCAAATGACACCTTCCTCATTCTAACAATTGATTTTATATGAAGTTAAACAGCTGAGCTAACTATCTCTTGCCACTGAAAGACTCTCATGCCCTACTGGTTCATAGAAGGGTCATAGGAAGGGTCATAGGAAGGGTCATAGGAAGGGTCATAGGGCATAGGAAGGTTTGTGCATGCTGCCCGGAACAAATCTGACCCAGAGATGGCAAAAATCATAATGATTTTTTAAAAAAGGCTTCATCTAAGTTTTCAGTCAACACATTCTCAAAAATAAACGAAGGGGCCATTTCTTGGAATCACTTTCTATACAGAGCCAAAGAGAAACCGTTGGCTGTGGGCGGTATAGAAACTGAATAAAATAAAATAAATAAATATTTGAGAATTTCTGGCCCCTTGCTCAAAACTTTTATTTCAAATTGCACCAGGAAATTAGCTGTTCTGGCCCACAAGAACCCTCAGATGCTTCTCGCTTCTCAGCACACAAATAATTCAGGTATCATCTACTACCATACACCGGCCTCATCCGTCACAAACCAAGAGCTCTCTAGGCTGACAAAGATCAACCATGCGCCAAAGAGACATGAATCACAGAAGGAAACAGCAAAAAACAAGAGTGTTATTCACTCACTTCCACAATGTGTGATGAAAATCCAGTCTGGGACATTTCGAGGCCAAAGGATATTTCGTTCTTGTTGGTGCCTAGAACAAAAGAGAACAGCACTTCAGGGATTGTCAGACACCCTTGATGGAAAAACAGCCAGATGCCAAAAACCAAGGTTTGAATCCCCATACAGCCACGAAGCTCACTGGGTGACCTTGGGCCAGCCACTGCCTCTCAGCCTTAGAGGAAGGCAATGGGAAACCCCCTCTGAATACTGCTTACCATGAAAACCCTATTCGTAGGGTGGCCATAAGTCGGAATCGACTTGAAGGCAGCCCATCGCTTCCCAGTGTAACTTTACGCAGGACTTTTTTTGTGACAGTACATGCTGGCAAGGAGCGCCAGCACGGGATGTGTTTTGGGGGGAGCTGCCCATGCCAGCCACTTCGTGCTGGCACCCATTGCACTTTTATCAAAATAGGAGTACTGGCACCTAATTTATGTATTTATTTATTTTTACCAAAAAGGCACTGATTTCTCAGCATTAAGTACTTGGTACAAAATTAATGCAGTGTAGTGAATTGAGGGTGTAGCCTGAGAGAACGAGAACAGAACACGGACCAAGTCATCTGAGTCCAATTTTAGTTTAATTTAACAGCTGTTCCCCGGGAGCCCCCAGCCATACATTCCCCTCTGTTTCCACATGGCCCCTCCTGGGCTCCCAAATTTGGCCTCCCACCTCAAGTGAAGTGGAAGATGCTGCAGCATCACCAGTGCTGAAGTGAGACTCAAGTGGCAGCCCAGTCAGTTTCTGTCTCAGGCAACAAAATGTCCTGGGCTGGCCCCTGGTACAGCATGCCCCTTCCCTGCCCCTTCCAAACAGAACCATCAGGAAGAAGGTCCCAAAATAGGTACCTCCTATGATCATTCACACTCAGATCTGACTCATTATGCCAGAATGCAGATTTCCAGTCGGAAGAAATGCAGTGTGGTGACAGAGGACACCTTCCTTCAAATGCACATTCAATGTACGCCTTTGGTTCCTCATCCAGAAAATACTGTATGTGCAGAGGTCTGCTTCATTCACATAGATTCCTTTTTCTGGATCTGGGCACTGGATGTTTAAAAAGTAACCACGTTTGATAGTTTAATTTTTTAAAATATATTTTACATTAATATCCCACTTTTCCTCCAAGGAGCTCAAGGCAGTGTACATGGTTATCCTCCCCCCCATTTTATCCTTACAACGACCCTGTGAGATAGATTTGGCTATGAGACTGTGACTTGCTCAAGGTCACCAAGTGAGCTTCATGGCAGAGTGGGGATTTGAACCCTGGTCTCTCAGGTCTTAGTTCGACACTCAAACTTCTACACCACTTTGGTTCTCCATGTTATTTAGTTTTAATGAAGGAAGAGGCCTTCTTACCAACATGTTCATATTCACACATATCTGCCCCCAAATTCAGTGAGGTCACATCCATCCCATTCATTTGTAGCACACTGGCTTCCCCCAAAGTATCTGGTAGTTTATTATGGGTAGTGAGAATTGTAGCTCTGTGAGGGGCAAACTATAGTTTCCAGGATTCTTTGGGGGAACTGTGCTTTCAATGAATGGTGTGGATGTGACCTCAGGCAAAACACAAGACTCAAATATCAGAATTTTGATATTTGAATGTCAAAATAGGCAATCTGGAGTTTGAGATGACTTCCACATAGAGATTCATGCCAGATCCAACTTCAAATGAAAAGTTTCCAACAAAATCTAGTACTTTCCTATAGAGGGATGTAGACTTCAGCCTTGCATAATACTTCACTAGAACCCCACGGCCCATCAACCAGAGCACGCAAGGGCTCAAGTGGGCAGGTATACACCAGGAAGTAAGGAAGAGGGTGCCTGGAACACTGCTCAGACCAGTCATTCATGATCCGTACCAGAGAGGGATGGGCAGATATGTCACTTTCAGTTTCTCATTTTTTCAGTCTTGAGTTCAGTTCTACATGTTTCTGTATTAGTTTGTGATTTTTTTTTAAGTCCTCATGAAAATTCATTAGTATTTTAGTGAAATTTATCTTAATATATAGGTTTGCATGCAATTTTGCCTAACATACGTATTTTTGAATGTTATTTCTGCTAATATCTGCATTTTCATGCACTCTTTACCCTAGTATATCATCGTCATCATTTATTGCTATTATTATAATTTATTATGCGCCCTTCGCTCAGAGGTCCCAAGGTCTGCTGCAACAATTTTAAAACATAATTGAAACTGTTAAAAACAACCTAAACAACATCACAGAAAACAGGGTGGGTCCTAAAAATGTACATGTGAGGTGTCGAAGGCCAGGGTAAAGAGGTGCAAATTTAGTGTAAGCCTTTTTGTAGGTATTACTTGGCTGGGGAGCTGCATTGCAAAATTCAGGGAACTGTGAATTTCTAAGGCTGGTTGAGTTTCAGTTCTCATGTGGTTCTGGAAAGTGCAAATTTGATAATTTGCCTTTAAATGCAAACTAAATTGAATTTCTGCCCTATCCCTAGTACTGGAACCAAATTCTTACATTCTTTTAAATAAAAAACAACAACAGGTCAGGTATTCAGCAAGCTATTTTTTTGGGGGGGGGGAAAGGTTTTTTTTAGTTGTTGCTATTGGACAATTGGGAGTTAAAAGCCCTTGTTGTTCTACTACAATTCAACCAAAGATTTGTCAGTAGATCCCAGTCTACCTTCTGCCTGACATTGAGCTACAGGACTGAACTTCAAAAGTGGGACAAGTGATATAGAGAATTATGCGGCTCACCTTCCAGACTAAAGATCCTTTCTCCAAGGGCATCCACGATATCTTTGAGAGCAGCTTCATCAGTGACATTAAAGAAATGCTTTTCATCTGGGTCGCTTGCTATATATTTGATTTCTTTCAGAAAGGCTTCAGGATTGATTCCCCTTCTGTTGTAATAGCCAAGAACCTGGATTGGAAAGCAGAAAAGTGTGGCTCAGAACATTTCCCATGGAATAAAAGGCATTTGTCAAAAACATATCAGAATGAGGCTTTCAAATGCAAAGACAATTAAGTTACAGCACTATCACATTCTCACCATACATGTAAAGCACACAACTTCCACCAAAGAATCCTGGGAATTGTAGTTTACCCCTCACAGAGCTACAATTCCCAGCACTCTTAACAAACCATAGTTTGTAGGACTCTTTGGGAGAAGGCCAGGGCTGGATTATCCATTAGGCTTAGTAGGCTGAAGCCTAGGGCCCCGGAGCTCTTGGGGTCCTGTGGGGCACTGGCCTGAGGGCCCCTGGAGCTACAGGGGGCCCTCCGCTCTCCTTCCGCGATCCGCATTGCTGCCATCAACAAAGATGGCGGCAGAGGATTCAGCTCCTTAGATGAAAGAACAAGAAAATATGTACCCAACCTATAGAAACAGATAGCAATACAGAATTTGCCACCCTGGGCTCCTGCTGGGAGGAAGGGTGGGATACATATTAAATAATAAATAAATAAATAAATAGGGTTTGTATATCCGCATATAAAAAAAGATTGATACCAAAGTTAATAAAGTACATAAAAATGTCCAACTTTAATATCAAACAATTATTATTTATTTATTATTAATGCATATGCATATATATAGGGAGGTGGTGGGCTTTCCAACATGGGAGGCCTTCAAGAGGCAGCTAGATAGCCACCAGTCGGGTATGCTTTAAGTTGGATTCCTGCATTGAGCAGGCGGTTGGACTTGATGGCCTTATAGGCCCCTTCCAACTCTAGGATTCTATGTTATATATAAATATATAATATATATATATATATACACCATACAGGGAAAATACCATGTATTGGTACTGATATTTTCCTGGTATTGTTGATTTTAGGCATGTAGGATCTACTAGAACCTCAAGGTCCACCAGCCAGAGGCAGCTGCAAATGACACAGCACTGAGAATGAAAGAATCCTGAGCCCAGGAATTTGCTTTTGACTAATAGAACTGAACTGAGCTGACACTCCTTTCACACAAGAACCCACCCCTGGTTACCCCTTCCTACCTGGCTTCCCCCCCCCCCCATTTCAGCAGTATTATTGAGGAAGGAGCATCATTTTGTTGCTAGCAGTGCTAAAAGGACTGAGAGTCTGAAACCCACCTCAATCTACTGCAATCCACCCAGAAAGCTACCCGTAGTTCCCAACCTACCTCTGGTGCACCCCTTGTCTGTTCTACTGGCTGTGGCTCCCTTGGGAAGAAGGTCTTTCTTGGCCTGCTTCAAACTGGACATGCTGGGGATTAAAACTGGGACCTTCTAAAAGCAATGTATGCTTCTCTCTCACTCCTACTACTGACACCAAAAAGAACTTTTCCTGATCCTTGTAGCCATGTATGTCTGGGAAATTCATTCTAATTGGTATCGTTCACAAATAACACTAAGCCATGGTTTGACTGACAGTCTGAAACCAGTCCAGCAGTCTAACTATGGTTTGTGTGTGTGTGTGTGTTTTGCAACAAACCAGTGTGTGAAGCTAAGATTTGCCATTGGATTACAAAGCATGGCTTGTTTTAACTGGCATTATGTCTGAACCCAACATCTTCGCTTAAGTATGGTTTATTTGGCTAGCCCACCCCAGATGCTCACCGAGCGACAGATGCAAGAGCAGTTGGAAAACAAGCCAAGCTTTGGAGAAAGAAACCATGGCTGGCTTGCTTATATGTGAAGTGGCTCATGGTTTGTTGAACAAGCCATGGCTTAGTGTTGTGCGCAAAAACAGCCATTGCCTTGTGTGCTGCAACCCCCCCCCAATTAATTAAAGGAAAAGCTGGGATATAGCTGCACGCTATGCATTAAGCATCACCTGTAGCCATTTGGCTTTCAGTGTGCCCTTTGAACATGTTCCAGATTCCTCTGCAAGATTCAGGGATTTTCTGGCAGACAAGTGTTGGAAATGATCCCCAAAAGTAGAAACTTTGAAAACTAGCACTGATCATTTCACCAGTGGACAGCCTGCCTGTGTCTTTACATTCACTTCAATGCAATTCTAACAAAAGCTCGTGGTGGATTGTGCCCCAAGGTGACTTACCGCAACGGCATATCTGGTGACATTATCTTTCTCGCTGCCTTCAATCACCTTCTCAAGGTCAGGGCTGTCATGGGACTCTCCATCTGTGATTACAATCATCACTTTCTTGGCGCCCTTCCGCCCCCCTTTCTGAAATGCTTCTGAGCTGAAATTTAAGAGATGCAGGGGAATTAACAGATCATCCCATAGAAGGTACCTTGCAAATGAAGTGTGAACATCACAGCTTCATTTTCAGTCTTGTTTCTATGGTGATTTTTTTTTTTAAAAGGGCTCTTTATCTTGGTAATCAACATAGTAAATGGCAGTAAGGGAAAGCATGAGATTGCCTTAAGGCTGTGGGCACACTAGTCACACTAGAATGGTTTCTCTGGGTGTATTTTGAAGCGATTCTGCCATTGGCTATACATGCCTCCCTTCCCCACTGCTGATTTCAGACCTGTCAGAACCACCCACAGCAAAGCGTTGGGCCAATCACTGTCTTTGCCTGAGCCTGCAGCAAAGTGTTTCCATTGGCCACACCTGGAGGGGCAACAAGTTGATCTACCAATCAGTTGTGAAATCTGTCTAAAGCTGAATTAAAAAAAAAACACTTTTGCTGATCTGACCAGGTTTTAGAGTAAAAAGGGGTGGCATTTGACTAGTGTCGTCTGCCCCCGTTTTAGGAAAACAGAACTGCACTAGAACTGGCACAATGGTACATGTGTCTCTACCCTAATAGACCTGTAAGAAATCTAGAGTGAAACAAATGTGTCAGAATCAAAACATTTTAAAGCTGCCTTATATCCCAGCTCACTTTAAGGGACTTACTGAGTTTGAAGGTTCCCATTGTTTGTACAATGCCTTTCACTTTGCTTATGTGGTCTTGTTGAAAAGCAATTGTGTTTGGTGGAACAAAGGAGATGCATTTGGTTACGTAATTAAAGCTATCAGCACTAGGGTCTTGTTACCTTATAAACAACATTCAGTGCCTAATGAAGTCACCTACACAAAAAACCAATACACTTTACATACTGAGTGCTTAGGCAAAAACCAATTAGACAAAAACTTATGCTAGTATATTAGGGCTGACAACATAATCCAGTATATCCATTATTCAATCTGAAGAGGAACCAGTGATATAGTACATCCATTATATATATTATGACAATACATGTTCATATGGAAATAAAATAAATGCAGACCCTGATCAATAGAAGTGTTCAGTTAGAATAATATGGGGCTACATCAAAGGGCTTAAGTTTTCCCCCCCATTGTCCCAGGGAAAACACCACCCTCCAAACACCCCCGTTTTGCGTCTTTCCTCCCTCTTTTCTCTACCACACCTAGGGATGACTAAATCTTGTCAATTTTGTTTTCTCCCTTTCCCAGTCTGAAGTACAGTGTGTAACATTCTGCATCAGTTTGTGCTTTTTTAATAAGCCTAAAAATCATCAGCATTTTAGTGGACATTTCTGCTACTGTGCACATTTATATGCAATTCTTGCCAAATACACACCTTTTTGCAAACAATTGTCCCTAATGTAATGCATTTTTTAAAGTTATTTCCCCCAATATATGCATTTTTATTCACACTTTCTCCTAATATATGCATTTTTATAGTTTTGTTGGAGAAGTACATTGCAAAATTCAGAGAAGTGCAAATTTCAAAGGATAGCTGTGTTTTGGTCCGCGTATTATTTCAGGAAATGCAAACTAGGTAGGCTTGCATTAAAAGGCAAACGGAATGGAGTTTCAGCTGTGTTGTGGTAGGGCTGGTCTTGTTCCAGGATTCATCCTTCAAAAAGATTTCTATGGTGAGTTCTGGTGAGATTTTAGCAGAAATGAAGCTGGGGGAACAGGAACGCAGAGAATTTGCTTATAACAAGAAAGAGTGTGTGTGCTGCTGAGAGGAGACTTATAAAGTAAAAAAAAAAGACCCTGCCTTTGTGGAAGGAGAGGAAGAATGGGTTGTTGATATGGCTGGAGGGGAACAGAATCTCTGTGTTTTCTGGCTGTAGCTGCTTCCAGCAGAGGTGGTGGCGCTTGATTTCTAAAGAGAGAGGTGTTGGGGCTTTAATTTATGTGGGAGATACACCATTGCTCTGAAAGCTCAGCTTCTTTCTTCCTAAATGTGTGGGGAGTCACTGCCCAGTGGTAAAAGGGAAAGCACTCTGCATATGCTCAGAAACTTTCTGTTTAGTATTACTCTGGTGCTTAATGATCCTGTGCCAAGGATCCACTGACTGAACTTGGGCTGGTTGCCGACGGTTGTGCCTCAGTGTTCCTCAGCTGCAAAATGGGATCAACATCCCCATAATGGTGCAAAAAAATGCAAAAATAAACAAACACATAATCATAATTGTTTATATCTGTGCATATTTATGTTATTGACTTGCCATGCAGCGTATGGTATGCCTCACTTGTTTTGTCACCTAGATTCTGAAGCCATCGGCTTGCATGCACTTTATTTGTCCTGCTTTTACTTGTGGCCCATTTGAGTCCAGGTTGTCTTGGCTCAACCACGGCCCTACCTAGGCATGGTGCTTGGCTGTTTACTGTGACCCCAGCCTCGCCCACTCTCCTGATGTATTTTCCTCCATGGAACACTGGAGGAGGGCACCTACTCACCGAGCAAATTCTATCCCAAACGCTGTCCGGGTTTCCGTTCCGCCTCTTTGCTCTATGTGCCTAGCGGCTTCTACCACATCCTTCACCGACCTGTAGTCGTTCAAATGAAACTCATGCACAGCATCTTCTCCATACTGGATAACTCCAACCTAGGATGGAAAAAGAGTTCATCCTTAAATGCAAAGGTAGCCAATATGGTGCCCTCCAGATATTGCTGGACTGCAACTGCCATCATCCCTGACCATTGGTCATGTTGGCTCAGGCTGATGGGAGTTGGGATCCAACAACATCTGGAGGGCATCACACTGGCTACCCCTGCTTTGACATGTTTTAGTTTCAATATGACATTAACATGATAGACATTCAGAAAAATAAAGTGCATAACAGTACAGATTATTAACAAAATACTTGAATGAGCACACATAAGACAAAGAAGTTTGTCCACTTCTGAACAAACCTGACATATATCTGCATACCTTCCTTTCACAGCAGAATTCTACATATGTCTATTCAGAACTAAGTCCGATTGGCTTCAGTGCAGCTTAGAACCAGGAGAGGGTGTAGACTGCAGCTTAAAAAGCACTGCACTGGCAGCCAGTAAGCTCCTGGGCCCAATTCAAGGTGTTAGTAGAAGCATATAAAGCCCTAAATGGCTTGGGACCCAAGTATCTAAAACAGGATCAACCGCCTCAGACCCTACGATGGGCAGGCAAGGCCTTGTTGGTGGTGCTGCCACCGAGCGCTGCCCAGCTGGCATTAAGCCATGACAGGGCCTTTTCAGTGGTGGCTTTCTGTTCATGGAATGCCCTCCCCAATTAGGTGTGTCTGTCTCCATCACTATTAACTTTCAGGACGAATTCAAAAACATTCCTGTTTACCCAGGCATTTGATGGCTGAAGAGGACTGTTCTAGGCAGCTTGAACATCATGTGAGAGAAAGAATGTCTTTAGCTCTGTTTTAGAATATTTCAAACTGCCTTTTCGAATGTTTTAACTGTGTTCTACAACGTTTTTAATTGTAATTGTGCTTTGGAGTGCTTTTTATAGTTTTTAGTATTTTTTTCCCCCTTTTTGTTAGATGGTTTTGTTTATGTTTGCCACCTTGGGCTCCTCCGGGAGGAAGGGTGGATTATAAAATCAATCAATCAATCAATCAATCAATCAATCAGTCAGTCAATTAATACCAGTCTTCCCCAACTTGGTGCCTTCCAGATGTCTCAGAGTATAGCTCCTATCAGTCCCAGCCATCATGGTCTATGGTCAGGGCTGATGGGAACTACAGTCCAACACATATGGAACACATCAAGTTGAGGAAGGCTGATGCAAACCATCTTCCAGGTTATTAACAGCCATCTGATGACAGACCCGATTTATTCCAGTTTCAGCTGGTAGATATCCTTGCAGCCGTCAAAAGATTAATGGCTATTTCTCTAGCGTCTGGCAAGACAGAACACCGTTCATCACCTGGTGGCTTCCTGATAAAGAAATGAGTTGGCCAGGCAGGCTTGATGTCCGGCTTCTGCAGTGTGAAGCAAGGTCATGATGTCCATCAATGCTGGTGGCCTTCAGCCCAAAGATGTGACTTTTGCTACATGTCAGAGGTCTTGACCTCCCCCCCCAAAAAAGCCATCAAATGTATTTGTGTCGACTCTGCCAGCTTCTCTTTTAAATACACATGGAGTCCTGGAGAAAAGCATGCCTGCTTGGCAAAGGCAAGGCTTCCCAGCATGCCAGCCGGGGAAAGCTGTAAAATAAAAGCTGAGGATGTGCTGATATGAGAGAAATCCAGCACATCTCACCTGTATCTGGCCTGGTCCAATGTAAAATTTCTCTAAGATGCTGATCAGGAAATTCTGAACTTCCACCCAGGGATAGATGCTGTTGGAACCATCCAGCACGATAATTATATCCATGTATGTCTGGCATCCTGTGATAGAACAGACAGGAGAATGCTATTAGTTCTTGGCTACTTTCAGGAAGTGGAGCAGGCCCGCCAATAGCCCTCCCCGCCCTTAGGAGCAAGCGAGTCCTGAGTCTTAGGCCACCCTTTCTCCCTCCTTGCTCTGAAATCTTGCCTCCCCATTGTTTCCTGGGTTCTGCTGTGTTTCTTCTCTGCTGAGGTTCCCTGTGGATATGTATCTAGATTACATTTTTAATTGGCTTAAAAGTTGTCACTCCCCCTCCTCAAGAAACTCGGGGAACGACACTTCTGTAAGGGGGCAAAGGAACAAAGCTCCTTAGCAAAGTACAGTAGGGCTCCGCTTTTTGGCGTTCCGCTAATACGGCGGCTAAAATTAGAGTAAGGCCCTACTCATATGGCGCTAGTTCCGCTTTTACGGCGTTTTTCGGATGTCGGGCACCATTTCATTGAAGGAGTTCCTCTTTTAGGTGGGTTTCACTTTTAGGCAGGGGTCTGGAACATAACCCGCCATATGAGTGGGGCCCTGCTGTACAGTTCCCAGGATTCTTTGGAGGAAGCTACAACAATTAAACTGACATACAACTGGTATACGCTTGTAGAGCAGCTGCACTAAGCAGTGCTGCCCGCCATGAAGGTGTGTGAGACCAGAAGAGGAAGTAGCGGTCAACAGGGGGGTGGTGCTTACTGTACCTCCTCTCTCCAGCGTTGCTGTGGCTTACTGGGAGGGAGAGGGGGCAAGGTGGCGATGAGGTAGGGGTGATGCCAATGCACCAGCAGAGCCAATCTAATGCTTCCAGAAGTGTGTTTGCACTGTGCCAACCTTGCCACTGCCTCCCTCCTGGTAAGCCACAGCGACACCAATAATGGGAGGCCAGGTAAGCACTGCCAGCTGCTGCTACAGAGAGAGACCACCACGAAGCCTATCAGCTGTAGCCCTCAGGGGTCTAAAGGAAAGCATGGGCAGGGTCAGTCTCTCGACTGAGCTTGCCTCCCTGTAGCTGTACTAGGGGCATTTTACCACCTGAGGCCAAGGACAAAATGGTGCCTTCCACAGTGGATTTGCACTTCCATGCTGGTGATGGGACAGAGTCCTCCACTGCACCTGAGGGCAGTGGGCTAACTCAAGAGGCCCAAGGTAGGCCACGTGGTATGCACAGCTGTCTGTCCTCAGCGCCTGTCCCTCTACCTAATGGTGGGGCTGGCCCTGAGCTGTGCCACTCAGAAGGCAGAGCTGCTGCCATCTCAAAGGAAGAGGAGTAATGTGAATCCTGATGCCATCCTAAAGTCTTGGCCAATCTTACTAGGGATGGTGTGAAGTGTGTGTTGGCTGGTAGAGCGGGGGTGGGCAGTTGCGTTGCTTGCCACAGGAAGGCTGTGTGCCCCTCTGGCTTGGCACAGGAACGTCTGGATTCTAGCAACTTCTGGAAAGGGAAATATCACATGCTGCTCACCAGGGCACTCTACTGGGCCTCTGCGATGTGAGGAGCCATAGGGAGAGCATTCACTGAGAAGCAATGCAAAGAGGGGAGAAGGTGCAGCAACACACACACACCCCGAGTGTACTGAGAGGAAGATCTGACACCTCTTGGCATCCTCAGGAGACCCGGCACCTTTCTTTTGTTGGACCGTTTTTATTTTGCTCCCTAACATAAACAGGAAGGCACAGATCAACGACACATTTTTTTTCCTCTTCCTTTTGGACTGGGAGAAAAAGGTGTGTTTGCTTTGCTGTTGCTCCCATCGAAGAAGGAAGCTGATTTGAACTGCTGCCCCCTCCGAACATCGTTCCCTTTGCCATCCTGCCTCTGTCCAAGCAGGGTTTTCTAGTTTGTTTTCCCAAAGTGGTGCTGCAGAGATTTGAGAGTGGTCTAAAACCTCTGCTCTGGCTTCCATATCATGCACACACAGAGAGATATACAGAGCAGGGTTTGCATAACAGGAGCTTTCTCATACTCTGCAAAGCTGGAGCCACGGTCTTGGAGAATCTGAAGTTGGAGTTCACCCTGGAGCACATTCCTGTGGTGTAGTAAGAACTTCCGCACTCATGAGACCAGAGAGGGCTGCAAGCCTGTGTGAAGGGGGAAGAGAACAGAACAGAGGGAAAGGCTTTAGAATGGCAACTATTGATGGTTGCCTGGGTAGATCCTTCAGAACCTTGGGCATGCCGACCAGAAGTCTTTCAGATGTTTTCTGCAGACCCAGAGACACAAACATGGGTCAAAGTGACACAGACTAGGATTTTTGTGTAGGTATAAACCTCACTGCCCAACCCTGATTGGGATGCAAATCACTCACTCCCTCAGGGATAGATGAATCTGTGCATTTCAGTTTCTCGTCCTTCCAGTCTTAAATCTAGCTCTCCACATTTCCACAGCAGTTTGTGATTTTTTGTAAAAAAAGTTATCATGAAAATTCACCAGATTTTAGCATGAATAATATACACATTTTTCCAAAGCAATTTTCCCTAACATAATGCACTTGGGTATGCTATTTTTACTAATATATGCATTTTTGTGCACCCTATTTCGAGAACTGCACTTGCAAATCTTAGAGAAGTCCAGATTTTGATGGATGGCTAATATTTCAGTTTGTGTATTGTTTCTGAAATGGTAAATTATGTAAATTTGCCTTTAAATGCAAATAGAATTGATTTCCACCTCCATCCTTATTTCCTAGCCACTAGATTGATCGTTTGATAAGAGGGGAAGGGGAGACTAATCTGCACAAATCAGCTGAGCCTGTGTCTGTGCAAGAATGTGGGGTGACTGCTGCACCCATCTCTGGCATACGGCCCCTGGAAGGTAAGCCAAGGATGAATGTGGCCCTCAGGCCAAAAACTGTCAAACCACCTCTGTTGCAGACCATTGCTCTTCGACTGGCTGGTCAGGTATCGTACAAGGGTAGATCGTTTTCACTCTTAACGTTGTTCTCTTAAGAGAAGGATAACGGAGAAAGATGGAACTATGTGGCAAAAAAGTGAGCCCTAGGCTTGCAACGACTAAAGACAACGAAAACCCAAAGAACATCTGTAAGTCTGCAAGTAAATAATTTCTTACCAGAAAGCTGTTGTCTTTGGGGTTTGTGGTCAAGCTCAGACCTAGACGCATATTATCCTTGCGCTCCGACACATTGGAAAGAGTTACTCTTCCTTGGGAAAAGAATGCCAGAGTTAGGCGCGCTGCAGAAAGAGGCAACAGCCGTTGCATGGGGGGACTTTAGAAAGTATTTGTGCAGTTTCAATGCTTGCTTTTTCGGGGGAGAAAACAATCAGGTGGTGTGCAGAAAGCAACCACCCTTGAGCATGTAGGGGAAGGGCCATAGCTCCGTGGCAGAGCATTTGCTGGGGGTGCAGAAGGGTTACTCCCCAGCATCTCCAGGTAGGCCCGACATCCTGGACAGTCAGTGGCAGCGCCACCCAGGTGGACCAATGGTTTGACTTGTAAGGCAGCTCCACTTTGAGATTGTCATCCTGGTGAACTGGTAGCACTTTGAATTCTGAAACCTAACCGAACCATTCAAAGCTGGTTGCCCTTGCGCTGTGAGGCCACCCACAAGTAGGCATTTCCCCATTTCACACCGGCCAGTTGGTGCCAACAGGTCCTTGAATGGTGACCCTGCCTCTTGCTGGCCTGGGTGGAGAATGACGTGCATGTATGAGGTGGTGACAGTGGCAGATCAAAACATCTTTCTTAGCCTCTGGCCACACCCATGTTTTGTTTCTGGCCCCGCTCACTACTGTCACATGGCTCCCCATAGCCCTTGGGCTGAACCCCTACACCATGACTGGCAGTGAGCTAGGGGTGTGCTAGAATTCCATCCAATTCAGATTTGGTACTTAATTTTCCATTAATTTGTTATTTTCAATCACATTTTAATGTAGTGAATTTCCGGAGCTATTTTTGAAAATGGACTTAAAAATAAATAAATCTGCCTCTAAAACATTGATTGTAAGAATGATACTGTATCAATATTTTCTTTTAAAATGTCAGTATTTCCTTCAAAGTAATACTTCTTTTAAAAATATTTACATTAATAGTGATATTCTTTCCAGTGAAAAAATAACAACCCAGACCCATAAAATCAGCAGCCAGTGGATACAGAATGAATTTGAATCAATGTCAGACTGTTAGGTCCATGGAATGCTTTCGAACTGGTACCGGCCAACGGATCCAATGCCAACAGTGGGCCCTCGGGATCTTGGGCAAGCCGGACTGCTTAAGCTAACTGGAGTTGCCAGCAACTGAACCTAAGATCTTGCGCATGAAAGGGTGACCATGGAACTACAGCTACTCGCTGTCACTCTGGGTGGATCACTCTTCAGCATCCCTTTAAGGAACACCTAAAGAGGTACTTCTTCACACAGCACATAGTTATACTAAGGAGCTTCCTTCCACAAGAGATAGCAATGGCCACCCAGCTGGATGATTTTTCAAAAAGGCTTTTACAAATGCCTGCTTGTGGGCTTCCTATGGGCCACTGGTTGGCTACTGTGAGAACAAGCGCCTGTTCCAGCAAGGCTCTCCCTATGTTCATAACTGACATTATTCTCGCAAGCCCCGTTAGTAATAGACAGATGGACATAAACTACCTAAACTCAGGGAAATCAATGGGAGTGAATGCACATGTGCCCTTGAGCAACCCATGGTCGTGTACAGGAAAGATGCTGCCAGTACATTGCATCTCAATACTTCACCTAGATTGAGCTTGGAACAGGTACTGTTGGCTTCGCCGTTCACTGAACACTTGTAGACATCTCCAGTCTTCTGTTGCCCAGTGATCTCATACGGGGCTCCGACCACCAGCCTGGAGGAAAACAAAAGCTTTTTGAGGTGGGGGGAAAGTCTTTTATTGGCCACATGACACAATTCATCACAAACACCGGAAAGCCTTGTCAATGAATGGCTTAACAATATATGGAATGCAGCTACTCTAGATAGATAGACGTAGTGTACAAGAAATGGATCAAGGTCAACTATCAAACAAATGTATAGAATGAGAGAGTATATTTTGATGCTTTGGCGACAGAATACAACTGTATAATTCTTTTGCCTTATTGTAATAGATTTTTTAAAAAGAGTATTTTATTTTTGTATGGTCCACTTTGGTCTCTTATTGTTAGTTGTTTCTTACGTTATTTAAAAATATTTAACAGCAGCAATTATAATGGCAACCACAACAAACACACTGAACAGCTCCACACTGAGCAGGTACAGAGGAATTATTTACAATCACCATCGTTTCTTTGCAGTCCTCCTCAACCCACAAAGTATTAGTCACAGAATTTAGGAAGGAACAAGGCATGCATTATAGGTCTGCTTGATGGAAACGTCTTATAGGATTTCAAGACTGAAAAAACTGAATTAATCTACAGGCCAGTGACGGCTGCTAGCTCCGTGTCAGTGGGGCAGTGGAATCTGCTCTGGGTTTTAGTCTGAACTTTCAAGTCCTTGGACAGCTCCTTGAAAGTTTGGACTAAAACCCAGAGCGGATTCCATTGCCCCACTGACATGGAGCCACCAGCCGCCATTGCTACAGGCTGTCTTAAAAAATAATTTTAAAAACAGACTGATATTTATTTTATTTATTTTATTTATTTATTTATTAAATTTATATACCGCCCGACTAGCAATAGCTCTCTGGGCGGTGAACATAAAACAGCATAAAAATACAATAAATAACAAAACAATACTAAAATACAAGCAACAATCCAACACAATAAACATTTTTAAAATTAAATCAGTGTAACTTAAAATGCTTCAGAGAATAGGAAGGTTTTGACCTGGCGCCGGAAGGAGAGCAGAGTCGGCGCCAGGCGTACTTCCTCGGGGAGACTGTTCCATAGTTTGGGGGCCACCACTGAGAAGGCCCTAGATCTTGTCATCACCCTCCGGGCCTCCCTGTGAGTTGGAACCCGGAGGAGGGCCTTCGTAGCAGAACGTAGTGCACGGGCCGGTTCATATCGGAAGAGGCGTTCCGCAAGGAACGTTACTCAGCAAAGGGCACAATAATATTTTGAAGAATGAAGCCAAGATGTAGTAAGCTAGGCTGGAATTTATTTATTTATTGCATTTGTATACCGCCCCATAGCCGAAGCTCTCTGGGAGGTTTACAACAATTAAAAACATTAAAAACAAATATACAAATTTGAAAAACACATTTTTAAAAAGCAATTTAAAAACACATGCTAAAATGCCTGGGAGAAGAGGAAAGTCTTGACCTGGCGCCAAAAAGATAACAGTGTGGTGCCAGGTGCACCTCATCAAAGGAATGCCATAATTGGCACTGGAAAAGGTAAAGGCAGGGAAAGATGGAATAAAGCATAGCAAAAAGTTGCATATGTGGTAGGTGTGAGTTGGCAGAGGGACGTTTTTCTCCCTCCCTCACAGTAGTAGGACTCAATGGGGTTATCCAGTGCAGCTGAACGTTGGATGAGTCAAGACAGACAAAAGGAAGTACTTCTTCACAGAGCACGTAGTAAATCTGTGGAATTTGCTTACACAAGATGCAGTGATAGGCGCCAATGTGGATGGCTTAAATGGATATTGGGCACATTCGTGGGGGTTGGGGACATCAACGGCTACTTGTCACAAAGGCTATGTGCTCTCTCCAGTGTCGGCAGCATTATTCCTCTGAATACGACTTGCTGGGGATCACGTGTGGGGAGAGCATTGCTGTTGCACTCATGTTCTGCTTGCAGGCTACTCATAAGCATCTGGTTGGTCTCTTTGAGAAGAGGATGTGAACTAGGTGGGTCCCCTTTGCTCCAATCCAACTTCCAGCAAGGCTCTTCTTAAGTCCAGGGAAAACATGGAGGGAGAAAGTAGAAACTGGGCCTTGGAGATCCGTGCCCCAGATGACGATTTAGCGTTCCCCTTGGACAAAACCACAGAATGCAAATTCTGAAGGGGATGATAAGGGGAAGAGAGATGGTTGGCTAACTTTACCTTTGCTTGTGTATATGATATTAGGCCTGCCTTCGCCCATCTGTTGCCCTCCAGATGCTCTCAATTGCGGTCCAAAACATTTAGAGGGCATCAGGTTGGCGGTGGCTATATTAGGCCATCATCTTATAAGGAGCTGTCTGACATCCATTGAGGCCATTGGTCCATCTAATCTAGCATTGTCTCCTCTTACTGGCCAAGAGTCACAGGGCATAGCCACAAAAAGTGCCCTCCTCATGATCCTAGATTTGGATCCTGTTACAACTCCATGTATGTATTCCATGATGCTCTTGAGTGGAGCTGCTGTGTGAGAAACTCACTGAAAAATAGACAGTGAGTGAGTGCGACCGCACAAGCGACCGCACGCACACACACACAGAGCAATTTCCCCGTTAGCAGATCTTACAACAAATGACTCCATAAATCAGAGGTGGCTAACCTGCAGCCAATAGGCCATATTAGACCCCCCCCCAAAGGTGTAAAGTTTAAACCAAGGTGATTTGAAAATGCAGTGTAGTGGATGGCTTGGTAGGAGGGATGGGGGGAATATCCGCTAAATTGGGCTTAGTACCGGTTTCCGACTGACTTCGACAGTCCACTGTCTTTTGGGACCGACACTGATTTCTTGCGGTGGGCTGCGGCTGTAATCGGTGTGGACTTTTTACAACAGGCTGCGACTGTAATCGGTAAGGATTTTTTGTTCAGTTCCCTCCCCAATTTTACATAATTATCTTCATAATTTCCTCTACGTTGATGCATTTGTAACAGTGTGTAGGTTTGATAAACAGGAAAAAACAAACCACGTGGAAGACCATGGTTATCTGCATGGGCGAAATGGAAATGGACTGCCTTCGATCCCGACTGACGGCGACCCTATGAATAGGGTTTTCATGGTATTTATGTTAAATATTACACAATTTCCCCCGCAACCAAACCAATGACAGCGGTTTGAACTGGCAAGCACCAAAGCAAGTGGGAACAAAAAAGAGGTGGATCGGGATGGAATGGCGGACTGCCGGAATACAAGTGGATCGGAACCAGGCAGTGAACCCCATCCCTATTTGGTAGAGGACAGCTAAAAAAAATACTTCAACAGTGCTGCATCTGCACTTCTGGACTGTGCCATTGGGAGAGTGCTCTTGAGGTTGTCCCATTGGCTGGGGCTGATGGGAGTTGAGTCTATCATAAACTGGAGGGCCACACATTCCTCATTCCTACAGTAAGGACTCAATTCAGTTAAGTGTGCAATTTCCTTTTTTTAAAAAACCTTCCAATATTTGGACACTGCAGATACCCTTGTTACACCATGTCACACTGTAGTAGAGGATGTTTGCAGTCACTGGTTCAGAATAAGAAAGGAGATTAATTCCCTGCCACCCAGCACATTCACAGAGCAGGACAGAGTTCATTTGGCTCCAGCAGTGCCCCACAACAGCCGAGAATCATAAAGAAATCTAAACAATGACTAACTCCTGTTTGGAATTGAAATCTTTTTCAAATCACCCAGATCCAAATCTGGCAAGAGCTGAGAGTCTGGGACCGAAATATATCAGCTGATTTTTAAAACAAATTGCAATGGAGAGCAGGAAACAACGTCACTCAGTGTAATTTCCTGGCAACAGAGTTGGTCTTCATATATTGTGTGGGGGATTAGATGGAAGGTCCCCCTTATCTTTGATGAGGGCTTTGAATCAGGGGTTGGAATCTGGTCAGGCGTCCCCTCCCCCCCTGAACAAGCTGCTCAATGGGTAAGGTACCACATACTATCGAGGTAAGGTTGCAGGCAGCATTCTGCGGAATACCAGCTGCTGGACACCTCAGGAAGGAAGAGTGCTCTTGCGCTCAGGTCCTGCTTTCAGGCTTCCCATAATGGGCAACAGGCTGGCCACTGTGAGAACAGGGCGCTGGACTAGAAGAGAGACTGGCCTGATCCAGTAGACCCGTCTATGGTGGGGTTGGGTAGACTTGCCCAAGCAGGGGCAAGACTTTCTGGCCAAATGAAATCCTGGACGTGTGCATTCTGTTGCTCCTGGCCTGCTCTCGATGCTGTTGGAGCACATCACTGGTTGATACTGGAGACGGCCGTCTCAAGACATTTTCCTGCCTGATACATCCTCCCGCCCACCCAAGGGAGCAGGCTCCTTAGTGGACGCAGGACACACTCAAGTCTGTACGCCAACTCTTTTCCTGACCCCCCTCCCTATCTCTAGTAAGTGCCACCTGAGGTGGCTGCCTCATTGCATCTAATGGTAGGGCCAGCCCTAATACTGGAACAGGTTCATAATTTGTGCCAAAGCCTACAATGAAGTGCTTCTTCTACTTGTTGGTGTGTGCCTGTGTATGTGTGTGTAACAAAGCGAACAGGAAGTGTCAAACGTCCCTCCTTTTGGAAAGGTGGGCCTACATCCTGAATTCTTTAGGCATCACCTCCAGCTGTTCCTGCTGCGTTTAGCCATGCTCACACTAGATAGCTTTTCTGGAGCTGTTTTCCTTTGGAGACAAGCAGGCTCCCTGGTTGCGACACAGAGTGGTTGGTAGGGCCTGACTGGTAGATGGACCAATTTTTCAGTTCCTTTCAGCTCTGTGACTGAGGTGCTCCCATTTTTTAAAAAAATCACACAGTCATTATGCAGCATAAACCTAGGGGCTAGATCCCCGTGGACCTTGCCATTATGAATTCCTTTGTCATCAAGAGCAAAAATCAGAAGGTACTTGCTTTTCATCCATTCCAAATGTCACTGTGCTACAGATATGACAACTGAACCAAGCATCTGAATTGCAGATAGGGCATCCAACCAACCAAATGAAGGAGAGAACATTTTCAGCACACCATGTTGCTGCACCTCATGGAGAACTCCTTTTAAACAGTAGTCAGACATCTGCAGTAACTAATCCTCATATCCACCTTTAAAGTCATGAAAATATTTTCATGACTGCCAAGTTTCCATGAGGCTCAATTGCCGCAGATCATTAACAACCTAAAGTTCAACCCCAGTGGAAAACAATGTGTCATTGTCCAAGAAAGACAGAAAGAAAACAAAAATGTGGCTTCCATTCATTTCAAGATTTTGCCACATTCATTGTCATGGCTGTTACAGGTTTTGGTTTCCCCCATAGCTTTGAGCTTGAATGACTCACTGCTTAATGCTTTATATAGCTTTGGAATTGTGATGCCTCTGGAATTCTGTGGGAGAAGTTTAGGCTTGAGTGGGCAGCATTATTAAAATTCTGGAAGTAACCACAGAATTGTGATGCGTAGCCATTCCATTTTGCTTTGGCATGAAGGACCCTGTAAGAGAGGAGAAGACTATACACAGATGGCTGTTGGATTATTGCTGTCGGAAGAGACTTACCTTTTATTTGCTTTAATTATCACAAGCAGACCTGATACAGGAGATTTTGCACTATTGACATTTTGCACTTCTTACTCTCCCCCCCCACCCCCAGAATGTAGCTTTCTATCCACAGGACCTTGAGGGCAGAGTCATTTCCACACTACAGGCTTCCTAATTCACCCTAGGCCAGAGGATTGATCTACTCAACCATGTTTGAACCTTGCAAATTCTCAGATCTTTTATCCGTGGTCCTGATAAACGTTCTGAACATGAGTTGAACTGAGATGAAGTGAGCAGTCAATTCACCAAGTGGTCTGGACATCAGGGCTGGCCAAAGACATTTTGCTGACTGAGACAAAAGGCAAGATGGCACACACACGCGCACATACACACACTCACACATGCACACACACTCTCTTCATGTACAGAAACTGACTGGATTGGCAGTTGCATCTTACTTCAACAATTATTTATATATTTAACAAAATTTGTATGCCAACTGATTGTAAAAAAACTAAGTGGTTTACAGAAAACATTAAAATTATCAATAAAAATGTTTAAAACAAGTAATTAAAATATTTTTTTAAAATGGCAAAGGGATCGCATCTCCTGGTGCACATGAGGACAGAAAACTAGTTTAGGGGTGTATTATAGAATCTTAGAATATTGGGCCTATAAGGCCATCGAGTCCAACCCCCTGCTCATTACAGGACTCCAACTCAAAGCATCCCTGACAGGTGGCTGTCCGGCTGCCTCTTGAATGCCTCCAGTGTTGCAGAGCTCACCACCTCTCCAGGTAATTGGTTCCATTGTCGTATGGCTCTAACAGTAAGGAAGTTTTTCCTGATGTTCAGCCGAAATCTGGCTTCTTGTAATTTGAGCCCATTATTCTGTGTTTTGATCTCTGGGACGATCGAGAAGAGAACCGAGCCCTCCTCCGTGTGACAACCTTTCAAGTATTTGGAGAGGGCTATCATATTTCCACTCAAGTCTTCTCTTCTCCAGGCTAAACATGCCCAGTTCTTTCAGTCTCTCCTCATAGGGCTTTGTTTCCAGTCCCCTGATCATCCTTGTTGCCCTCCTCTGAACCCGTTCCAGTTTGTCTGCATTCTTCTTATAGTGCAGTGTCCAGAACAACAACAACAACAACAATAATAATAGTTATTACTACTACTACTACCACCACTTCACCACAAGGTCCCAGGGCAGGTAACAGCAATATAAAATACAACATTAAAAACAGTTTAAAACAAATTACACTCAGAGCTAGTTGTTGTTGTTATGTGCCTTTGAGTCGATCACAACTTATGGCGACCCTATGAATCAGTGACCTCCGTCTGTCATAAACCACCCTGTTCAGATCTTTTAAATTCAGGTCTGTGGCTGGAATCAACCCACCTCTTGTTTGGCCTTCCTCTTTTTCTACTCCCTTCTGTTTTCTCCAGCATTATTGTCTTTTCTAGTGAATCATGTCTTCTCATTATGTGTCTAAAGTATGATAAACTCAGTTTCATCATTTTCGCTTCTAGTGATAGTACTGGTTTAATTTGTTCTAACACCCATACTTGTTGACAATTTTTTGTCAAAATTTGGACAGATTCAGTCTCAGTTGCTTGTAGCAACTCTATTGGTATGCCATCTGTTCTTGGTGCTTTGTTTTTTCCAAGTGTTTTAAGAGCAGCTTTTACCTCACATGCTAAAATGTCTGGTTCTTCATCATAGGGTTCCTCCGTGAATGAATCTGTCATCCTGTCATCTCTTTTATAGAGTTCTTCATTATATTGCTTCCATCTTCCTTTTATTTCGTCTCAGTCAGTGTGCTCCTGTTCAAACCCTCTCAGGTGCTGAGATCAGCAGAGGGGTCCCTCTTGATAGTTCCACCACCTTTGGCCAAGGCCAGGACTCAACCCATCAGCAGAAGAAAAAAGGGGAGGGGGTGTAGCTTTGACTAGCATGAAGGGACCCCTGCACTTCTGAATCTGCCACTACATAACCTTCCCTACCCTGCCGCTTGGCATACTCAAGATGGGCCCTCATTGTCTGTACGAGCAGCTGGAACTATTGTGTGGCCAAAACTCGTGCACAGGCAGTGGGTTGGGGAGAGCCCCGTTGTGCTCATGCCCTGTTTGCAGGCTTCCCATAATGGGCATCTGGCTGGCCACTGTGAGCACAGGAGGGCTCCTTTTGGCCTGATCCAATTGCAAGGCCCTGCTTATGCTCTTATGTTCCTCCTGCCACCGCCACCTCTGTACCATTGCGTGCTTTAGATAAGGGGGAGGTGGCTGCCCCCCGCTGGAGTCAAACTGTGGAGCAGGCAAGGGGTTGGGTGAACACACCAGTGCACCACACTGCTCTGCCCCGTTTGTCCCCATGACACGGCTTCATCTCCTCTTCTTTGAGGCAACTTCAAGGAGGAAGAGGAGGCAGGTCAGCGCAGCGGGGCAAACTGGAGAGGGAAGAAGAGGGCACTGTGGAACGGTGGTGCACATTCATGTTCCTTCCTCCCCTGATGTTCCTGCTAGACTCAAGGAAGCAGGTGGCCTGGAGATGTGGAGTCTGGACCAGAGTCCTGAAGAGCTGGGCCTTGGACCACACAACACCGGAAGGTTTTGGCACTCTCTGAAGCTCTGACAATGCTGTGCATGCAATTTGTCACAAGAGGTTGGCGTTATTAAGGGCACGTGTGATTCAGTCCTCAGCTGTTCTGGTTCAGCAACTCTTCGGTGCTATTGAACAACATGGCTGCTCTGCTGGAATGCGCCTCGAAAAATCCGCAAGACTTGGGCAGAAAATGACATTCTTCTGACGGGCGTTGCAACGAGAATTCCAGAGCAGGGTATCGTGTTCTGTTGCATTTACAGGATGGATTTGAAAAGGCCATTAGGGACTTAACACTTTAAATTAATCATCCCCCTCCCTCCAGCTGGCTGCCAAACGTTTCCCTAAGAAACTGGCAGTCTTGTGATCGGAAACCTTGAACCTGCAGTCCTACAAGGACACATTGCATGCAAAACAGTCCGGGGCTTCAGGCACTGCTGTAAAGTCCCCTTTTGCAAAATGTTCCTTTCAGGATAATACTTCCAATAAAACACATTTCTTAAACAGATGATTAATTGTAGAAATAGGTCCTACAGCTTCTTCTCTGGCAATTGCATTAGGAGCATGTAGTCATCCTAATCTCTGTCCCAGGGGGATTTTTTTTTAACGTACAGACAATGCACAATGCATTGTGCAGTCGTAATCATAGCTCTCCTTTGTAACGGTCTATCATTTTCATCCCCTCTTTCCCTTCATTTTCAAGCTCAAAGCAGTTTGCTCCGGAGTCAGTATGCTCAGGACTGCAGTCCTCATTGTCACTTTTTACAGCATCATTGTTAGTGAAGGATCTGCTTGTGGGTTGGGAAGGGGTGGGAAAGACATTTGGGAGTTTTACAAGATGAAAACAGCCACATGCCTTGGGAGGAAACAAGCTTGGGAGAGTGCTCTTGGGGTTGTCCCATTCTGCAAATGATTCCTGAGCTAATACCTGTGAAACCAGACCAAAGCCATGTGGAAAATCAATTAGCGTCTCCTTGTTCAGGCAGGAGAATGTTTAGGCTCATACCAACGGTGAAAAGAAGCCAGTATGCAGCCATTTCAAAATGGGGAAAATCGGTCCTTTGTTTCCAAGAAAGAAAGAGCAGGTGCAGGCAGAAATATTAGGGATGGTGGAGACATTTTATTCTGTTTGCATATAAATGAGAAGGTACCGAATTTACCCTTTCTGAAACAATACATGGATTGAAACACAGCCATCCTTTGAAATTTGCACTTTTCCAAATTTTGCATTGCAGTTCTCATGCCAAAAATGCATATAGTGTGGTAAAGAGTGCATATATTAGTGAAAACATACGGACCATGTATATCAGGCAAAATGGCATGCAAACATGTGCATATTAGGAGAAATTTGCACGAAAATGCTTACGAATTTTCACTAGGATTTTAAAAGAAAATCATTTGCAACTGAACTTAACGTTGGACAACTGAGAAAGTGAGAGAAACCAAAACTGATGGACCTGTCCATCCCCATTTCTGGGATAGAAGGCTGCACTTTGATCCCTGACATTCAGCCCCACCCACAGCAAGATGTGCTGGTATCATCACCTGGTTACTACAGCTCTGTGCTTTAGCACAGCGACAAGGAACCCGTGGTCCCAGGCTGATGGACCACAACAGGGTTTGCTGATGCTGTTGTACTCCAACTCCGATCATCCCCAGCAGGCAGCGTTGCCAGGGATGGTGAGAGGTGGAGTCCAGCCACATCTGAAGGTCCACTGGTTCCTTCATTCCTGCTTTGACTTCTCCGCTTATAACCAGAGTGGTTTACGCAGAAGATAAAACAGATATTTCTACAGAGGATGCAGAAAGCAATTTCTGAAGCCTTCCTTCTTATTTTCACCGGTGTCTCAGGAAGACAGAGAACTGCCTATCAGAGCGTTGGTCCATCTTGTTCAGCATTACCTACACTGTCTGACAGCATCTCTCCAAGGTTTCGTTCCTGGTCCTCACTTGGAGATGCTGGGGATTGAAACTGGGACCTCAGCACAGATGTTCTGCCACTGAGCTACTCCAAATGTATACAGCTGGTATTCCTTCCTGTAGCTCATACCTTCCCTTAGAAAATCCTGCAGTTTTTTTTAAAAAAAGGTGTTTCCCAATGGAAGAAAACCCATATGAATATTCCCTTTAATCTCTAACAAGCAATGAGGTGATCTTGCTTTCTTTTCCCAAATCATAATTAGTGTTTTCTTCCTGCTCAAGCCCTCTCATCCAAATCTGACACAACTGTAATCCAAACAGATGTTCTCAGTGACTGTGGCTTTGGGATTGGAAGGGATAGTTCTAATTACATAGCATCTTCAAAGGAGTGCATCTCTTAATTCACTGCTTGACATATAAAAGCTTGTTTGAATCATCTCTCTACGCTTTTGAAAGGGAGAAAAAATCAATATATAAAATGGGTTCTTCAAGACATGCTGGCTGGGGCTGATGGCAGTTGTAGACCAAAACATCAGGGAGGCACTAGGTTGGAGAAGGCTGATATGGATAGATAGCCCTACATGCTAGATAACGGTGTGTTGATTAAGTCAGCTCTGCTTAATTCAGCAAAAGGAACCCAATGACAGCAATCATTAGCTATATCACGGCAATGTCGCAGAACCAAAAATACGGCATAGAACAGTTGGTGATCAAGTCCATATGCGATGAGAAATCTCATTTTGTTCTGACCATAAAAGCAAGGCCTCAGAAAATCCTGAAACTCCCCATCCCTTTCTTGTGAGAGCACAATGGGAATTGTAGTTTGCAGTGACTACTGCAGTAACAGTATATCCCAACACAAGAGAAGACAAAACCAATTTTTTTGGACATCTAGAATTTCCAGGGTGGGGAAAATGTTTGCGGGACTATTCTATTAAAAATCTCTTTGGCTCCCATCATTTGAAACAAATTCAGGAACAACAGTTCAGTTCTGGCAAGAGTCTGTTTTTTCTAGAGTTCCTTGCGACAGAAGTCCTGAGCTGAACTGGGGTGGGGGTGGTTCAGAAAGATTTTCGCCTATTTTCTGTCCTGTTGGGATGGGCACTCAGAAGGCATAACTTTTGGGTGGGGAAGGGAAATATACCCAGATTTAAAAAAAAATATGTTCAGGTATTTATGCGCAATAACAATTCTGCAATAAAGTTTTTAAAAAGAGAGTTTTAATTATATTTTAAAAGCTAGGCATTTATGCACATTAGCAGTACGCAAGGAGGGATTCCTAAAACAAGTCTTTTAGGATGCAAAATAATAATGAGGGAAATAATGAGCAGGCATTGGGTGGTGGTAGGGATTTGTGAAACACAGCGGAAGTAAAACTTTTTTCACAGACCTTTCACAACCTTTGACACAGCACTTTTCACACTGAAAAAGAAATCAAGTTGTGAACATCCAGCTACAACATTAAGACCCTGTTCCTCCTTTTTAACCATTTCATTTGCCTTGAGTACGATCATGCATTTTCCTTGGTTAACAGCTCAGTTTGAGGCAGGTCCCACCATCTTTTATGGGGCTTACTCGCTAGAAAGTGTGTTTAGGACTACAGCCTTAGGGCAACTTTTCTAAATACAGGGAGTTTTTCACGGAGGCGCATTTTAAAATCCACACAGCCCACCTCATCTGCAGTGGTATGATACAAGCAGCACTCTGCCACGCGGTTCTGTTGAGCTAGGCTATAAACCCCATTTGGTTTTGCATTCCTGGTCATCGAGAAAGGCTGGAGGAATGAAATTGGTATAGTTAAGCCTACCTTATTGCTTCTTCTACATGTTTATTTTCTCCTTCTATTCCTTTTTTGCACAGAAGTATTTTTCTTTTATTGTACCAGTTGCAATTTTTTTTAATATCCTATCCTTTCCTATCCTATCCCCTTCAAAAGAAGGCCTCCCCCCAACCCCCCCACTGGTGCATGCAGTTGCTAGCCAGACCACCAGAGACTGACAGACAAGAAAGCTGGAGAAATTACTAACTGCTTTTCCAGATCAGCCCAATCGTTGCTGTAAATCTTCAGAGCAGATTTGATGCTGCCTCCCCCGAGTCCCTTTGCTTTTTTTTCACATTACCGTAAGACAGAGAACGTCATGTCTGCTCCTGCAGTGTGATTACCCAAAGTATATGGGGGTTTGCCACTAGCTTCTCTCCAAGCCCATGTGGTAACTAACTCGCAACAAGAGAGGGCTGGAAGCCTCGCGCCTCTTTGGCTGGAATCGGCCTCTTTTAGATTCCTGCTTCGTTCTCTGGGTGATTTCAAGGATCAGAGGGACAAGGGACCCAGAGAAGTCTTTTGTGCACAGAAGTGTACTAGAGATTACCGAAAGGCATTGCTAAGTAACAAATGGCACACACACATACACACAAAATTAAATAAAGGCCGTTGAGAAAAATGTGTATTAGGGCAACCCCTTTATTAGACCCATGAAAACAGAGCTCAAGCATTTGAGTCCTCCAGAACTCTTAAGCAGGTTAGATCAGGGGCGGGGACCCTTTTTCAGCCTGAGGGCCACATTCCCTCATGGGCAGCCTCGTGGGGACCACATGCCAGGGGTGGCTGGGGGCAGAGGCAAAACTAAGCAGGGAGGCATTACCTTTGTATCGGAAGCTACATTCCAACCACACAGCGGTCAGACGTTCCTACCTCCTCTCTCCATCCAGCCCGTTAACACGAATGATTGGAGTTCAAGGACACCTTGCAGCCAGGCAAACGCTACTGTTGCTGCTGCTGCTGCTAATTATTATTATAATAATAATAAGTTTATATACTGCTTATGTGCCAAAAGGGCTCTTGAAAGACGAGGATGTAGATGTTTACCTAAGGTATTCAAAATATACACATAAAAAGGTACAGGGCAAATGCCACAAACAGGGGCTTGAAAGCACACGCTTTTTACCAGCACACTCATCAGAGACCCAAATGGGCAGCAGCTTTCTTCAGAGTACGAATTCAGGGTCCAAGCCAGGTTGGTTGCTGTGTAATGTGTGAAAGGGCTCAGAGGTGGGGTGGGGGCTACATAATATAAGAACGCAAGAAGAGCCTGCTGGATCCTGCCAGTGACCCATCTAGTCCAGCATCCTCACATTGGCCAACCAGATGCCCCCAATAGGAAGCCCACAAGCAGGACCTAAATACAAGAGCACTCACTCTCCCTTCTCGCAGTTTCCAGCAACTGGCATTTAGAGGCCTTGGCCGGCAACAGTGGAGGCAGAGCAGAGCCATCAGGGTTAGTAGCCATTGATCGCCTTTATCCTCCATGAATTTGTCTAAGCCTCTTTTAAAGCCATCCAAAATGTTGGCCATCACTGCTCTTGTCAGAGCAAATTCAATAGTGCTTTCTGTTGTCTGTCCTGAAACTTCTAATATTCAGCTTCGTTGGGTATACCCAAGTTCTAGTATTGTGTGAGAGGGAGAAAAACGTTTCTCTGTCCATATCCTCCACACTGGGCATAATTTTATACACCTCTATCATGTCTTCTCTCAGTCGCCTTTACTTTAATCTAAAAAGCCCCAGATTGGTGGTGCTGGTGGGGAGGCCTTTCATGATTTGCCCAGGTGCCGAACACAACAGCTGCAGTAATCGGATCATGGTTAGCCAGCCTTGCGCATCAAAACTCATTAGTGACCCCATTTCTTTCACCCTCTGGGGCCCAGGGCAGGTTTCCATTTCAGTGACTGCGTTGCTCTGGTGAGGAGATGTCATTTTTTTTTCCAGGATGAAAAATGGGCTGTTGCAGAACATCTGAGGGTAGAGTCTGCAATTAGGTTGGATTTATTTTTATCCAGGATTAGAAAATGGTCACATCAGCATTTGGAAACACACATGTGAAGTGGAGGCTCCAGGAGAGGAGAGGAAGTGAGGCAGACTCTTCCTTTTTCTGGAGATGTGGCTGAGCAGGATGGTTAGAGAAGAGGAGATCCACATGAAATAATGACAGAGCAAAGAAAGGCCGGGGGGCAAGGAGGGAAGTCCTACTTGGTCTTTAGCAGCCAGTCAAAAGGCTTGGGGCCACTTCCCCCTCCAAGGGCTCCCCTAGTGACCCAGACTGGTGCTTCGGGTGGGACAGGAGGAAGACCTGCCCCATCATGGGCTCAGTGAGATCCAGCTGCCCAGCCACCTTCCCTTCCCTCCAGAGAGCCTCAGTGGGTCTGCTGCCTGACAACACCAGGGAAGGCAGGAGTGAAGGCAAAAATGACTTCTGATTATATGCCCCAATCTTATGGAATGTCATCATTCCACTTACTTTGTAAGCACGACTCTTTTGTTCAGCCACCATGCCTTAGACACCCAGCTGATCGCTGTGCTGTGCAGGAGAGGGCAACTTGCAGATCCCGTCTTCTCCAGAGATCCGTTCCACGCAACATAAGAATTGGGCCTTTAGTGTGGCCGCACTTCCCTTCTGCAACTCCCTCATGTTACATACCACACAGGCACCGTCCCTTGCCTTTTTGGTTCCTGTGGAAGACTTTCGGTATTTGAATTTATTTGAAATTGTGTTTATATACATAATTGTGAGTGTGTGTGTATTGCTTTAATTTGGGTGTGTATATATGCAATTTATTAATTTGTGCATATATATTCAGTTGTTTTTAGACAGTTTTAACTTCTTATATGTGCAGTTGCTTGTTTACGGTTGTTATTATATTATGAAATCATTTCGAGAAGCTTTGTAAGCAGCAATTAATAAATGAAATAAATAAATGAGCCATTTTTGAGAGCCTCATGCAACTATAAGGTAAGATATGAACATTCCAAATAAATAATCATACACATGGGCTTGCCTCACCTTCACCAGAGAAATAGTAATGGCCAGGCGATATCTGTCATGCACAGTGTGGAAGAATTACTTGTGCCCTGAAACAAGACTGAGGAGAGCTGTTGGAAGGGGCTTGGCGCAGGAATTTCATAGTTCAGAGGTGGCTCAACATGCTTTGCAGAAGCATTTTCCTGATATTGCAACTTAAAGGGGTTTTGGGGAGGAGAGCCATGGCAGTTGCAGTTAGGAGCCAGCAGAGGCGTTTCCCACTCAATGGATCGTCACCTTGTAGTGGTGAGTGGGCTTGCATGTTCCAATGAGCCCTGTGAGCGATGCCGTCAGGAGTCATGCACTCCCAGCAGGGTCACCCATGGTGGTAAGGTCAAGGGAGAGGAACCAGACAAAGAACGATCCAAGAACGTCCTCAATGGCAGAACAGGTAGAGGATAACAATGTGTATGTTACAATGGCTGTGAAGGCAGATGAAGGCTGCAGCAGATAAAAGACTTCCAATCGTCGTGCTATCCATGCCATTGGATCAAAGCCTTTTTCTGTCAAGATTGTGTGTGGATCGTTGTGCGCCGATCTCCCCACATAAAACAAATTCACGCACAGGTGTCTTCCAACCAAATTATCTTGGAAGACAATCTTACTCGGCCACAAGTGATCGCCAATGAATGGAGGCTGATCCATTAGGGCAAATGAGGCATTGCCCCACCAACCCCCACCTGCCTGCCTTCTTGCTTATAACCAGACAGGAGGTGGCTGTGCCTGTAATTGGCTCTGGCTCCATCTACTGTTAGTCTCTCTGCCTTCCGCCCCACCAGCCCAGCGGGCACCAGCCAACACTGCTAGGGGGAAAGGAGAACTTCATTTAGTTCACATTTTTAAATGAACTAATCTGCCTCCTGGACTTAAACATGGATCGGAACATAGTCAGCCTTTGCATGTTGTATTTCTGTGGATCTTGCAATACAGCTCTCAGCTCAAAAGATGTACCAAAATACATTTTAAAAATTGTGTATTTTAGGATGACATGCTTAGACTTGCACACACTGAGACAAAAATGTGTATTCCAATATGTATCTTTTTGTGATCAAATATGGGCTGTATTCAAACAACCTTTGCTCAGAGTACACCCACTGAAATTAATAGAGCTCAGTTAGCCATGGCTATTAATTTTAATAGGTTGACAATGAGTAAAAATTAATTGAATACAACCCTATGTATTTAATTATGTATTTCAATACAAATTTTCATGCAGATAAACCCAATAATTCACAGATTAGTACAGAAATGGGATGGAATAGAATTAGGAACGCACACATGTGAAACTGAGAGGAAATAGATTGACCCTACAGCCAGTCAGGCTACCTGGGCAGTCCTGGGCTTAGTGGATGGACAGGCTGGGCCAGTATTAAGCAGTATTTTTATCATCCTGCAAGGTACTGGCCTGCCGCCATGGCCTGCCTTTCCGTTCTCCCCACACAGAGGCTGATGCTTCCCCAGTTTCAACATTTGTCATGAAGTCCTCCTCTAGAGAGCCAGGGCGGGAAGAGTGTGCTATGACAATTAACAAGGGGAAAGTAACACTTCGCTCTCTTTTCCCGAGTGCCAGAAATGTCTCTTGCGGCTTCTTAAACATGTGTCTGCCAGTCCTGTCTAAGGAATCTCTAGGGAGGCTCTGGGTCACACGCCCATCTTCCATCAATTCCATATTTCTCACCTCTCTTGCGTGCAACCACCAGCTTAGTTATGCACTCGCTTTCCCCATCATCACTACCACCGCATTAAGTGAACTATGCACTGTCTTCTTAAGTACAGACCAGCCTCTTTGTGCCCTCTCATCCCTTGGTGAGCCAGTCTGGGGGAGGATGCCCTAGTGCCCTGGTTCTGCCTTGGCTTTGGAAGCCATTTTTGGATCTCTGTCGGAGGGTAGGGCATTCCATCCTCCTGCTCCAAGAGAATGTTAGTTATTGGATGATACATGAACACTGGGAGCACTATACTTGTTCTGCTGGTGAAATGTTTTGAACCAGTGAAAAGTTGTTGTGCAAGAGAAAGCACAGTCAAGTTGCTGCTAACCTTGCTGCGCAATAGATTGTGCAATGAGTTTTCACTAGCACCAGCTATTGTGTTGGAATTCCTTTCTTGCACAGCATTAAAACTCACCCATCCATTAGTGCAACAGCCCTTTCGTGCTAGCAGCCAGAGAAAGGTGGACGCATCCCACTATAAAGTGAAAGCTATCCATGGAAAACACAAGTGGTGGTGCAGTGGTTAGATTGTCAAACCGGGACCAGGAAAACTAGGGTTCACATCCCCTTTTGGCCACAAAGCTCACTGGGTGACCTTGGGCCAATCACTGTCCCTTAGCCTAACCTACCTCATAGGGCTGTTGTGCAGACAAATTTGGGAGGGAGAACCATGTACACCTCCTTAGCTCCTTCAACGAAAGAGGGAGATATAAATGCAATAAATAAACAAACAAACCCTAGACTGTAGCATGGCTGTGACTGGGCAGCTGGGTGCCCTAGAATAGCAGAGTTGGAAGGGGCCTATAAGGCCATCGAGTCCAACCCCCTGCTCAATGCAGGAATCCAAATCAAAGCATTCCAACACGAGGCTGTAGGGAAGATGGGAATCACTGCTCCTTTCAACACAGGCCTTATTTTGTGCTGAAAGTTCCTGGAGCAAAAGGCTTCAGCATGCACCTGAGCACTAGATTTGGGTGGAGAGGGTACCTTGGACCTGAGGCAGTGGTAGTTAGCATCTAAACAGGCTGACCTTTGCTGCAACCTGTGGGGTGTTTTATATGCGGGAAACTATGGAGTGGAAATCCAGTGGAACCTCAGCCACATGTCTAAGATGCAATATGATCAATTTGGACTACAGCTGCGGTCTGCTGTAAGTAGGGATGGAGGGAGGTGGAACCGGATTCAGTTCACATTTAAAGGTGAATCTAGCAAATTCGTGCTTTGAAACAATATGAGAACTGAAACACACCCATCTTTCGAAATTCACACTACTCAAAAGTTTGTGATGCAATTCTCCAACCAAACAATGCTTACAAAAATGCATATGTTAGGAAGCAGCGTGCCTAAAAATGACTGCATTCGTGAAAACACCTTCAAAAATGCGTAATAATAGGAGAAATTGTGTATATTAGTCAAAATTGCATAGAAATGTGTTTATTAGAAGGAATTCACACTAAAATGCTGAAGAATTTTCATGAGGATTTAAACGCGCGTGCACACACCAATTGCTGCAAAAATGCAGAGAACTGAATTTAAGATTGGAAAAATGAGGAACTAAGAGGACCAAAACCGACAGATCCTTCTCCCTCTAGCTGTTAGCCAGTCTCCCACCCCATCTGATGTGGATAATGTATTTGCATTGGCAGGGCAAATAAAAATATTTTAAAACTCTCTGTCTCTCTCTTTAAATTTTTTTCAAATGAAATGCCTAAGTTAGATCACGAGCTGCTGTTTCTGCTGCTCATTTTGTTTGGGTAAAATAGCCATAACTTAGTGTCAGAGCACCTGCTTTGCATGTAGAAGGACCCAGGTTCAGTCCCCAACATCGTCTCCAAATAGAGCTGGGAGAGATTCCTGCCTGAAACCCTGGAGAGCTGCTGCCAGTCAGTGCAGACAACACTGAGCTAGATGGACCCTGATTCAATATAAGGCAGATTCCTATGTTTTTTGGGGGGGGCATAGCAGCCTGCTGCCTAATCACAACTATGCTAAAATCCTGAATTTCCCCATTTTTGAAAAATATGAGTCTTACTTCTGCCCAGGTGAAGGGGGGCATCAAAACGAACCATCTCTAGAATTATCTATCTCCGTGCCTTACACAAGCGGCCCCCCGCCCCCATGCAGGCCTGTGTTAGGATCCCTGCCAGGGAGCTGCATTGAACCTTGTAAAGGAAATCAGTTAATTTATCAACATGGGCATGTGGAGCTTGCATTCAGTGCTCAAGTTTCAACAGACGGGACACCTGTTAAAAATGTTTCAGAATATTTCAATAGCTTGAGCATGAAAGAAGAAGAAAGAGCAACTTCATCTGATGCAACCCTTATTATACCAACAGCCTGTGACTGCTGTGCTCATTGTGAAAGGAAAAGGGGTCCAAACACGTGGGATCATTTTGAAGAGGGAAAAGGGAGCCAACCCCACTAAATTTGGAAAGAATGAGACTGAATGGTTGATCTGGAAAGACCATGAAGGCAGAAGATGATCTAATATGCTGGCTGTATTTGGGAGCAGTCTAAATGATTTCTTCTGACCCCCCTCCCAGAATTTGGTAATCTGGATTCCTTCCTTTCAGACTTTCCACTACCTCGGTTATTCTTGAACCCCCCTCTCCCCCAAATGTGGAACTCTTGGCTGTCTGTCCCCACAGTCCAGAATGAATAAAACAGTCCCTGCTTAGATCTTTTTATATGTGCATAAGCACAGACACAACAGTAGTCACTTGTCAATATTAGTCACCTGTCCTCTAAAGCAGCCTTCCTCAACCTGGTGCCATTCAGATGTTTCGAATGACAACTTCTCTGGGGCTGATGGGAGTTGTAGTCCGAAACATGTGGAGGGCACCAGTTCAGGTAAAGCTGCTCAAAAGATTTGAAAAATATTTGCAACCTAGTGTTATTTCACCATTTGGGGGCTTGGACCAAAACTATTGAGGTTAACCCACTGACTTGGTGAAATTACTGTTGCTGTTTATTAATTTTGTATTTCTCATAGTCCTCAGTAACACCAATTTCAATAACTGTTTGCAGGGGCAAACTATCTCAAACTTTTCCAAAAGTAAACTCTTCCTCCACATTCATATTTTGTAATAATGAAATCATGCAATTAAAAAAAACTACTTAAAAACAACACTTCCTCCTAACGATATATGCCTAATGTTGCTGGAAAGTCCAAAGCTGATAGCAACACACTTCTTGATGATGACCTTGCTAGGTTGAGTGTGGATGTGATGTGGGGAAGGCAGTAAGTTGTGGGAGCAAACTAAGATGAAGACAGCATCTGGAAAGGCATAAAATACATCTCCTGACTTCTTTTTGGAGTTTTCTTTTTGGGGGGGGAGTGGGTATTTAGGTACGTTTGCATAAAGATGAGGATCAGACAAAAAATCCCCTCTATCCCTGGGCTGAGGGTTGGAGCAAATAGGGCCAGTGGCAGAGGGTGGCCAGGTCAGGCCCTGGCAGAGGGCCCCTGTGGCCCTCCTTAGGGTGGGAAGGTAGCGTTACCATTCCATGATTCACAGCAGCAGCAGCTCCCAACCCTGCCATGGATCGAGGAGAGGAAGCTCCTAGGCACCCGCCCCCCATACAGACTGCATGGGATTCAATAAGATTGCACCTATGCCCCACCTACCTCTCCTGTTGCTGTGAATGCTGCGCACGCTGCGTGCACATACCTACCATCAACCAAGATGGTGGCGGAGGCTTCCCTAAAGGGCTGATGCTTCTGCTGCCATCTTGGTTGACGGTAGACATGTGCGCACATGGCATTCACATGAGGCGACGGGAGAGGTAAGTGGGGCGTGCATGCACATGGTGTGGGCCTGGGGCAGGCTGGTGCCCAAGGACCCAGTCATGTCTGGTGCCAGCCCTGGGGCAAAGATCCTCAAAGCCTCTAGAAGAACCGTAGGCAGAAGGACTCTGTCTAGCCCACAAACAGGTGCCCAACCCTAAACAAAGAGGCAGACAAATCTCTCAGTGTGATTTTCTCTCAGTTCCTAATTTTCCCAGCCTTCCATTCTCCACATTTCCACATGTTTTCATTTTTCTTTACCACAAAGTCCTAATGAAAATCCACCAGCCCTTTACCACAAATTTCTCATTTCTGTATGCATTTCTGGCAAATATTTACACTGCATTTTAGAAGTTATTTTAACTAATTTTATGCTCACTGTTCCCTAATATTCGCATTTCTGCAGACATTATTTGGCTGGAGAGCTGTATCACAAAATTAGGAGCAGTGTGGATTTTGAGGACGGCTGCATTTCGGTTTGCATACTGTTTCAGAAAGTGCGAATTAGGACTTGTGACATGCATAAGATATTCGAGAGAAGTTCCGGTCTTAAAAAAAAGTATCTTTTTGGGAAAGGAGACGAAAGACTTCGAAAGAATCCAAAGATGAGAAGCGAGTTTAAATTCCTCTTGAAATACTTGGTAGGATGCCAAGATTTGTAAGAGCTGTCATTAGAAGGGTCTTTCCGACACAGCCTGGCATTTCTCAGTTTGTCATTCAGATGTCCCCCCTCCTTTTCGTTCCCAATGAGTCTTGCTGGAATTTTGGAATCCCTGCAGGCCGCCAGTCAAGGACAGTTGCCTGTTTTCCCCCTTAAACATCATGCTGTGGTTTTGCTCTCTTTCCATTGCGCTGCCTCCTGCGGATTTCAGATCTAGCATTGCTGGCTCACTCTGGGCACCACAATCGCTGCTGGGCCACTGGATTCTTTGGTAGCACAACATACGCCTGTCGGTTTTGTAGTATAGATGGCTTGTTTGTTTAGTGATTCATAGTTTAACCATAGTGAGTCATGGTGGCTTTACAATAGCATTTTTTCCTTTTTTTTTCTTTTTGGTTTGGGGTAAAACAAATATCTTTAACTACTTATTTTATTGTTGGGTGTTCATTTTAGGCATTTGAGGAGAAGAAAAAGAGTTTTAAGGGCTTCCTCACACATGCGTGCCCATGATTTGAGAACTGCAACATCTCCACAGATGTAACGCCCCAGATAAATCTTTCATACCATCTCAAAGGAAATATATGTCATGGGGAGTCAGTACATCCAGCTGTCAGTGAACGCTACACTGCACACACAGAGATGGGGGATATGGCATTATAGGTTTCTTCTTCCCAATATGCTTTGGTGAAACCGGAAACCTGAAGAACACCTAACAAGGCTTCCTTTACACAGGGCCGGCCAACCACTAGGAAAGCAAGGCGGCTGCTTCAGGCAGCAGATGCTCAGGGGGTGGCAATGGCGAGTTCGGTATGCCCTGACCTCCGCTAGACTGTTGGCCTCGGGTGCCATGGTGGACACTGCCTCACCACTAGCAAGAAGGTTCAGCTGCCAGTCCAGTCGGTTTCTGGAGGGCACCATCTTGTCCTTTACCTCAGGGAGCAAAAGGTTTTGCATTTAGAGAAGGGGCTGCAGCTCACTAGGAAAAAGCATGCAGAACTCCTCAAATTCAGCCCCTGGCAGAGACGCCAGTCTGAAACCCAAGTCAGGATAGGCAATACTGAACTAGATGGCCCAATGGTCTGATTCAGTATAAGGCACTTCCTCTTCTCCTGCATTCCTAATGTCTCCTGCCTCTTCCCGGTTTCCATCTTAAGATTCTTACCAGATGCAGAAGACACAAATGGCTAAACCACCAGTCAATTGCCCCTCACCCTCACTCGCCTAGCCTGATGAAGAGTTCTGGACAACTCGAAAGCTTTCACATTATTTTGCGGCATTTTGGTTGGTCTAAACAAAGACATTGCCCCAGTCTTTATTTATTTATTAATTTATTATTTGATTTATATCCTGTCCTTCCTCCCAGCAGGAGCCCAGGGTGGCAAACAAAAGCACTAAAAACACTTTAAAACATCCTAAAAACAGACTTTAAAATGCATTAAAACAAAACAACTTTAAAAACATTTTTTTAAAAAAGCTTTGAAGACATCTTTTAAAAAGTTAAAAAACACATTGTTTAAAAAAAAGTTTAAAAACACATTAAAAAGCAATTCCAACACGGAAGCAGACTTTATTAAATTTATATCCTGCCCTTCCTCCCAGTAGGAGCCAAGGGCGGCAATATGGATTTTTCTTGTGGGCCAACAGAGCTACCTTTACTGTTTTGTATTACACACACACACACACACAGAGAATTTCTCGTTGAGCACAGGCCAGACACCTAACAATGTGACAAGATTGGGAAGGGAAAGCAACCAGCAAGCATACATCACAGACATTTTTGGGTACTCCAGTTCCGTGCATCTGATCCTCACAAACAACCAGATGCCCCCCTCACTGACCACAGCAGTTTCCTGGTGGTCTGAAGGACATGCTGGGCGAATGATCATATCAGCATCATTAGCAAAACTCATAAAACAGACAGTGGTACAAACCCTTCTACAATGTAGTCAACCTTTCCTTTTGCTTCCTGAAGTTCAATCTGTGCACTAAGGGCCTAAGCCCAAGAACGTGTGAAGGTCCTGTGCTGTTCCATCCTTTCTTGAAAAGGAAGGGCAGGTTTTGCTGTGTATGGATGGAATTAGCTTCTTTCCTTTTCTTCTTTAGTTAAAACAATATGTGATGCAATTTGGACAAACAACACCTAGCACTGATATTTCAGCTCTTCACAACACATACAATGGCTGCATTCACATTTAATAGGCTAAACTGTGGTTTAGTGTTAGGTGGGTAAGCCTCCATGGGCTGAAGCAAAATGTTAAACTCATTTGGTCTCTTTTCTCTTCCTGAGTAGCCAGCAGGATGATTTCTGAAAGATTGTGTTGCTCTTTCAAACAATTATGGTGCAGCATTACATACAAACTGGGGCTTGTGGTTTATGTCAGCTGCACAACCCAGGGTTTGAAGCTGGCTTGTTTAGCAGCTAACTATTGTAAAACATAGCCCCTGGTTTGCATGCAATGCTAAGCCGAGGTTCTTTGAAATCAAACTAAACTCAGCAGAAAACCTCTCCCCCCCCCCCCCGAGCTGCATGAGAGGAAGAAGAATGGGGAAGTGCATGAGACTGACACTTTATTGGGGCTCACGGAGGCTTTTCTATGTAGCGTCTCACCATGGTTTAGTGTTATGTGTAAGCAGGGCCAACAACAACAAACATCCATGTATCAACTTTTGATGCAGAACGGTATTAAGAGACATAATAAAAGACATATTACTTGCCATCAGTGTAGGAAGCAACACCACAACATAAGCATTCACTTTAGGAACAATATGGTATTCATTTACCATTTCTTCCCATTGATTTCATGCTGCTGAACCGTATAGCCAAAATACGCTTCTTTAGAGCCTGGTATAATTCGTGGCTTCTTTGTGTCAATGTTGAAGGCGTCACAGAATCCTGAGACAAACAAATATGAAAAGAATTCAGTTGTGCAGGAAAGAGGGCTACAATGGCCATTCTAAATTAATAAAATAAATATAATTTAAAATAAGTAAATAAAAAGAAAATCTAAGATTGGGCTCTTTAAAAAAAATTTCTATTCCAAAATTCATTTTTGAGGAACACTTTTAGAAACTGCAACTCAAGTCTTTGTAGTTAAAAATTTCAGGGCCATAATTAAGGCTGCAGTGGCTTAGTTGCTTCGTTGGTTACATTAGTCAGCTGGGATGCAGCCCTGTAGCTCCTTGGACAGCATCTGAAGGGCCAGGCCATGCAGGTACCATAGCGATGGAGCCAATTTGGCACTTCAAATGCTGCGCCCACACAATGCCAAACCCCCTGCTGCCTTGTCCCTCTCCCTCTTGGTAGATGGCGGAGGCACGTGCCGTTTGGAAGTCAGCAGAATAAAGCAGCCCCACCCACTCAACCCGGCTGTCCGCTGCGGTCTGCAGAGGTCAGGCCCGTGAAAACTGTCCATCTTGCAGTGGTATGCACAGCTGCTGGAGTCCACGCTGAGCTGCACTAAAAGGAAAGCACCAAAAATGGGATATGTTAAGTCTGGCAAAGCCTGCTTATTACAGGAGCAATTTTCTGAAGTGAGGAAAGCACTTAACGCCTTGTGTACTGCATATGGCTTCCTTCACAGACAATGGCAATTGGCAGGGCGGAAGGCAGGGAGCCCAACAGTAGGTGGCACCAGAGGCAATGACAGGCAGAGCCAACTCAACTCTAGTTTTGTCCCCATCTTCCTCCCTGGGGAATTCTACAAGAGCAACACTGAGACGAAGGAGGAGGAGAAGGAATCTGACAGGCAGGGCCCCCCTTTAGATGGGTTGCAAGTAAGGCGGCAGGCAAGTGGGGGGTGGCTGAGGGTGGGCTGGGCTTGGTGGGGCAGCTCCCCCTTTGCCCTAATGAACTAGCCCCCACTGTGCACAGACATAGAAAAAGAGCTGGGGTGTAAAGGGAGCGGGGCTCCGAAGGGCAGTCCTTGCTTTTCTTTCTCAGTGCCCAGGCTCTGAAAAGGAACCGAGTCTTTATCTGTGCCAAGCCATTAAGGAAGAACATATATAGGGAAAGAGACAGGGCTGCCTGGCTTGGTTTACACTTGGATCAAAGCGTCTACCATTTCTCCCTCTTTCACACCTCCCATTTCTAGACAGTCGTGACAAATAAAAGGATAATTCTTGCAGCTTGGAAAGGAAGGGCTGCAATCATATTTTTGGGTTAGTCTTTTTGCTATAAATCCAGAATGGAATTTTCAATGGACAGAAGATAAAGCTCTTTTTCATTGTTTTGCTTCATCAGAATTTGTTGATTCCCCCCTCCCGCATAGAGTAGAGCCAGGAGTGTCTTCCAGGAATCCCAAAAATCTGGGGTTTATCCCTGTTCTTCTTCTTCTTTTGAAGAAACATTATTAACATTTTTTCATGATAAGGATGCCACATGGCTTCTGAACTGGAGGGATGCTGATCTGGCAAGGAGGAGAACCTTTTGACCAGAAGTGGCTGCTGCCTGACTGGGGTTTCTTGATTCTCACAGTGACAGCCGGCATCTATTTCGCAGGGGAAATGTTCCAAAACAGAGCACTTGCATTAGATTCATTTCATACATATATACATTTATTTAGAATACTTCTATTCTGCTGTCACAGTTTGCTGGGTCCCACACCCCTGACCACAGCTGCTGTTCCCTTCTTTCAGGAGCACAGGCTGAAATCCCCTCCGCCATTTCTCTGTTTTTCTGGACGCACACACAACATACACTGAAAACACATTTAAAGCACATGGCTTCCCCCAAAGAATCCTGGGGACCTGTGGTGGCTCCATGTCAGTGGGGCAATGGAATCCGCTGGGGGGTTTAGTCCATGATGAACCCATGATGAACAAACAGGGCTTCTCTAGTTTGATGGGAAAATAACGTACACACCATATATTTGAAGCACTTTTAAAGCACAAGACTTCCTCCAAAGGATCTGTAGTTTGTTATGGGTTCTGGGAATTATAGCTCTGAGAGGGTTAAACTACAGTTCCCAGCTGTGGCAGCCAATGGCTCCATGTCAATGGGAAAGTGCAATCTGCTCTGGGTTTTAATCAGAACTTTCAGGGAGCTGTCCGAGGTGCTTCAGCTCCTTGAAGGTTCAGACTAAAACCCAGAGCGGATTCCAGTGTCCCACCAACATGGTGACACCAGCCGGCACTGCTGAAGAGGCAGCCTCAGCCTTCGTCAAACTTCTCTGCCTCTTTTCCATGTCTTCCTCTTATAAGCAATCTGGAGGAGTTTGGAAACCTTCAGACTCTTGCCAACCCCACCCAGGGCTTCCGTCAAGGGGCCCCTCCAGACTGGTGGTGCTTTTTGCAGGTGTAGTCTGCAACATAGGGCTGGTATAGCACAGTGGGGAGGAGAGCCTGGCTGGGAGTCCAGAGTCTGAAAGTTCAAATCCCCGCTCGTGTCTCCTGGGTGTAAAGGGCAGCTAAAGATCACCCCCACAGTGAGTGGCTCAGGGATTACGTGCCCTACCACCTGTGCAGCCGTGGGCAAGCGGCATAGTCCCAAGGAGCCCAGTTGCCCCCCCAGCTGGCGGTTGTGGACAAGGAAGGGGCTGGCTTGTGCAGCTGTGGCAAGCTGAGCAGGCCCTAGCCAGCTGGGGAGGACTAGCCTCAGAGGGAGGGAATGGGAAACCCCCTCTGAATACCGCTTATCACGAAAACCCTATTCATAGGGTTGCCATAAGCCGGGATCGACTTGAAGGCAGCCCATTTCCATTTCAGTCTGCAACATGTTATTGATGGAATAACAGTGCATTAGTAGTGGATTTATACTGGGCTGTCCAGTATACTACCATTCAAATCTAGAACAGGAACAGACTTTACATGGTGTCTACATGAAACCAGGATGATCCAGGCAGCATTTCCTTGCCCTCGTTCTCACTCTTCCCTGCTGCTGAACCAGGCAGTGACTCCCACCAACACCCTATTCGAAGTGCCTCAACCATATCTCAGTAATCTTTACAGGAAACCAGTTAAGTTAGTCCAGGTCTTTGCCTCCAGTTTACACATGGGAAAGGGGAGGCAGGGCGAAAAAAAGAATGCCTTGCTTAAGGTCTACAAGACACAGGAGCCCTGGTGTAGTCTGAACTTCATGACTCATATAGGAACCTAGAAAGCTGGCTTATACCAGGTCAAACCATCAGTCCATATTGTCTCGATTGTCCAGGATTTCAGGCAAGGAACATTCCCCAGTCCTACCTCCTGGTGGCCTCACCTCAAAAAGGATATTGTAGAGCTGGAAAAGGTTCAGAAACAGGCAACCAGAATGATCAAGGGGATGGAGCAACTCCCCTATGGGGAGAGGTTGCGACATTTGGGGCTTTTTAGTTTAGAGAAAAGGCGAGTCAGTGGTGACATGATATAAGTTTATAAGTTATGCATATGGTGACATGATACAAGTTATGCATGGCATGGAGAAAATGGATAGAGAAAAGTTTTCCTCCCTCTCACGTAACAGCAGAACTCGTGGACATTCGATGAAGGTGAATGTTGGAAGATTCATGCCAGACAAAAGAAAGAACTTCTTCGCTCAGCGGATTGTTAAACTATGGAACTCGCTCCTACAAGAGGCAGTGATCGGCTTCAAAAGAGGGTTAGACAATTTCATAGAGGATAAAGCTATCAATGGCTACTAGCCACAATGGCTATGCTCTGCCTTCATAGTCAGAGGCAGCCTGTCTCTGAATGCCAGTTGCTGGAAACAGCAGGAGAGGGAAAGGCTTTTGAGCACAGGTCCTGCTTGCCGGCTTCCCATAACGGGCATCTGGCTGGCCACTGTGAGAACAGGAGGGTGGACTAGATGGCCTCCTTTGGTCTGATCCAGCAGGCTCTTAGGTTCTTACGCTGCAAAAGACTAACATGGCTACTCCTCCGGAAATTGTCTCTCACTTGCAACTTTTCTAAATAACAGGGAGTTTTTCGCATGGAGGCACATTTTAAAGTCCACACAGCTCACCTCATCTGCAGTGGTATGCTTCAAGCAGCACTCTGCCACACAGTTCTGTTGAGCTAATAACTAGGCTATAAACTCCACTCATTTTTGCATTCCTGGTCATCTAGAAAGGCTGGGGGAATGAAACTGGTATATTAATTTGTTTCTTTTACCTGTTACTTTTCTCCTTTATTCTCTCCAGCAGACTCTTCTGAGGTTCTTCCCCAAAGTTGCTGGGGGTCAAACTGAGGACCTTCTACATATGAGGCCTGTGCTCTGCCATCGAGCTGTGGCCCTTCCTCTCACGTTTGCCCACAACATCATTCCAGCTCTCGAGTGATTCAGGAGAAATCAGGAATGTTGCCCTTTCTTCCTCCCCGCCCAAATTATTTTTAAGCATTAGCAATGGATGAAGAGATTCAGCGGAATGTTGGACCAGTTGTTTGTTGCCGTGCATAATTGCAGTCTTATAATATAGTGGAAATAAAAGAGACCAAAGCAGTGTCTGGTCTTTGTCAACGCGGAAAGGAATTGGCCCAGAGAGGAGAAGGGATATAACTTGAGTTGAATTTGCAGCCGTTGTTTGGACGTGAGGATCAACTGATATTTTGTCCTCTGACTTTCTGAAAACCCTCATCTGTATGTCTTTTGACTAGGGATAGCCTGGCTCTAGGGCCAGCCTGGCTAGCGGGCACTGCCCTTTTTCTTGCAGGGTGACCCTGGCACCCTCTCCAGGGGAGGGGCTTGTAGCTGATTGGCAGAACATCTGCTTGGCATGCAGAAGGTCCCACGTTCAATGGCTAGTAGCCATTGTTAGCCCTATCCTCCATGCATTTGGCTTCTAGAGTCATCCAATTCACTCTTTTGAAACCATCCAACTTGCACATGTGATTCTTCCCCAGAGAGAACCTCTGCTTCTAGTTCTGCATACAGAATGACTCTTGTCAAAACCGTTAAATGGGCCTGTATGCTAACTCTGCATGCCAAAGGCACAAACACTTTTCCTTTTAAGAGAAAAGGAGGGAAGGTCTGAATTGCTTGGATGATGATGGCCGTGCTTGTCTATGGCCACAAAGGAACTTATAAACCACGCGAAGAACCAGGGCAGGCTCCATGTTTGGGGGGCTCCCAACAACGTGCTTTGGATGGGCCCCTCCATCTTCCTGGCCTGCTCTCCCAACCATAGTGGTGGTGGGAAGGACCATGGCCACCACCTCTGCCTGTTCACACCCCTCCCCTTGATCCGTTGGAGGACTGCCTCAGCAGGACCGGGCATCACCCCTACCCCCACCCTAAGGGAGTGGCCAGGAGTATGAAAGAGCAGAGTTGGTGCATGCTCCTGGCTGCCATCACTCTTTCATCCATTTTGTCCCAATGCTACTTAACACCACTCAGGCAGAGTGGGCCACTCAGGCAAGTGCTACTCACTTGCCTGAGTGGTTCACAAGGTTTCTGTGCTGTAAGGAGCTGCAAGTGTCAACCAGCTGATATACCCAAAAATGCTGGTGGTCTGGAGGAAAAGCAAAGCTCAGTGTGGGCTGGTCTTAACTCAGCCAGCAAGTTCAGAGGAAGGAGGCAGCCTGAAATCTGAAGGCTCCTCCATACATGCATATAATCTGTAATTTTATTTGGTTGTTTGTTTGTTTATTATTTGATTTATATCCCGCCCTTCCTCCCAGCATGAGCCCTTTGTGCCTGCATTAATTAACCCTCACCCATATGACGTCCTCCAATCACTGCCTTGCCACACTTTCCCCTCCCTTGATCTGAACTTTCCAGTGCCAACTATCCACCGAAAAGGAGAGAAACAGCGATTACAAAGAGTTGCTCAGGAAGGATGCAGGGTGCACACTCTTCCATTTTCACCTCCTTCCATGCCTCCTGCTTCCCATTGGCTCCCTCACTCTCTCCCTTCTGATCTGAGCCAATCAGCAACACAAGATGAGAAGGAGGGAGGGGGGGGTTGTCAATAAAAAAGGGCATGCCTACAATTACAGACAATTCGATTACAAAGAAAGTGCAAAACAATCAGGTTTGGACTCCAGAGGACAATTCCAGTATGGAAAACACAGGGGTTTTTTTGTATGGTATGGTTGATTTTTTGTATGGTATGGATGAGCTTTGAGGCTTGATAGGGCCAATCCTATTGGCCCTTTGTGTCACCTGACTGTGGTTGTGCCAGTTACTGCAGCACTGGTGAGACTTATGTATGGCTGAGAATGGATCAGCAGCTCCACCTTCTGGCAAACTGCCAGAGTGCAGCTATGGGTTGCCAGAATCCTCAGTTAAAGACCTTCTCTTGTGGCCGGTCAGGGCGCCTTTCAGTAGGGGAGGCCTCAGTGATAGAACATCTGCCTTGCATGTAGAAGGTCCCAGGTTCAGTACTGGTGAGATGGCAGCCAGTTCTTATCAAATGTCCCTATCCATTTCTTTTCCTCATTTAATTAGATGTATTCAACACCCAGCGCCGCCAGGTAGGACTGGTAAAGAAAGACCCCTGCCTAAAATCCTAAAGAGCTGCTGCCATTCAGTGTAGACAATACTGAGCTGGATGGACCAATGGCTTAGTACAAGTTAGCTTTCTATGTGTCACTCTCAGGAATGAATCACACGTGAAACTGTCATACAACTATTCAAAAGTGCCATTACAGGACTCTTAAGGACATGTCACTCAAAGCATGCAATTCAAATTTGTAATGTACTGTATAACTTGAGATCACCAGAATTTCAACCCACCCACAAGTTTCCTCATGTGAATCTGAAAATACAGAATAACTCTGACTGCTGCGCCCCCCTCCTGCTCTCTAGAACTCTGTTTTGCTTTGCTTTTTAACTTCTGGATAGTTCTGTGACTACAATTAACAGAATGAATAAGCAAGAAAAGGGAGATATTTCCTGCCTAGTATCTACGTAATTGTTGGAACTAACGTATTTATTAACAAGTCACTATAGCAACTCCTTAACAAGAGAAGATACCAGTTACTGAAGAACTGCACAAATTGTAGGAAGTGACACACACAATTATAGACATTGAATTCATACATCAGCAGTTTTAAAGTTCAAACTGGGCCAAGTAAGCCAGTGGAAATTCTGTAGGGATTAATTTATGCCGACATATTGGTCTGATTTGTTTATACAGAATGAATGTTGAAGCTAAGCGCTGAATCAGGGCTGTGTCGGAACAGCCTTGGAATGGTAAAGTTAGTAGTTGCGAGCCACTGGAAACATAAAATGCACATAATATATCAAAGACACAACTTGCACAAAATCTAACAATGCTCAGATGACATCTTCTCTTCATAAAACTGATGAGATGACAGCCAGTTCTTATAAAATGTCCCTATCCATTCCCTTTCTTCCTTTAATTAAACGCATTCAAACATTTTTTGCCATCTCTGCTGCATACCACACCTTGGATAAGCATGTTTTTAAGGAAAGGGCATGTGGTTATTTTTTCCACTAGGTGTAGCAGAAAGTGTTTTGGCTGCTGACAGCAGGTTCTGAACTGATCCATCATGGAGCTGCTTTGCTTGGACCTGACTGTACAGCCAGTCACACTGCTAGGAGGACTGGACTACCAGGTAGCTTTCTGGGGACACCACAGCCCAGGTTGCTCCCAAACAACCCAGAAGGTGTAATCATGACCCTGGGAGTGGACTCTGGGGATTCAGAGTGGGAGAAGGAATTGCCCTCATGGCTGGCCCTAGAAACATCTAGCCTACTGGAAGCACTCTCCACAAGAAGAGCTAGTGGCGCCAGAATGGACCTTTTCAGTGGTGGGTCCCCAACTGTAGAATGCTCTCCCCAGAGAGACGCACCTGGCACCATCATCGTCAACTTTTAGGCTCCAGGCAGAGATGTCTCTGCTCACCTAAGCATTTGGCTCTTAAACTGGGGTCACAGGATACAAAGATACCCAAGCTTGTGTTAGTGTTTATCTTCTAGTAGGGTGGGCTTGGAGGTCACGGATTCATAGGGTTGCCATAAGTCGTAATCGACTTGAAGGCACATAACAACAACAACAGGGTGGGGTAGGGTTTGTACTTTGTGACATTTTTGCAGGATGAGCACTTTTAGTCAATATCTTTTGGGTGTATTTTAAATTTCGTATCATGTATGCATTTATAGTTGTACGGTGCTTTGAGACATTTTTGTAGTAAGTAATGCATAAATGCAAATGGAATTACTTCCACCAGCCGCCTCTGGTTTGAGGATGTCACGCTGCTCTTCTCTGACTCAGAAGACTCCATTTCAAAAGCCCCAGCACAGCCAGAATCTCTGCGCTGCATCACAGTAAATGTCTGTGGCTGAAGGCTGGGCCCTTTAAATGAAGCAGCACCTCTCCGTGAAGGGGGAGCTATCTGCCAGGTAGAGCCAGAGCTCCTCTTTAAGGCTCAGCCTACGTGCTGCTGAAACAACACCTGAGCTCTGTGCTCATGCAATGTTCAGCCTGAGCCTTGTATGGAGCTGTCCAGGGTACCTTTGCCCTGCCTACCTCACTTGGTTGTTGTGTGGATAAATGGGGAGGGGGAGGACCATGTATCCCATCTTGAGATCCTTGGGGGAAAGATGGGATATAAATATGATAATAAAATAATAAAGCTAGAAATATCAAAGTACAGTAAAATAACATTAAAAAGTCCACTCAACCGGCAGATAAGACAGAGCAGCTAACAAGACTTAAAAATACCACAATGGTTTCTACCTGGCACCAAAAAGAAATCAGGGCAGGCACCAGGCAAGTCTTCCTGGGGAAGGCGTTCCGAAGACAGAGAGCTCCAGCCAAACTGAGTAAGCTGCCTTGTGCCAAGGTAGACTATTGATCCATCTGGCTCAGTATTGTCTGCACAAACTGGCAGCAGCTTTCCAGATTTTCAGGCAGGGGTCTTTCCCAGCCCTACCTGGAGGTGCCATTGGGGACTGAACATGGGACCTTCTGCATGCCAAACAGGTGTTCCTCCACTGAGGTAGGGTCCTTCCCCATGATCACCCGCTCATCCTCATCCATTTCACCTCTAACAGAGATGGCATGGAGAGAAGGGCCTCAGTGGCTGATATCAGAATGCAGAATGGTGTAGGGGGGAAGGCATTCCCTTCAGAAATCTGGGTCCTAAAACAATTAGGGCTTATACTGACTTAAGTATTTCTAGGCCACCTTTTAAAGCACAGCCCCCACAATATGGCTTGCATAAAAACAAAACAAGCATAGAATATAGCATCAAATTTCAATAAAAGCAGTAATTTAAAACAGCTCTCCAAAAACAATTCACAGGAAGGCAACACACTATTTAAAATTAACGAAAAGCCAATGAAAATATTTCCAGATTAGCAGCAATATAAATGCTCCAAGCTGAGAAAACAACACAAGATAAGTGGGGTTTCAGCAATCATTTAAAAGCATGTACTGATGGAGCCATATGCATATCATTTTGGAAGCCAACTCCATAACCAAGGGGCAGCCACTGAGAAGGCCCCGTCTGTCTTGCCTGCCAATTCAATTGATCTTCCAAGGCAAACTTTGAGCAGGGTCTCTGATGTTAATCTTAGGATGCAGGCAGGTTTGTATAAGTGAAGTCAGTCCTTTAAAATAACCTTGCTCTAAGCTATTTAGGACCCAAAAAGTTGATGTCATCAGTTTAAACTGGGTCCAGAAACGCACTGGCAACCAGTGAACTGGCTGTCTCGCCCTCCAGTAGTATCTGGGCTGCTGCGAGTAGCAAATGTTGTGGTGAGAGATTGGCACTCACCTCACCTCTGGTCAGTCATGTTGCTTCTGCTTACTAGGAGGCAGAAAGGAGGTGGCTGATATAGTGCAAACACACTGGCAGAGCCAATCCAGCACTCCTGCTAGTGCGTTTAGACCACACCAACCTCACTGCCACCTTCCCTGTCCTACCTCCACTGGTGGCTCCATTTTGAAGTTTCCAAGCCACCATTATTTATTACATTTATAGCCCACCTTGCCCCCAAGGACCTCAAAGTGGTGTACAAACATGGCTCTCCCCCTCCTGATTTTATCCTCAGAACAACCCTGTGAGGGTTGGATCCTCGGAAAGGATCCAAATAATCCAGTCAATACTTGCACTTTGAATTGGACTCAGAAGTGAATAGGCAGCCATTGAGCTCTTCTAACTCTGGCAAAATATGATCTGGATAAGCCAAGGCAGTCAAAATTCTGGCAGCTAAATTCTGTCCTAGCAGAAGCTTCTGAGCCACCTCCAAAGGCGGCCCCACATATAAGGCACTGCAGCCATTCTGTCCAGAGGTTGCCAGGATTTCGGCCAGACTGTCACTGCCCAAGACAGGCTTCACCTGGTGAATCAGCCAAGGCTGATAAGGATGTCTGTGTCACCAAGGCTACGTGAGCCTCTCCTTCAGAGGTGGGCATTGTTTTGCAACCCAAGGGCCACATTCTGTCATGGGCAACCACATGCTGGTGGTGGGCAGGGCTACAGGCAAAGGGCAGGACCAGACCATCCCAGAGTGCAGGACACAGGATAATGGGCTCAAGTTGCAGGAAGCCAGATTTCGGCTGAACATCAGGAAAAACATCCTGACTGTTACAGCGGCACGACAATGCAGCCAATGACCTAGGGAGGTGGCAGGCTCTCCAACACTGGAGGCCTTCAAGAGGCAGCTGGACAGTCACCTGTCTGGGATGGTTTAATTTGGATTCCTGCATTAAGTAGGGGGTTGGACTCGATGGCCTTGTAGGCCCCTTCCAACTGCACCATTCTATGATTTCATGAGAAGACTGAGAGGAGATAGGATAGCACTCTTCAAGTCCTTGAAATGTTGCCACACAGAGGAGGGCCAGGATCTCTTCTCAATCGTCCCAGAGTGCAGGACACGGAATAACGGGCTCAATTTGCAGGAAGCCAGATTTCGGCTGAACATCAGGAAATATTTCCTACATGTTAGAGCAGTACGACAATGGAACCAATGACCTTGGGAGATGGAGGGCTCTGCAACACTGGAGGCATGCAAGAGGCAGCTGGACAGCCACCTGTCGGGGATTTTAATTTGGATTCCTGCATTGAGCAGGGGGCTGGACTTGATGGCCTTATAGGCCCCTTCCAACTCTAGTGTCCTATGATTCTATGCTTCTGTGCGCTGAGAAATGGATGCGACTCTTACATTTGTACAGCAGTCCGCATTCCAACATCACAAAGGCCAGACGTTTCTCCCCCGCCCACTGCCTCCATCTCTCCATCTGGGCACGTAAGTGGCATGATCACAGTGCAAGGGCACATGCCAGCCAAGAAAAAGCACTTGAGGAGGCAGGGCCCATGGGAGGCAAGGCCCAAGGAGAGGGGTGTAGCCTGGGGGAGTCCTGAGGGCCAGACAGAGAGGACTGGAGGGCCACATTTGGCCCTCAGGCTGGAGGTACCTCCCCTTTGCTCCAGCAGCAAAGCTGGATCCAGGAAGGCCCACAAGCTGGGAAGCTGCTCCCTCGCAGGAATGCAGCTCCATCTCGAACTGGCTGAGTGCCCCCTCCCAGGGGCTCCAGCTTCCTGCTCAGTGCACCAGCCCCATTCAGATTTCCTCTATGCGAATGCTGAGTGTGTTGACTCACAATGGTCCCTTCATGTCTATCCAGCATCCTTTAATGCCAGATGCTAGGAATCACCAGTGGGAAGAGTGCTATGGCGCTCAGGCGCTGCTGCCTGCAGGTCCCCATAACAGGCATCTGGTTGGTCATGTGAGAACAGGAAGCTGGACTAGACGGGCCATTGGCCTGATCTGGCAGCAGCACTCTTTTTACGGTCTTATGCTGCCAAAGTCATTCACCTCTCTCATCACTTTGATAGCGTGATGTCCTTCCTGCCCATTCCTGGATGTATTGGATCTCTCTACTCTTAAATCCCTGCCCACGAACTTTACTTCTCATCTTTGCATCTTGACGCACCTTTGCATGTGACCTCCACTCCTCCAGCCCCAGCCCCCTCTCCTCAAAAGACCTCACCCTCCCTGCCTGCCTCCCTTCTTGCTCCTCATGCTGGGATTTCTCTTCCAGCACACCCACACCCACCATGTTGCAAATGGAGCTGCATGGAAGTCAGCTCCCAAAAATTCTCCATCCATTTCCCCAGGTGGTGAAATTATGTGCGTGGGAGGGAATTCTCCAAACATTCTCTGGAGGCAAGCAGAATTCTCCAAAAGTTTTGGAACGACAGGAAAAGAAAATTCTCAAGAAGACTTAGAAAATTCTCTTCTGAGAAATTTTGGTTCAAGTCAATACTGAATGCAACCCTGTTAGTTTATCCTGGTGGATGCCACAAGCTATGGGCTAAGAGCAGGGGTGTAGTTGTCCAGGGTCTCGGCGGATCTTACATTTTTCGGACCAGGGTCCCAGCAGGGTCCCTATGTCTCCAGCATCCTACAAACCAATCAGCATGAAAGGGGGGTGTTGGCCACTGAGAAGAGTCTTCTAACATGCTTCCTTGTCTGGAGCCGATCAGAGTGAAAGGAGGCAAGCCTAAACACAGAGAAGACTTTTCTAAGTACTAACACCCTCCTCTTTTATGCTTATTGGTTCCTAGGCATTATCAAGGGTCTCATTCTGAACCCCTCAGCAAAAAAAATTGGGAGGGGGCATAGCTGTGATTAACATAAAGGGGCCCTGCACGTCTGAATTTGCCAGTACACTACTGGCTAAGAGAGGAACACTGAAAGGAGGAGTAGCCAAGCTCAGTGCTTCTTGCAATAATATTAAAATGACATATAACATTATGGAAACTGGATCCATAGCTATGCCACTGTATTCTCAGACAGAGAAGTGGGGAGGGGGGCATTTATCTGAATAGTCTCCAGGGCTCCCTGAAATTCTCCAGTGGTTTGGAGTCAACCCTCCCACCCCAAAATATTTCTCTTTTCTGAGAAGTTTCAACCCAAGCCTAGATGCATCCTCTTACTTCCTTCTGATCCCTCCACAAAACCACCTTTTCCATGAAGCCTTTGGCACAACCCAAAGGTTCTGGGCCCTGCTGCAATTAAGCCTGTAACTATATTTAAGTACTGTATGTGGAACTGAAACAGCCACACTTGGCTTCCCTGTTTAGCTGTGGCCTTCCTTCCCTTTCCTCGTGTCAAACTTTAGTGTGTAAACTCCTTGGGGCAGGGAAGTTTGCACTTATCTGAATTTTACAATGTGGTTCTCCAAACAATGTTTACAAAAAAAGCACATATGTTAAGAAAAAGTGTGCGTAAAAATGAATATATTGGTGAAAATCATACAAAATGCATTATATTTGGGGAAATTGCTTGCAAAAATATGCACGTTAGTCAAAACTACAGACAAAAATGTGTTTAGGAGGAGAAATGCACACTAAAATGCTGAATAATTCTCATGAGGATTTGGGGGTTGTTTTGTGTTTTTTTGTTTTTTTTTAAAAAGCCCATTGCTGCAGAAATGTGGAGAACTGAATTTAAGACTGGAAAAAATGAGAAACTGAGAGAACCAGAATTGACAGATCCTTACAACTTTCATGAAAATTCAGGATGGGATGACTCCACGCTGCATGCTTTGTTACACTGTGGGTAAAATGGGAGAGAGGAGGGTGCTGTGACCGTCCTGCTCTTCAGAGCGATGCAGAAGCAGGTGTCTGCTAATTGTTCAGTAAAGTTGTCTATCCCACTAAGGTAGGCATGCGGCCTTTCAGATGTTGCTAGTCTGCGACAAGTTGGTTGGGGCTGAGTGGAGATGGAGTCCAGCAGATTCCCCCTCCCTGTCCCAAGGCATGAAATTCTAGAATTGAAGCCCCAGGTTGGCAAAGGTGGATCCAGGTGCCTGTCAGAACAAAAGGCCTCCAGATAGGGACATATTATTTATTTTTATTTATTTATTACATTTATACGCCACCTTTCTTTGTTCATGAAACCCAAGGTGGCTTACGTATGGTTCCCAGGCGGTCTCCCATCCAGGCACTGACCAGACCTGATCCTGCTTAGCTTCAGCAAGGAGCTGGCCTCATGGGCCTTCAGACCATATCCTGGGGCATATGGGTAGAGCCTATCCTGGACATAAGTCTGGAGCGGGCATGAAAGAACCACAGGACACGCCTGGCGTCAGGACAAAAGAGCAAGACCGACCAGACAGACACAGCTGAGGGCTGACAGCCAGAGAAGTATAGAATTGAAAGGCACCTCTCCCAGCCTCCTGGAAAGACAATGACATGCTCCACATTGACATGCCGGTCCTCACCTGTACCCTACCTATCCTTCCGATTCAGCTCTACACTCGCCCTCCAGAATGGCTGTAACATTCATACTGTCACGGAAATAAGCAAATAAAAAGCAAGCTTGCAGCCTGACAGTTGAGATTCCCTTGATTTGATGATGCCACAGACTTTTGAGCGTGCACGAGGACCCGAATGGCTTAAAAATACAAATGCAACCGTTCCATCTAGTTACTATGGTTGTCTGATGCTGGGGTAACTTTCCCCAAAAGCCCCAAGAGTCACAAGAGCCTCCCTCGGAAGCAAAGGGCTGTCCCCCGTTGCTGCGCTCAGCTGGGTGGCGACAGCACAACACAGCAACGTGTCCACGTGTAAGGCGCAATACCACTTCTCTCCATGAGCCGCAATTCGCCTTCCTTGGGCTGCCTCCAGGTTTTCCAGTTTTGTTCAATTTGGAGAAAGGGACATATTTACATCTGAAACCTTCCCAGGAGTAGTCACGGACTGGAACCCCTCCCCAAGGCCAACTGGGCCACTGTTCTGTTCAGAAGCCGGAAAAGTTTCCCTTTTGTTCTGGAATCTCAACACAGCCCCCCCTCCCACCCCTCTTTGCTTCTGAGCTGGAACTGGACACAGAAGGATGTCAAACATAACTGAAGCAAACACATCTCCTTCCATCAGGACCCCCCCCATCTAACAGAGTTTTTACTTTGCAGGAATGCAGCCAATAAAAAGTCGAAATGTCGCTCCCTCCCTCCTCCTCCTCCTCCTCTGTAATTTAACACGGCCGCCTTCAGCCACGCATCAAACCATATGTAGGGGCCGGGGCTGCATCTTTAAAAACAAAAATAAGAGGAGCGCAAAGTTACTCATTGGACTAGAGAAGCCTCCTCATCCCTTTGGCAATGGCAGAGACTCTGAAAGCAGGAAAACGCAAGCAAAGCCCCCTTAAGAAACCCTTCGGGTGGCCCCCGTGCCAAAGCAAGCATAAAAAGGGAGCATATTGGAAAATGCAAAGCCGGGTCCAGGTGCCAACAGCCCAGCGTATTGGAGATGCACAGAACTCCTCCGCAGCGTAGCAAGATTTTGTCCCTTTGCATTTTAAAAAAGGGGGGTACATTCCCAGTCCATCCTGGTGTGTATCAGAGACAAATCTCTCCCTCCAGTCTTCATCATCTGAGCAACTGCATCTTATCGCTGACCTAAGCGCTTTCTCCCTCCTTAGCAGCCCTCCTCCTCCTCCTCCTCCTCCTCCTCCTCCTCGCCCACTGTGCACTGCCTGGCTGTGCCCCTTTGCAGGATCCAGCTCCGCAGGCTGGCTTACCTGGTAGGAGGCTGAGAACCCAGGCGACAGCCAGCCCTCTGTAGAAGTCCATGTGCACGGCGAGGTTTCTGGTGGTCCTCTTCCCAAACCATCCGCTTGAGGCACCGAGGCAGACCGGCACCTCCACGGGGGGGGGGAGCTCTCTGCTTATCCCACAAGCAGTTCTTCGCTCCCTGAAAGAAGCAGCTCTTGAAAGGAAGTGGGAGGGAATACGTTGGAGGAGGAGGAGGAGGAGGAGGGGGGGGAGGAGGAGGAGGAGGGGGGGGGAGGAGTGGAGAGAGGACCAGGCAAGAAATAGATTCTCAACACCCTGGAGGGGCCACCCCGGGAGCTGGCGGGATGCCCCCCTTTCCCTGGTTGTGGAGATCTGCAACAACTTTAGGAGTACAAAAAGAAAAAAACAAAGTATATTCTGCCTGTGGGACAACTAAAGTTGCTGGCAACTAAAAACAAAACCCTAATTAAGGAGCACCCACGACGTTGAGTTTAAGGATGGAGGTGGCCTTGTTTTCGTTTTTTAAGGGCTTCTGCCGGGAGGAAGGGCGGGATACAAATCAAATAATTAAATAAATAAATAAAATAAATAAATAAGAAAAAATGCAAATTCACATTGATTTTGAAAGGAATTAAAAGGGGGGATCAATAGTTGAAAATATGAAAATAGTCAAATTCAAGATTTCAGATTTACTTTTTTTTAATTGTCATTAAGAAGAGGCTGCAGGGTCAGGCCAGTGGCCTGTCTAGTTCAGCATCCTGTTCTCACAGCGGCCAACCAGATGCCCATGGGAAGCCTCAAAGAAGGATTTGAGCACAAGGGCCCTCTCCCCACCTGCAATCCCCAGCAACTGGTATTGAGAGGCACACTTGACTCCAGCAGTGGAGGCAGAACATAGCCATTGTGGCTACTAGTAGCCGTTGATAGCCTTATCCTCCATGCCTTTGTCTCCAAGTAACACCAAGGGTAGCCATCAGGCAAGGCAGGCTTGAACGTTGCTCCAATAACCAGCAAATCCAGACTGAGCCTTCGCCTGTGAACACACTAGTTGCCTACAGCAAAGCATTTCCATTGGCCACACCTGGAGGGGGAATGGATGGATCTGCCAATCAGTTGTGAAATCTGTTTGAAGCTGATTGTTTTTTGTTTTTTAAACACAATCAAGCTGCTCCCACCAGATTTTGCAGTAAAAAGGGTCTGGGTTTGACTAGCACCACATGCCCCCATTTCCAGAAGTCTGAGGAGGAGAAGTGCTGGAACCAGCAGAACAGTGAGCATGTCTCTACCCTTAAATAGGCCTGCAGCTTCCTTTCAGCAGCTAGCTGGGCCCCTAATGGGTGGAGCCTTTACACATAAAGGCACCCAGCCTATTTTAGAAGCCATGTACTCTGGTGCTGTGGGACAGGCTGTGATTCTATCTCTGATCTGGAAACTGAAGATGGTAATATGCAGAGATGTCAAAGGCTGGTTCCGAGGACACATTCTTATCCTACTTTGAGAGGTCCTCTGAACCCATGGCTTCTTTCCCCAAGGATGGTGTCTCTGAGCCCTGGGTCATGACATCTCCCTTTGAAGTTCAAGAATAGCAACTTTAAGGCCAGTTACAGAATGTGCTGGGAGGCTGAAATGCTCCCCCACCGGCTTTTGAATATTGCTGTTTCTAGTGCCAGATGTGTGCCCATTTATACTTTTGAGTAGAGCAGTTGTGGGGGACCTTTGGTCCTCCAGATGGTGCTGAACTACAACCCCCATCATCCTTGGCTATGCTTGCTGGGGCTGATGAGAGCTGTAGTCCAGAAGCATCCGCAGGTTCTCCACAACTGGAGTAGAGACCAGCCTCTTTGTCCTTGGCAGAATGTGGAAAGGCATCGCTGGCCGATGATGGGGTAGGTCACACTGGAGCATGAGCAGGCGAATAAACCCCTGATGTCATGGATGACATTATTTGCTCCTGTCGTTGTGCTGCCAGAGTAGACATGGGGACAGAGTTGGCATCTGGATCTGCCACAGGAGCTGGTCCTGGGTCTGTATCACTGTGAGTAGCTGCTTTGGGTTGGGGGCTGCCGGTAAGCAAGCATACAGGGCTCCTCCTCCTGCCCAAAGTCTGTCTGTGAGAGGGAGGTGTCATTGCCTCGGATGCAATATAGATAACATTATATATCTGAGTGGTTTCAACTGGGAGCTTTAAGGGACAACAAGTGGTGGTCTGTCATTTTGGCTTCTAGGTCTGTCCTGTAGTAGCTGATTGGTACCCAGAACCAAGTTGGCCCTGTTGATCTGTTGTTGTTGTCTTCATTTGGTCGGATGGATATTGTAATCTGAGGAATGCCTGTTTTTTTAGTCTCTTTCAGATGTCGTGGCTTAATGTTGCTCACTGAGGTTGCAATTTGTTAATTGGGGATTTTGTGTTTAGACGTTTGGCTCAAAGTAGGTATGCTGTCAGTGTTTGTTTTATGATTTTTAGTTTATGTATTATTTTTTTAAAAAAAAAAACACCAAGTATTTTTGGTATTGTATGTTTTGTTTCTAAATTGTAAGTTGCACAGAGGCATTTTATGTTAGATACATGCACTTAATAAATAATGACCATCCAAAGCTATTTTTTGTTTGTTTATTTATTAAATGTATATCCTGCCCTTCCTCCCAGAAGGAGCCCGTGAAGCTATCATGGGTTGCCATATTAGGAACAGGAGAAGGTGCCTCACACTGAGTCAGACCACTGGTCTATACAGCTCAGTATTGTCTACACTGACTGGGAGCCGCCCTCTAGGGTTTCAGGTGGGGTCTCTTCGAGCCCTACCTGGAGATGTTAGGGGTTGAACCTGGGACCTGCGGCATGCAAAGCAGATGCTCTGCCACTGAGCTACAGTCCTTTCCTTCAAAATAAAGTGAGGTTCCAGTCCTCATGGTTCTGAACAAAGGTCTGATTTAATAGGAACGAAGCAGCTGCCTTATAACAGACCGTCTAGCTCAGTATTTTCCGTGCTGACCAGCAGTGTCTGTCCAGGGTTTCAGAACAGGTGGTGGGCAGGGTCTTTCCTGGAGAAGTTAGGGATTGTACCTGGGACATTCTACATGCAAAGCAAATGCTCTGTTACTGATCTTCTTACCAAAGAAACTTTGATAAGCATTCAAGGAACTTGAGAGTTCCCCAGAACACAATGCAGAAACCATTGCTTTCATGCCCAGGCTCCTCCACCAGCCAATGCTTTATCCAGCTGAGATTTTCCTGGTGAAGAATCAACATGCCTTCCTGTGCTTCGTTCCTGGCGTGTTCCTCTCTGGGGCAAAGTGCAGGACACACATCACAAGAACATAAGAAGAGCCCTGAGGCTGGATCAGGCCAAAGGGGCCCATCTAGTCCTGCATCCTGTTCTCACAGTGGCCAGCCAGATGCCCATTATGGGAAGTGCAAAAGCAGCACCTGAGGGCAAGAGCACTCTCCCCGCCTGCGGTTTCCAGCAATGGGTATTCAGAGACATATTGCATCTGATAGTGGAGGCAGTGCATCACCATTGTGGCTAGTAGCCATTGATAGCCTTTTCCTCCATGAATTTGTCTAATCCTCTTTTAAAGCCATTCAAGTTGATGGCCATCATTGCCATTCCGTTGTTCAACTATGTGCTGCATGCAGAAGTGCTTTCTTCTGTCTGCCCTGAATCTTCCTACGTTCAGATTCATTGGAGCAAGCAAGTGCCTCATTCTTCTTGTGAAGAATTGATCCTGTGCTTCTATCTGACTTGCCAACTAAACTGCCAATGCAACAATTAAAATTGATCCCCAGCCACAGCTGTGTTTCCAAGATGGGTTGTTTTGGCAACCCGTCACAGCTCTGTAAAGATTTCCACCATGAAATCAATATCTTGCTAACTCTTCATAGCAAATACTAGATATACCTTTACCAGACCTGTTTTTGAGACAGCAGGCCCATTTCCAGCTTGGCCAAGCAATCTGCAAAAGATCCTGCTAAACATTTGTCTGTGCACATTCACAATACCTCCTTTTTTTCTTTTTTGCAGAAGCCTACAGTGGAAGACTTGGCTCCCTTTGAAATGCCTTTACTTGTGAACCTGTTCCAGTGGAAAGAAGACAATAATCTATATAATATTGTTTCAGAGAATTAGCATTTGGACCCTGCCAAGATTCCTCAACAATCCACCTCTTTTTAAAAAAATATTTTTATTTTTTTTTGGAATCTCTCAAATGAGTTGGAGAATTCCTAAGAGGTTGATAAATCCAGACAAATGGCAGAGTAACCCTAACAGTCCGGCAGGGCCACTCAAGGGCCAGTGCTGTACCTCGAGGGAGTAAATGGAATCCCTTTTTGCCAAAGTTAGCCTGACAACGAACTGGTGCCAAGGAGGAGACGAGTCTTTGCTTCCAAGCCAGGGGGAAATCCAGCAAGTGACTTGGAGCCCACATGGTGCTCATTAGTGAGGCTGGCTGCACAGGAAAAAAACTGACTGCATAGCTCAGCCTGGTGCAAATAACATCTCAACATCCCTACCTCCCTTTCCTGCACAGCCTCCAGCCCCACAATAATGGCAAACTCTCTTTCGGTTTGGAAAGCTTTTCACCACAGTGATCCTGGGGGATGCTTCACTTCCTTTGGTAATTTTAGCATGTGCCTGGTGACTGGAGTTTCGTGATGGAATTCTGTCGAAGATACTTGGAACTGAAAAGGGTCTTGGGGAATGCAGTCAAGCTGAGCCCTGCTTAGGGATGCCTCTACTCCTGAAACAATACATCTTCTGGGATAATCGTTGGCTTTTCTGATCATGCCTCCTAAGAAGCAATCCTTTTGAGTGGCACTGGGCAAGTGGTTTGCAGGACTCTGGTGGATTCCCATTTGCCCTGCCTTCAGTCTTGGAGGTCTGTCCAACTAGCCCTACACAGAGTAGGGCCCCTGAAATTAACAGACATGGCTAACTTGAAAAAAAATGAAATGGACTGCCTTCAAGATGATTCTGACTTATGGCAACCCTATGAATGAGGTTTTCATGGTAAGCGTATTCAGAGGTGGTTTACCATTGCCTTTCTCTGGGGCTGAGAGGCAGTGACTGGCCCAAGGTCACCCAGTGAGCTTTGTGGCTGTGTGGGGATTCGAATCCTGGTCTCCCAGGTCGTAGTGCAACACCTTAACCACTACACCACACTGACTCTCATGGCTTACTTAGGTCCATACATTTCAATGGGTCTGTGCTGAGTAGGGCTTAGTTGAACAGAAATCTTGGATTCAGTGGTGTCGTGATATGTTTTCAGGTGCAATCGCCCATATGCCCCCACAGAAAGCTGTGTTGATCTATGACAGCCATGGACTAGTGAGCAAGCAAAGGTGGTTTAGTGGAACTTGGCCGTAGAGACCTGGGCTCACCTGGTATAAGTCTGCCTCCTACGTTCCTATCCTGCCTGGGCATTAAGATCTGCCAAGGATGCTCTACTTCTTAGTGAATCACTGAGTGAGGTTCGTACCCCTACAACTCATGAAAGAGCCTTTCCAGTGGTGGCTCCCTGGCATTGGAATGCTCTCCCTCTTGAAATTTGGTTGGTGCCGACATTGTTTGGTTTTCAGCACCAGCTAAAAACTTACCTCTTTGGCTAAGATTTTAGCTGGCGCTGAAAACCAAACAACTTCTGCTACATTTTTAATGATGTAGGTTCTCGATGCACTCGGGCCACAACTTTACTGGAAACTGCATGTGTCATGGAATTGTTCTCTGTGTGTTTCTCGATGTCTCCATTGTTTTAGTTTGTGGGTGTTGCCACCCTGGGCTCAAATAGTGTAAAACTAATAATAAAGTAACTGGCTATATTTTACTTTCATTTAATAGTCATTATATCATGGGATCACTTCTTTGATGAAGGGTGGATGTCGAATGAAATTGATCACAAAAGAGGTGGGTGGAGCCTCAACTGTGATGCATCTCTGTACGATAGGTCACATTCCAACCCTGCAAAAGTCAGAGTCACATGCAGGGGTGCAGTCATTGGGGTCTTGGGGTGTGTGTCTGACACCCTTTATTTTGGGGGGATCAGGGTCCCAGCAGGGTCCCTATGGCTCCAGCATCCTCCAAGTCAATCAGCATGAGAGGGGAGTGTGTTAGCCACTGAGAAAAAGCTTCTAACCTGCTTCCTTGTCCTTGCCTGCCCGTTGCCGGGGAGTCATTTGGCCAGCCTGAGGGGAACTTACGGTGGCACCCACCGCCCCGGAAGAGCTGCAGGACTGCAAGGTCTGGGAGCTGCCACTGCAGCGTCAGAGGGCCCACGGGCCAGACCAGTTGGTCAGCCTGCCAGTTGCCGCCTCCCTGCTTCCACTCTACCAGCATCCTCATCGTCATGGGCCACTGCATGCAGATGGAGATCCTCAAGCTTTAAGCTGTACTACTCTTGGCGCAGGCCATTGCCGTTTCGGACTGGTGTACCGCCCTTGAAATAGTTGTAAGTACAGGTGAGACAGAATGCCTTCCTGGATATTTTTTCTTAATATAATATTATTTCTATTTAATTTTTTGTACAACGTATTGCTTTGTTGATGTATTGCCTTGCTGATGTATTTTTATATTTGTGTTTACTTTTTCTGTAAGCCGCCTTGAGGGCCTTTTGGCCGAAAGGCGGGGTATAAATAAACATTAACATAACATTGGAGCCAATCAGAGTGAAAGGAAGTGAGTCAGCCACTGAGAAGACTCTTCTCTGTAGGTAACACATTCTCGTTTCATGCTGATGGGCTCCTAGGGACATCTGTTGTTGTGGGAGAAGGCACGCGTGGGGAGGACTGAGGCATGTGGAGATGACGTTGGCGAGCCAGCAAGCAAGTGAGGGGGTGTGGCTGTGAGGGGGCATGGCATGATGATCATGAAGGGACCCCGCACTTCTGAATTTGCTATAGTGCTACGGGTCACACGCCGCACATGATCTCTCCATCTTTCACAGGAACGCAAGAGGCGTCATCACGTTTCAAGGGCACATTCCAGCTAGGCAAAAACACATGAGGAAGATGCAAAGCAGGGCTGGTGAGGGTGGCAATGCAGGAGGGTGTGCACCCTGGAGGTTGTCCTGTGGGCCAGATGGAGAAGCCTGGAGGGCTGTGTTCAGCACTGCTCTCTCCCAGGGCTCTTGGGTCCTCATCCCCATTCTCTGCTAATCTGTCACAAGGCATCATGAGGGAAGCACCTGGGTGCGCAGCTAAGGGGTGGGACACCTCACCTTTACATCAATACCTCGAGTGTCCACATCCTAAAAGCCGCCCTGTGCTCCTGCTGGGAGGAAGGGCAGGATATAAATCAAATAATAAATAAACAAACAAACAAATAAATAAATAAAAAGGCAGTTTACAAAATGTGGGCTGAGGATCACAAGCCGAGCACATTCACAAGACTGGTTCAGTCCACCAAAACCCACAGAAAAAGTAACATTGGGTTGATCCCATGCCTTCCAAATGGCTACGTGCACAAGTTGCAATGCTCTGGGCCACTCTGCAAAATGTTTCTTCTAACCCAAGCATAATTAAACCTGCTGCAGTGGAAAAGTGGAAAAAACTTGTCAATACAAATAGTATAATCTAAAGTTCGTCTGTGTCATTCCCTCTGTTTCTGATGTTCAGAGTGGGAGCATGGATCCTTCTCTAGCTGAACAGCACTGTTCATGCACAAGTGGGGGGAGGGGTATTGGCAGACTCAAAGGAATTGTGAAATTTATAAAAGTAAAATTATTCTTAGGAAAAAATACCCAAGGGGAACCTCCTCCCCCCCAAAAAAATCCCAATGTGTTCAATGGCCACACATACTGGGAGGAACACATGGAAAATCATGTGGGAGGGAGAATAAAATTGAGTATCTTGGAGGAGGGCATGGCTGGCTGGAACAGTGAACAGGACCATTCCATGCTGTAACATTTGCTGCAGGTCCCACCTGTAAAACATCAAGCATCCCTTTTGAATTGCAGATTATCCCTTGCCAGGAATATTCAATCCTTATAATTTCCACTGTACACCAACACTCAAAAGTCATTGCAGTCCAAAGTGCAACTTAGACACTTTCAGTCTGCAAAAATGAATTAAATATTCCATTAATAAAATAGGATCTCTCCCCCTGAGGAAATGTTTCCATAAAATCCTTTATGTGGATACAAAGCTGTGCATTGTATGGTTGTAATTATGATGGTTCTATCTCTTTTCCCCTGGAAGTGCTCTGCTGAGTGGCGTTTCTGCTGCCACCATTTGTCTGTCTGGAGAATGACCCCTTTTGCAAAGGCATCTATTGTTCAACAGAAATAGAGACTTATATTTTGCTCTTTGCCAGTTTAATACTTGCAAAGCTCTACACGTGGTTAAGTCCCAAAGGCAAATGTCAAACCCACTGAAATGCTGAAGGCCATGCAAACTCTTCAAGCCAGCAGCTCATGATGTCACATCATGTAAAAAGGAAACCTTGCTGAATGCTTGAAAATGGAAATGGGCTGCCGACTTATGGCGACCCTATGAATGGGGGTTTTGTGGTAAGCGGTATTCAGAGGGGGTTTGCCATTGCTTCCCTCTGAGGCTGAGAGGCAGTGATTGGCCCAAGGTCACCCAGTGAGCTTCGTGGCTGTGTGGGGATTGGAACCCTGGTCTCCCAGGTCGTAGTCCAACACTCTAACCACTAGGCCACACTGGCTCTTAGCTGAACATATTCGAGAGGGAAATATAAAATACTACCTAGCCCAAGACTACTTACTTGCAGAGGCTGCAGGCTCCTTCTCACTCCCCTCAAAGGTGGAGAAACAAAGAAAGAGAAACGAGGGCATTTGCTATAGACTCTTTACCCTACTCGAAGAATCTCATCTTGGCCACTTTTCCATATAAACCAATTTTTGGGCCCTCTTTACCCGAGGCAGTCCCAGAATCAAGTCAAGAAAGCCTACACCTGTAACGCTCTTACCATCAAGAGGCTTCTGCACATGTGCAACTAAAACCTACCTCCTGCAACTTAAGCCCACTGGCAGTGGAGAACAATTTCCCCCCTCTTCTATGTGATACCCCATCCTTCCCTAGCCTGGTGCACTTCAGGTGGTTTGGACTGCAACTCCCATCAGCCTCAGCCAGCACAGCCATGCTGGCTGGGGCTGATAGGAAAGGCCACAGCTCAGGGGCAGAGCGTCTCCTTTGCATGCAGAAGGTGCCAGTTTCAATCCTTAGCCTCTCCAGGTAGAGCTGTGAATGTCCCCGCCTGAATCCCTGGAGAGGTTCTGGCAGTCAGTGCTACCAACTCTCCTCCCCCACCCCAGACCAGCCTTCTTTCTTCTCCAGGCTAAACATAACAAGTTGCTCTGTGTTCTAATCCTGCCTCTAAGGTGGAAATTTCATAACAATATCAATATATCAGGATAATGCCCCTACAATCCAATCAAATGGATGGAAACAATATATGAAAAGGTGAACAAATATTAATATGCAACCATTAAACGATTTACATTCCTAGCCCAGGAACAGTCCTGGTACTTACTTCTAGAACTAGAAAAGGATCTCAAATGCAAAGATGTGTCACTGAACACCAAAGTCAGGATCATTCAGACCATGCTATTCCTGATCTCTATGTATGGAAGTTGGACAGTGAAAAAAGCAGGTAAGAGAAAAATCAACGCATTTGAAATGTGGTGTTGGAGGAGAGCTTTGCGGATACCATGGACTGCGAAAAAGACAAATAATTGGGTGTTACAACAAATTAAACCAGAACCAGAGCTTGGAAAAGTTACTTTTTTGAACTACAGCTCCCATCAGCCTAATCCAGTGGCCATGTTGCCTAGGGCTGATGGGAGTTGTAGTTCAAAAAAGTAACTTTTCCAAGCTCTGAGCAGAACTACCATTAGAAGCTAAAATGATGAAACTGAGGTTATCATGCTTTGGACACATCATGAGAAGTCATGATTCACTAGAAAAGACAATAATGCTGGAGAAAATGGAAGGGAGTAGAAAAAGAGGAAGGCCACACAAGAGATGGATAGATTCCATAAAGGAAGCCACAGACCTCAACCTGCAAGATCTGAACAGGGTGGTTTATGACAGATGCTATTGGAGGTCGCTAATTCATAGGGTCGCCATAAGTCGAAATTGACTTGAAGGCATATAACAACAACTTATTTCTAAGTGAATGAGTGACAGGCAACTCAAGTACCATCTCCAAATCCTTATCAGCAAGATCTCAAAGATTCATGACCTTGGACTCCTGGCGCCCTGATGGATTTACTTTCTTACTCTCTTCCAGAAAACTGTCAGAAAAGCATCTCACTCAGCCACATTATCTCTTTCCCTGCCCATTGGCAGTTGTAGCCAACATCTTGGGGCCCAAGGTGAAAGAATGCTGCCCTAGAAGACCTGATACGGGCACAGTAAATGTTTGGTGTCTGCTGGAGTGGTTTATTGCCATAACATCCACTATTTATCAATATCTATCTAAATAAGAACGTAAGTGTTGCATTGCAGTTTGCAGCACCACAGACAGGTGGCACTGTGAACTGTAGCCTGAATGCTTCCACCCCACCTGCATGCCACTCACATCACCCGCCTTGGCAAGCAGGCAAGGCAGCAATGGCAGCCTGGCTGGAGCGGGAAGGCAACAGGTGGCACACTGCACAGTGGCGACATTCGCCCAGGCGAGGTGGAGGCAAGGAGCAGCAGCAGCCTAGGAAGGTGCATGGGAGGCCGGTCTGCGGCCCGGCTGCACTTCACGACAGCACTATTTGTTAGGAACAGGCGAGGCAAGCAGGTTGGCAAGGGGAGTGAGGGTGCTGAGGGGTGACGGGAGGAGTTGGGGGTGGGGGGTGGTGGGGGTGGGGGGGTTGTGAGCAGAGTGAGAAGGGAGGCAGACGCCTCCTAGTGCAAACATATTTGTATGCTGCTATTTCATTTTGTAAGAAGAATCAAAACGATTTACAAAAAATAACAAGTGTACAGTAAATACCATTAAAAATACAATAAAAGCAAAGGTCAACTGTTGCTCAATCTGTATGTTTGTAAATGAACACAAGTATTAGAAAATGCCAGTGAGCCTCCAGTGGCCTCCTTCGAAAGGAAATCAAGCTTGGGAAAGCATTCATTCATTGGCGATCACTCGTGGCCGAGTAAGATTGTCTTCCAGGTAAGGTCTTCAGTGGTGGGTCCGTAAGTGACTCTGGCGGCCAATTCTGGATCCACACAGCCTCCCACAGTGAGGACATAGGGAATATCTCACAGCTTGTAGAACTGGGGAGCTGGGTCACTGGGGTCATCCCAAGAGCACTTCCTGGTGGTGCCACAGACTCCCGGGATCCACTTGGTGGTTACTTCGAAGAGACCATTTACTGTGATGGCACCAACAAGATGGAGAACACTCCCTTTGGATGTGTGACATGCAACCCTGATTTCTGACATATGTTTAAAAAACATTAAACAAGCTGTCAGGCAATAGCAATGTGAGCTGGTATCTGATTTTGGCTGGTCCATACAGATTTGACTTTTACTTGTATTGTTTTACTCACTGTATTTTGTTTAACTTTGTTTTTAAACATGTTGTATGCTGCTTTGAAACTTTTGTATTAGCGGGCTTAGAAATGTATGCAAATAAATGGATAAACATGCAAAAGGGCGAGAGTGATCACCTAAGCCCTCTCCCCACTGTCATCTCCTCTACAGCACTCCAAGGCCGGATATTTATGTCCTCTAGTGAGTGAAAGCAGTGGACGAGCCTGACAAGATCTTGCATTCTGTCTTCTTGTTGCACCTGAAAGCCATTTAGCAGAGCTCTAGAATAACAGTCATAAAGGCACTTGGAGCTGCATGAACTCACCAGGGTCTGCTAGAGACATTAATCTGGGGCAACTGATTGGTTTCCCCGCCATAAGCATTTGGCAGCCTGTCCTAGCCTTGCATTATTTAATCTGCACTCCTCCTCCACCACCACCCCTTGTGAGAAATAATCTTTTATGGTCTTCCTGCAGCACCAGACTCGAAGCGCCTTCTTTACTGGCAAGGAGCAGGCGAAGGGACGGGTCATCCATAGCAAGACGTCAATTTCAAAGGCAGTGGAACTTCATTCCTCTCAAGAAAAATGGAGGAGATTATTTGTCTTGGCTGGGAGCCCCTGATGAGCTCAACCTAAAAAACCCACATCGAAAATGCTTCTGGATTTGGAGCGCAGCTGCAGCCTCAGAATCCAGATGCTTCAGGTCAGACCCATCTCTCTTCAATATCCTGGAAATGCCCTCTTGTGGAAAGTGGAGGGATTTCCCCTGGTCCACGGAGGCCTCACCTCACCGTCAGGAGGATCCGGGATATGTAACCTGCAGTCCTGGTGCCCTCCTGGGGTGAATGAACAGTTCTGTTAAAAATATAAAAAGTGCAGGGGGCCCCTCCAGACGTTCACCAGTTTTGCAGAAGAGATTTAAGTGCATACTGGAATGTTAGGTTCGCACAGCTGTAGTGGATCGAAGTCCTCTGTCATCTGAGCTCAACAAATCTACTTTTACAAGAAATGGACTTATTTGCAGTTTGGAAAGTGATGGAAAGCATTGAAAAGTGTGGGATGAACAAACAACTAACAGGAAGATGTGTAAACACCCAGCAAGCAATTCAGGATGAAGGCAGGGCAAATGCTTATTGTCTTATAACCAGGGGTGTAGTCGTCCATGGTCTCAGGGGATCTTAGACCCCTTACTTTTTTGGGAGCAGGGTCTCTATGTCTCCAGCATCCCATGAGCCAATCAGCATGAAAGGGGAATGTGTTAGCCACTGAGAAGAGTCTTCTAGCATGTTTCTTTGTGCTTTCCTGATGATGGGAGCCAATAAGAGTGAAAGGGGGCAAGTCACCCACTGAGAAGACTCTTCTCAGTAACTAACCCTCTCCCCTGTCATGCTGAGTGGCTCCTGAGGACATCTGTTATTGTGAGAAAAGGCAATAACAAGGATCTCATTCTCAACCCAGCAGCAAAAAAGGGGACGTGGCATTGACTATTATGCAAACCTTGCACTTCTGAATTTGCCACTACACTGCTGCTTATAACTTCACTGCAAAGAAATCAGAATAAATGCTGAATAACGACCAGCTGTGAGTCCAAGCCCCTGCTCAATGCAGGAATCCAAGTTCAAGCATCCCTGACAGATGGTTTTCCAGCTGCCTCTTGAATGCCTCCAGTATTAGAAAGCCCACCACCTCCCTAGGTCATTGGTTCCATGGTTGTACCACTCTAACAATTAGGAAGTTTTCCTGATGTTCAGCCAAAATCTGGCTTCCTGCAACTTGAGCCCATTATTCCGTGTCCTGGGCTGTGGAACAATCGAGAAGAGATCCTGGCCCGCCTCTGTGTGGCAATCGTTCAAGTACTTGAAGAGTGCTATCATCATATCTCCCCCTCAGTCTTCTCTTCTCAAGGCTAAACTTGCCCAATTCTTTCAGTCTCTCCGCATAGGGCTTTGTTTCCAGTCCCTTGATTATCCTCGTTGCCCTCCTCTGAACCCGTAATTGCAAACTGATGCAGAAATGTGGCAAACTGAGCTGAAGACTGGGAAAATAAGAAATGGATAGAACCCAGAACTGACAGATTTGTCCATCCCTAGCTATAGGGCTGCCGTCGTGCCTGCATTTACTCGCATTCCACTCTTTCCTTGTTCTGCGTATTCTTTGGTCTCCAAATGAAGTGAGCACGAAATGTCACAATGCTCATCTTCTTGTTATTATTAACTGCATTCAGACCCCAACCTTTCTCCAAGGTGGCGTACATGGCTCTCCCCCTCCTCACTTCATCCCCACAACAAGCAGGTGAGGTAGGCTAGGCTGAGAGGCAGTGACTGGCCCAAAGTGCTTGACAATTGACAGCTGAATGTGTGAACTGACTCCACTGAAGGGCATTTTGAGTTGGAGGCAAAATAAAAGTTGGTTCTGGTCTGTTTGGTCTGTTTGGACACATTCACTCATGCAAGCCAGCCATCAAGTGATTCAATTGCATGGGTTAACCGGGTCACAGAGGAGGCATTCCTCTGGATTCCATCAGGGAAGGAGGACAGAACCTTCCCTCTGACCACCTCTCTGCCAGCTTCACCCCATGCCCTCACACTCAAGAGAAAAAAATTTTTTTCCTTCTGCCGCTATGAGGCAAGCAGAGTTACAGCAGCAGATCCCCTGGGCATCCCGTGAACATTTATCTGCCTAGTCCATCTATAATTCTATGATTCCATGAAGATGCAGCCAAATAGCCCTTCATTGACCCCCCTCCCTGGTGTGGCTTCAAGGAGACTATTTGGGGAGAGTTTGTGGAGATGGCAATGTGGCAGAATTCCTTTCAAGATGGATGTGCTAAAGCAAATGAATTTGCTTCCAGGCTCCTTGTCTGTTTGCTTTGGTTACATTCCTCCCCCCCCCAAGTCTTTCACTCGTTGCAGACTTGGCTGTGCAAAGAAAGCTCTGCAACAGGCTCAGCCAGCACCTAGAAGCCCATCAACTCATTTGGTCCCATCACTCCAGGGCAAGGGTTCCCAGATGTGTTGGCAAAATGCAGACTGGCTCCTATTCATCCAGAATGACATCGCCCGCCCGCCCTCCATGAAAACAAATCAGCAGGAAATATCCAAGCTTCTTCCTGTGTGGACAGAGAAATTACTGCAGCGGTGTAGTTTAATGTCCCCTCTGCCTCCAGCCTTTGAAGTCCTAATGGCACATGGTGCAAATGACATGATTATCAATCATGTCATGGGTTTTTAAGAGCTTAAATACTAGCCATAAGGGGTACCCAATTGTCCATAGGAACTCAGCATGTGGAGAGGGGAGTTTAAAACGTTCCCTCCCCACCACAATATTGGTGAAAATAGCCTCCCCCAACCCCATGGTAAATGTATCCTTAAAGACAGAGAAAACTGTCAGTATATTGGTTTTCCTCCATTTCTCATTTTTCCAGTCTTAAATTCAAAGTTCTTCATGTTTCTACATCAGTTTGTGATTTTTAAAGAAAGTTCTTCTTGAAAATTCATCTGCTTTTATTGACGCAAATTTCTCCTTTACGTTCACGTTTGTGTGCAATTTTGCCTTATACGTTTTTCCAAAGCAATTTTCTAGAATGCATTTTATATGTTAATTTCACAAACATATGAATTTTTTTTGCACCCTTTAGCTTAGTATATGCATTTTGGTACATATTATATGGCTAGAGAACTGCACTGCAAAATTTGGAGAACTGTGAATGTCAAAGGATGGCTGTGTTCAGTTTGAACTTTGTTTCCAAAATGCAAGTTTGGTAGGTTCACCTTTAAATGCAAACTGAATCAAATTTCTCATCCATTCCCTGTTTACATTGGGGGGGGAATCCCATTTACTTTTTTCTTAAAATAAATTGCTACCTGATATGTGATTTTCTCCAGTATCGTGACTATGGAGGGAAGGCTTAAATCACCCCAATCCACATATTAAATTCCTGAGGACGATTATCTGCCCAGACACCTAGCATTTATTTTTTTGAAAGACCTGATATGATTGCTGATCATAACATTTGAGTTACATGTAACTAGAAGTCATTGAGTTGCATCCAATTAATTTGCATCCAACTAGGATAGTCTTCTCTATTCATTTCAGTGGGCTTCCTCTGAGTGTGATTGACACTGAATGCAAACCATTCCGTTTTTCTCCCTTCCTTCTAATCTTTAAAAGAAATAAATGTTTAAAAAGCAAGAGATTTTTAAAGCAAGTTTTTTTTTTAAAAAAGCAAATTTTAAAAAAGCTTTTTTTAAAAAAAAAAGGTGGAAAGTGGGAGAGGAATCTGGTTTGAGGCAGATGACTTTCTGGCTTGTTTCTAAAACTATAATCTCTTCAGAATAACTCTGGTTCAGATGTTTTGGGCCACAAGACTAGCTGGGCCTGATAGGAGCTATTGTCAAAAAACATCTGGAGGACCAGGTTGGGGAAGGCTGCTCTAGTTTTAAAGAGGGAATCATTTCTGTTATGTGTCAGTGTGTCAATTGTTAAAGTATTTCTTTTATCAATACATGCCTAAGCACATCCACTGACACATTTTGAGACTGGCTTTGCTAGCTCCCAAATTAGGTGCTTATTGCCACAAAATAATTGGGTGTTAGAACAAATTAAACCAGAATTATCACTAGAAGGGAAAATGAAACTGAGTTTATCATACTTTGGACACATAAAGACATGATTCACTAGAAAAGACAATAATTCTGGCGAAAATGGGAGTAGAAAAAGAGGAAGGGCAAACAAGAGATAGATTGATTCCATAAAGGAAGCCACAGACCTGTACTTACAAGATCTGAACAGGGTGGTTCATGACAGATGCTCTTGGAGGTTGCTGATTCATAGGGTTGCCATAAGTTGTGATCGACTTGAAGGCACATAACAACAGTCACAAAAAGTTTCAGCTACATAAATAGATTATACACATTCAGCTTCAAGAGAGAGGGAAAGGAGAAGGTTGGCTCCCAAGGATGGACACAACTATCCAGAATTTGGCTCAGGAAGAAATAGTGATGGCTACCAACTTAGATGGCTTTGAAAGACCATTAGACATATTCATGGAGAATAAGGCTCTCAGTGGCTATTAGGCATGATGGCTATATTCTACCTCTACTGTCAGACACAGTGTGCTTCTGAATACCTGTTGCTGAGAATCACAAGTGGGGAGAGTTGCTGTCGTGCATCTGCTTTCAGGCTTCCCAGAGGCATCTGGCTGGCCACTGTGAGAACAGGATGCTGGACTAGATATGCCCTCCCTTTGGTCGGACCCAGCAGGGCTGTTACATTCTTAAGTCTACTCCTTGGGGCTACAGGGTGTCACCCCTTCCTTGCACTGAGAGATTATGAACTCAAGGCTAAACAAGGCATTTTGAACTCCTCGCTCATGCTCAGACCCAGCTCATCTTCTATACAGCCGTCCCAACATCTGGCAATCTGGGGAGTAGGGGCAAGAATAACATTTTCCCACTTACAAAATGTTGTGGTTAGAGCATTCAGAAAAGGCGGTATGGCCATGAAGAAAGGTGTCTGGACAGGCTGCAGCAAATGGGAAACAACTGTGTGTATTTAGCTTCCTAAAAATAGATTCTCTGGAAAGGCCTTGAGTTGGTTTTCTTCCATTAAGAGCCATTCTAGAGTCAAATGAACGGAACACTTTTTGCATATAGCTGTTTCCTATAGTTCATTCTTTCCTCTAAATGTGCTTACCACATGCCCAGGCTGAATTCCAAAGAAGATTCTCTCTAATCCAGGAGAAGTGGGAAAACATCCAGGCACCTCCCACCCCTCCAGTTGCCCATCTGCTCCTAGCAAAATTCTTTCTCCTGCCTCCCTTTCCAGAAAAGAAGTTATTCATTGAATTCCTGTTTTATTCATGCTTCAAACCATATTGCCATATTCATTATTATCATTATTCATCTTTCAGGCAGATGATGAATCATTAAAGTGTGTATGTGCTCCATTAAAGGTCTGCTTAGAAGGGTGATGTGATATTTCTGACGGCGCTCTGGTAACTTTTACAGTATCTGTTGTTACAGGATTGGGGGTTGGTTGGTTCAGATGATGCCTGTGGATCCCCTGTAAGCCTGTGGATTGGTAGCTGTAAGGTGGGAGTTTGTAGTAGAAGGGGCTGCTGAAGTGGTTACAGGATTTCAGTGGGCAGCTGCGGGACATGCACAGATTGGAAAGGAAGTGGTACATCTGCCCTGAAACTGCTGCAGGAAAGTGAGATTGTGGATGATTGCCGCAATAGCATCAGGTGCAAAAATCATAATGAATGCAGTCAAAAGGGTGTGGGGGGGGGCTCAGAGAGGGAGGGTCCTGCCTTCAGTGTCCTGGCCAACCCCATTAGATTCAGGCTTGGACTCAGTGGTGTATTTCCCCCCATTATGTTTAATGTGGAATCTCAGTTCAAAGAGTTTCGATCATCTTACAGATTACACAGCACTCTGTGTCTCTACATGAGCATGAATGACTACTCAAGCTGAGCATTGCTGCCACAATTAGGCATGCCCTCTTGAAACCCTCTGACTCGGGACGGGCTTTTTGTGTGCATGGAGGTTTCTCTGAACAGGACTGTGTCCTTGGTGACGGCGGCAGGGCTACTTCAGGCAGGGGACGTTCCTGTCTCCATCTCCCCCTCCTGGTGCCACCTGGAACAGGTCACTTCATTCAGCTGCCCTGCAAGGCTGGCCCGGATGATAAACATCCAAATTGCCACCACACGCCATGTGCACTGTTTGGCCACTAGAGGGCACCCTTGCCCTCCCAAAGATCCAAACCTGCCGCATGTTTGTTTTTCTTAACATCCGGCAGGAGAGCACAAGAGGGTTTGCGGTGCCTGGTGCAGCCCACACCTCATCTCACCACCCAGTTATCTTATTGGTGGCAGCAGGTGCAGGGCTAATTTATTTTATTATTTATTTATTATTTGATTTATATCCCGTCCTTCCTCCCAGCAGGACCCCAGGGCGGCAAACAAAAGCACTAAAAACACATCAAAACATCATAAAAACAGACTTTAAAATACATTAAAACAAAACAACTTTAAAAACATCTTTTAAAAAAGCTTTAAAAACATCTTTTAAAAAGGGTTAAATTTAAAAAAAAAAAAACATATTAAAAGCAATGGATTATGCATGTATATTTAGATTTATGTCCCGCCCTTCCTCCCAGTCGGCCCAGGGCAGCATGGAGCGGGCCTTCTAGGTCTGACGCGTTGCAACAGCTCTGCTCATTTACTTTCTCTTCTTTTTCTTGCCATGTGCAGACAGCATACTCAGGAATCTAGATGTTGTGCCAGGCACCAGATTCCGGACAGCCTACACATATCGAAACAGAGAAAGTTGGACAGCTCCACCCTTCCTCAAGAGATAAGAGCATCAGAACTTGCTTCCACTAACAGTCTCCAGCGTGGTGACGGAGAACAGTCTGAAACGTTTCTTCGCCCTGCACTGAACAGCCCTGGAATGACACGACTTTTGGCACCACATTTCCTTGAGCTAGCAAGAAGCAAAGAGAGGCAACCCACCCTATCTCCTGATCTGCTGTACATCTAAACACGAAGACTCTTCATTCTGTCTCTCTCTCCCCTCTTTCCTCCCCAAAGAGCACAGACGTCCACACACCCACTCGCATCTTTCGAGACCCATTTCAGCTGTGTTTGCTCACTGCATTCACTTCATACTTGGCACAAGTAGAAACGACTCAAAAGCTTTTCTTGCAGCTCCCAAACCAAACAGTGATGAGATCTGCTTTAATCCAAAGCAGATGACGATGTTAATGGCCGCGGCTGTGGGAGCTGTTAAGATCAAGGCTGGCTGGATTCTTCCTAACAGTTTTGAAAAGACAAAAAAAAGGAAACAACATCCTGCCTTGAGCCAAATTAGCACAGCTCCAGGTATGCCGAGTGTATGGTAGGCAGAAGGATCTCTCTCTCATGCATCTGGTTTGATTAAGGAGGCAGTTGCTGCTGCCCAGGGTGAACAAGTCAACGGGATGATGCTCTCTTGGGCTTTGGGTGGAGATGAAACCTGGCGTGAGAGGGCTGGAAGTCAGCAAGACAGACCTCAGAATGAGGCCAAACCAACGAGGAGGGAACTATGGTCTGGTCTGACAGCACAGAATATAGTTGTCTTGTTGCTGTTCAGCAGGTCTGGGGCTTCCCTCTCCAGGGGACCAATAGGCCTCACGTAGAGTTCCAAATATGAAAAGACGGGAGAGAGCATCACCCACGCCACTCTCCTGCAAGGAGCGAGATGTCTCAGGAGCAGCTGTTGGCTTCTGTTTGGAGGACCCATCCCAGGAGAGTAATGGTGACCTCAGTGGCTAGCCGAGTGCTCTTAACCGGCTGGTGACTAGGAGATGGATGAATCTTGTTGCTTGGGGTTTCCCTCAGTTTCGTATTCTTCTAATCTGAAGTCCATTTTGTTACATTTCTCTTTTTTTTTTTTTTTCAATAATTTTTATTCAAATTTTCATAAAACATACAAGACAAAATCATAAAACATTCAAAGACAAAAAACAAAATCAAAAATAGTTAAACAAAAAAAAAAAATAAATAAAAATAAAAATAAAAAATAAAGAGTAAAATATTGACTTCCCATTTGTCAAAGATCAGATCAGTTATAAGTCTATAATATATAACAATCCTGTCTCTTAAGTCATATTATAAAATCACTTTCCTCCAATAGTTATCTTACTTAATCATCAAATCTCATAAACATTACTTTATTCTTTCCACAAAAAGTCAAAGAGAGGTTTCAATTCTTTAAGAAATATATCTATCAATTTTTTTTTTCCAGATAAGCATATCGATTAATCCATCTCATTACTAATTATGATAATCTTATTGTCATAACCATAGTCAAAATAAACATTTCAATTAATCCATCACATCAGAATCTGTTAGGTTCAGTAATTTCAGTAGCCATTGTTCTATTATCCCTATTAGTTCCATTTTCCATCTTCCATCTTCAGTAGTCTTGTTAAGTCCAGTAATTTCAGTATCCAATCTTCCATTATCAGTATTCCATAATAATCTTGCTGTCAAAGCCATAGTCATATAGTAAGAGTCTGATGGGAATTACCTCTATCCCAAATATTTTCTTGCCATCCATTCTGAATAGGTTGCTGAAATACTGCTGTAAAATCATATCTCTGTTCTTTTTTTCAAAATACACTGGGTCATCTCTTGAAAGTTTTTCCATTGTCACATGGCTGCAGTTAATTCCATAGATTTCCTCTATATTGGGCTCCATCACATCATTCCAGTCCAGAAGATTATCCATGCCATTGATAACTTTATCTCTAGAATCTTCATTAATTTCTTCAGAGATAACATTGAGTTCCAAACAATAGATTTTATTTCTAAAGTCCATAGACTCCAAATCTTTTTCCTGTTCCACGTTTGTTCCAATCTCCGGGGTCTCCTCTCTCACAGGGACCCCTTCCAGGGTCACCTCTCTCACAGGGACCCCTATATCTTTAATCTCCTGCGTCATTTTACTCAATTCAATTTTCAGCTCCTTACAACCCTGTCGCAGGTTTTGTTTCGTTATCTCAATCTCATCCATTATTTTCTGAAACATAGTTATTTCCAGATTCTCAGCCACTTTCTTAATTGCCATTTTAAAAGAAAAATATAGGAAAACCACTTCTTATTTCAGCAACAATTGGGTTAATACTCCAAACTTGGTGACATCACAGTATAAACAGAGCAGACAGCCTTATCTCTCCATAGTTAAGTAAACAAAATGCAGTTCCCAGGATCGAAACAATTAATGGCAGTCGTCAGAAAACAGATTCGTCAAAATAAAATAGACCAAAAAGAGAGTAGTCTCAGACAATATAATATTCTTCAAAATAAAAATCTGGAATAGAAATCCCTCTTCTGTGTATATCTTTAGAATGCAAATCCAGGACAGCTTTTTGCAACAAAAACAGAGATAAGCTATTAATTAGTGCGTAGCAGAGAGAAGTTATGGCTCCCCAGTGAGATGTCAAAAACCGATCAATCTGGCAAATCTCTTTTAAACAGCAACAATTTAAGTCAAGTAAAAGAAAAATATAGAAAGAAGGGTGCTTGCCTGTTAGTGCGTTCTCTCTTAGAAGATAAGATGAACGATCGCTTTATCAGATAGAGCTTGCTGTTGAAAATCCGTCCCACCTTCGTCGGCTGGACCTCGTCCCATAAATTAATGAGATCTGGTCGTCCCAACAAAAATAGGCTTTGAGGTTAATCTCTTCGTTTCTCCCTACCCGGGAGAAGTTTAATCAGTCAAAAAAAAAAAAAAAAAAAAACTGACTGATATATCTGAATAAGCTTCTTTTGAGGCAGGAGCCCGTCTCAAAAGCAGGCACAGGCTAAGTCACCCTTCCCGGAAGTCCTCATTTTGTTACATTTCTCAATCAGTTCTCAAGTTTTGTAAAAAGGAGAGGTCCTCACACACACAAAAATCAGGGGATCAGGCTAGTTTAGCAGCTGCAGTATAGGCAGTGGCTCTCTCTCTGTCTCACACACACACACACACACACATACACAGAGAGAGAGAGAGCTCTGTCCTCCAGCAGAGAAGAATAAGTTGGGACAGAGCAGGGCAGCGGCTGTTCAGAAGGAACAGCCTCACTCTGCCCAATGACAGAGCCGGCTCTGCAGAGAACATTGTGAATGTGTCCTCTGAAAGGGCCACCTACTGTTTGCCAACTTTTTAGACAGAGCACCCTGATGATCTGTCCTTGTCAGCCTGTTGCATTGCGGTGTTTTGTGTATTCTTTCAGACCTGATTTATGGTGACCTTTTTTGTTGTTGTAATACACCACAGTGGCAGGACCAACGTGTTCAGTGTTGGAGAGGTAAAATGCTATTCAGGCTTTTAAGGACTCCTGTACCTTTAATAAAATGCTTCTTCTTTGCAGGCTCAGCCCACTTCATAGCTTCTCGATGATCATGGGTGCAAGATTAATGAGGAACAGCATCTCTTGATTGCCCCAAATCTCCCACTATTTTATTTTAAAAAGGGAAATGTTAAAAATGATGAAAGGAAATCAGTAATTAAAGCCCCATCACCACCACCGTAGGAACAGAAACTGACACTGAGGCAATTAAGGGAGACTATTCTTGGGGTAGTTGGTAAGCTATTTATTGCTAATCCCCTGCTTATGTCAAGAACCAATACATTGGGCTGAACTTGCCAGGAGGAAATTTTAAATGAGCATTGGTAGGAGACTTTGCAGAATTGTGCTTGTGAGTAAACATTATAGGAAAACCTTGGCCATGGGGGAGGGCATTGCTGGGTAATGTGGCACTGACCTGTTCTAAGTCCTTAGGACTCCAACTCTTAATGGCTAATAAGTGACTAAGCCTCAGGAAGCCTGGAGAGGCTGGCCTAATGAGAGAGTCTACGAATGCAAGAGCCCTCCTGGGTCAGGCCTCACATCCAGTTCAATTCCCCAAAGTTTGGCTTATCTTTTCTTAATTAAAGAACTCGATTATGCCCAAACTTTCAGGCTGACCAACCAGATGCTTGCAAGTGACCTGTTCTGCTGGGGTTTGGGGTCCACAGGCACAGCAGCAATGCATTCTAGAGCACCTTCTTTGCACCCCACTGCCAGTCACTAGCGGGCTCCAACTCCCGTCACCAAAATGCTGGCTAGGGAGTCACAGTCCAAAACAGCCCTGGGCTCCTACTGGGAGGAAGGGCGGGATATAAATCTAATAAATAAATAGTAATAAATAAATCTGGAGACTGGGGAAGGTTGGCCTAAGGTAGGAAAGCACTGGATTTAATGAGCTAACATGTTATCGCTTTAACATTAATCAACTAGGATTGAAAAGCTAGTCTTCAAATCGTATTTCCAAAGGAACATTGGAAAGGCTTCAATGTGGGAATGTCTTACATTTTTTGTCTTTCCCCCCCACCTTTGGCTGTCACGTTTGTTTCCGCTGTCTTCCATCCAGACAGACGGACAGACAAGAAGGCAAAAGTTAGTGAGTTCCTTCCCTGCCAGAATCCTGGTATTCATGGAATCCTGCCTAGCAAGCCCAGGCTCATTTGCAGATAACGCCAAGGTGGTTCAAAGGCCCCCGGCAAGCCAAGTGCATCAAGCCACAATTGCAGGAAAGCAGCCCTCACAATCGGGGCATCCGGCCCTCAAACCCCCCAGGAAGTGCTGAGTTGCTTTTGCGGGAGCGGCAGGCAGCCTGTGGAGGAAAGTTGCTATTTCTCCTAGAGTGTGAAGGAGGGCTTGCTTTCTCATGCTGTGATGCTGCCAGTCTCTAGAGCTGGGGGGGAAATGCTTGGTTTTAGAGAGTTGATGGCAGATTGAAAGGGGGGGCACTCTTTGTAGGGTGCACACACATAATCCCACTTTGACTTTTGCAGTAGGGGCTGGACTGTTAGGGCAAATGGGGCAGTGCCCCCCAAGAACAGTCTGCCCTCAGCCAGCCCCAACTGTCTCCCCTTCTTACTTACTCCCAGTTCAGGGGGTGGCCCTTGCTGTCAGCTTCCTCCTCCTCCTTAGTCTCTGTGTTGCCCTCAAGAACTCAGCAGGGAGGATGAGGATGGAGCTCAAAGCAGAATTATTAATTATTATTATTAATTAAATTTATATACCGCCCCATAGCCGAAGCTCTCTGGGCGGTTCACAACAGTCAAACAATCAATATACAATTAAAACCATATGTTAAACACTTAAAATGAGTTCATTATACCAAAAAATCGAAACATAATTAAACATAAAATGAGCAGGCTTTGCCTCCTGTGGGTGTCCCTGCTTTCTGCCCTGCCCATCCCAATGGATGCCGGCCACCAGTGAGCAACAGGCCTTGCAGGTTTTTACCTTGTATCTTCCAGAACCTTTTTGACCAGAGATAGGAGAGGGAAGGAAGAAATGCAGGAAGAAGCGAAACCTCTCTCAGATCACTTTCCACTCCAGATATTCGGTCCACCTATTCGCTGATCAAAACAAAACAAAATGGAAAGCATTGCTAGATTTTTCTGCTGCAAAGGTTAATTGCAGTTGGGCTGTTTTCCCTCCTTTATATCAGCACCATATATTTTTAACTCATTAGCTGTTTGATTTTGGTGTTTTGTTTTCATAGCCTGTCGCTGTGTAAAACAAAAGCACAGCCTTTGCCAACCAGGCACCTTCCAGATGTTCTGGACTACAACTCCCACCAGCCCCCACCAGCTTCTGGATGGCTGTGGGCACCAGGTTGGGAAGAACGTAAGAAGGGGCTGGCTATTGGATCAGGCCAAAGGGGGCCCATCAAGTCCAGCCTTCTGTTCTCCCAGTGCCCAACTGGATGCCCATTACGGGGAAGCCTGCAATCAGGACCCCCAAGATGATTGACTGACTTTCCATTAATGGGGTTTATGATACTGATGCTGCTTATCAAGCACTGAGGTCACACACTTACGAAGGCTTGCCCACTCCCACTTTCATCTTCACCTGTCCCCATTTTACTGGTGGTGACAGAAGGGAACAGATGCTCAGAGATAAAGTGACCTGACCAGGGCCACAGGAGGAGTCCTTTTGGTGGGATGAGGCTTGAAGCCTGCCTGCTAGACCCAAGCTGAACACACCCTCCAGCTCACTTCAGTTTCATTTCTGGTTTTACTCCAGAGACACACAGTGACGGAAACTGATTTCCGCATTTCTTGATGAGGGCCATTTCCCCAGGATTCTTCCCCCAAGGCACATTTTCAAACTCTGAGACAGGAAATAACTGGGGCAGCTAATTTTTCATCCTCTCCCTTTAATTGCAGCAAGACAAGCAGGAATTCAGGAAGTGCGGCAAGACTACTGAGTGATAGGGAAAGCCTGGGCTCACTGGCGGAGCGCCTTCTTTATGGGCAGAAGGTCCCAGGTTCAGTCTCCGGCTGAGAAAAAAACTCCTGCCAGGAGCACCAGAGAGCTGCTGCCAGTCAATAACTGCCAAATCACCAGGTGGGCCCAGATGGCATCCACCTGAGAGAAGGAAGGTGGCCAATGTTACACCCATCTTTAAAAAGGGATCCCAGGGATTACAGGCTAGTTAGCTTAACATAACTGGTAGATAATATTGTTAAAGATAAAATCAGCAAGTGTATAGAAGAGTTGGCCTTGCTGAAGCAGAACCAGCACGGGGAAGTCTTGTCTCACCAACCAGTTTGTGAGTGTCAACAAGCATATAGATACAGGTGATCTGGCCGACAAAAGCTTTAGACAAGGTGCCTCACCAAAGACGCCTGAGTAAGTTTAGCAGTCATGGAATAAGCGGAGAAGTCCCCTTGTGGGTCAGGAACTGGTGAAGCAGGAGGGAGCAGAGGGTGGGAATTAATGGACAGTTCTCCCAACGGAGGGCTGTAGAAAGTGGAGTCTTTGTATAAATCTATGCCTTTGTATAAATCTATGGTGCCACTGCGTTTGGAATACTGTGTACCATTCTGGTTGCCTCACCTCAAAAAGGATATTATGGAGCTGGAAAAGACTCAGAAAAGGGCAAAAAGTACTTCTTTACACAGTGCATAGTTAAGCTATGGGATTGGATGGCCCCCAACTTGGATGGCTTTTAAAAAGATTAGATAAATTCATGGAGGAGAAGGCTGTCCATGGCTGCTAGCCACGATGGCTGTGCTCTGCCTCCATAGGTGGAAACAATGTGCTTCCAAATGCCAGTTGCTGGAAACCGCAGGAGGGAGAGTGTTGCTCTTGCATTGCTCTTGGATTCCTGCATTGAGCAGGGGGTTGGACTTGATGACCTTATAGGCCCCTTCCAACTCAACTATTTTATGATTCTATGTTTCTTGCACTCAGTTCCTGCGTGTGGACCTTCCTTTTGGGACATCTGGCTGGCCACTGGGAGAACAGGATGCTGGACCAGATGGGACCCTTTTGGCCTGATCCAGCCACAGGGTGCTTCTTGTATTAATTTTAACTGAACTATGTGGACTGATGACAGGCAAGGTCACAGAACCCCCAAGAAATAATGAAAATGCAAAAAAAATTATTTATAATGCAATTTGGAAAAAATCAAACAAAAGGCTATAAAGAGGTCTACAGCTGCTGCATGTGAGCAATTCTCCCGTTTTGTTTCTGATGAAGTACAATACAGGATGCAGTCTAGGAAATCTTGTCTAACTTTTGAGGTGTTGGTGGAGAAATTGTTGTAACTGCCACACAACAGCGGTTGTCATCCCTGTTAGTTCATTCTATGCGTGATCTCAAACTGTTCCCTTATAAATATGTTTTTAGACATTTTCATTGCTTGTTGGGGTTCCTGTGACCTTGTCTGTGTTTCTTGTACTCTTGTGGAACGTCTGCTCTGTTTCACTTGGCTCAGTGTGTTGCTGTCATCTATTTCACAGATGTTAAAGGCATGGGAGTCCCTGCCTGGAGAAAAGCTGGCAATCCCAAAACAGGAGGGAGGACTTTGCATGGATGCTTGCCTGCCCAGGCCTTGTTCTCAGATCTCCCCAGGAAGCCAGGTGGCCAACTGAAAGCCTGGGGGGAATTCCACATGGGCTGCAAAGTACACTGCCGTATATTGTGGGGTGGGGGTAGGAAGGCCACTTTCCAACAGAGAATTTCTGTAGGGCAAAGTACTCCACAGATTGGTCCTGAATGTAATCTGCAGGAGGTATACAGACATAGCAATGATATTCATCTAACCATTCAGAAGCAGCAGGAACTTCAAAGATCCGGGGCATAAGCCTCTAGACATATATTTACATAAACATGTCCATATGGTAATTTATATGTACAGATGCAAATCTTAGAATTTAAATGCCAAAGAAGACCAGCCAACTAATTGTCCATCCAAATAAATTCTTTCCTTAAAGTTCCTCTTAGATTCACTTACCCCCAATTAATTTCCCAACAGATCCTGCTCCAAATCGATTCAATCTCCCTCGTTCATTACCCCCCCATATTTCTGGATAAAGGGTTGTATCCAACTAAATCCTACTCAGAGGAGACCTATTGAAATTAATGGAGTTAAGTTTGTTGTGTCCATTTATGTCATCGGGTTTCAAGGGCATCTGTAGAAGAACTAACTCTGGCGACAACCCAAAGGCACCTTAAGGCAATTTAGTCCCCAAAGTAATATCCTATCCAGTAACCTAGATTATCCCCCACACAGACACACAAAATCAATTTCTCCCTGAATTCATTCCCATTGGGAAACACTTGGGACACTTAGAAACAAAATTGAGGTCCACCCCCACCATGAGCCCATCCAAGCAGCAACCCTGAGAAGCAGTCTTCACTTGGATATTAAGATACCAGTGGACCAAAGTGAATGGCTGGCTTGGCGGGAGCAGAGGCCACAGAAGAGGTTTCTGCCATAAATCCATGGATGGGCCGTGAGGGGGAGCGGTAGGCAACCCCTTCCTCCTCTTTGCAGACCCAAACTACTTTGCAAAGGAGCACTTATTTAGCACATTGCTGGCCAAGGAGATTTGGTGTCACTGCAGATTTCTGCTCAGTCACGGCTGTCTGGTTTGCTACAAAGGGACAAGCAGTGGATACCAAAAACCAGGATTTATTGCAGCAGCAGCAGCAACATGCTTAAAAGTGCAGCTCAGGACTCCTAATCTGCATCCACAGTTCTGGCTGGTTTCATCATTCTTGTGATGCTGCTACAGCAGACGTCCCCAACCTGGTGCCCTCCAGATAATAATAATAATAATAATAATAATAATAATAATAAATGTGGAGAGTCAGAGTGTTGTACTAGGACCTGGGAGACCCAGTCCAAATCCCCACTCAACCATGAAGCTCACTGGGTAACCTTAGTCCAGTTGTGACCTCTCAGTCTTAACCTCCCTCGCAAGGTTGCTGTGAGGATGATATTGAAAAACCATGTACACTGCCTTGAGTTCCTTGGACGAAAGGTGGGATATAAATACAACAATAACAAATGAAATGAAATGACCATTGCTCCATCTAGCTCAGTCTTATCCACACTGACTGGCAGCAGCTCTCCAGGGTTTCAGAGAGGGAGTCTCTCCCAACCCTACCTGGAGAGGCTGCTGGGGATTGAACCTGGGCCCTTTTGCATGCAAAGCAGGAGCTCTACCACTGAGCTATGGCCCTTCCCTTAAAAATAAAGCAAGATGCCAGTCCTCATGGTTCTGAATTAAGGGCTGATTTAAACAGGAACATGGAAAGTTGCCTTGTACAGAGTTAGACCGTTGATCCTTCTATCTCAGTGGGAAAAAAGCCCAGCTGGATCCGGCCAAAGTTTTCCTTTTACAGTGGCCAACGAGATGCTGGTGGCTCTCCAGGGTGAGATGCCATTGCAGATTGAACCTGGGACTAGTCTGCCTCTTTCTCCTCCTGCATTGCACGCACGCACGCACACACAGGCTAAACTCCCCTTTCTAAGGATTACAAATCCATCCATCCTGTGACACTTTGGCTAAGCACTTTGCTGATAAAATCGAACACATACGGAGCTCGATCCCGTGCGCCGTGGATACAGTGAATGAACCAGAGTTGACCAGTTGCACGCCGGTATGCTGGGATCATTTTCAGCCTCTCTCTTCTGAGGATGTGGACAAGGTGCTCTCGACTGTAAGGCCTACCACCTGTCTAACTGACCCTTGCCCATCGTGGCTCATCATGAGATGCAGAGAGAAGTTGGGTGAGGGGATCAAGGCGGTGGTAAACACATCCTTGCAAGAGGGTGTGATGCCAACAGCCCTCAAGGAGGCAATTGTAAAGCCCATCCTGAAGAAGCCCTCCTTGGATCCCCACGTTTTTAATAACTTTCACCCAATTTCGAATTTACCATTCTTGGGCAAGGTCATTGAGCGAGTGGTGGCCAATCAGTTGTCGACACACTTGGATGAAACGGATTACTTAGATCCATACCAATCGGGCTTCAGGACTGGTCACGGAACTGAAACAGCCTTGGTTGCTCTGGTAGATGATATGAGGAGGGCATTAGATAGGGGAGAATTCACCTTCCTTGTCCTCCTCAATCTCTCAGCGGCTTTTGATACTGTCGACCACAGTATCCTTTTATATCGCCTAGAGGGATTGGGAATAGGAGGCACCGTATTACGGTGGTTCCGTTCCTTTCTCTCTGATAGGTACCAACAGGTGGCATTGGGGGAGGAGGTTTCAGACCCTTGGCCTCTCAATTGTGGTCTGCCACAGGGTTCTATCCTCTCTCCCATGCTATTTAACATCTATATGAAGCCGCTGGGGGCAATCATCAGAAGATTTGGGCTGCAGTGTCACCAATATGCGGATGACACTCAGCTCTATCTCTCATTTAAATCTTCACCAGAGTTGGCTGTGGAGACCGTGTCCAAGTGCCTGGAGTCCGTGAGTGGATGGATGGGAAGGAATAGGCTGAAACTGAACCCCGACAAGACCGAGGTACTGCTCGTGGGGGACAAGAGAAGGTTGGGAACCGTTGACCTGAAGTTCAATGGGGTGAGTTTACCCCTAAAGGACCAGGTCCGCAGCCTCGGGTTGTACTTGATTCCAATCTGTCCATGGAGGCTCAGATTTCAGCTGTGAGCCGGGCAGCTTGGTACCAGCTACACCTTGTACGTAGGCTGCAACCCTACCTTCCTGTTCATCAGCTCCCACTGGTAGTGCATGCCCTGGTCACCTCTCGATTAGATTACTGTAATGCGCTCTATGTGGGGTTACCCTTGAAAACAGTCCGGAAACTACAACTTATACAAAATGCGGCGGCTCGACTACTCACAAACAGTTGTCGCCGGGACCACATCATGCCAGTGTTGTTCGATCTACACTGGCTTCCAGTTGTTTTCCGGGCCCAATTCAAGGTGTTGATATTAACCTTTAAATCCCTATACGGTCTCGGCCCAGTTTATCTAAAGGAGCACCTACAACGCCACCAATCATGCCGCCTAACAAGATCGGCCACACAAGGCCTTCTCTCAGTCCCGCCAACCAAAGCAGCTAGATTGGCGGGTAATAGAGAGAGGGCCTTTTCAGTGGCGGCCCCCACCCTCTGGAACTCCCTCCCACAAGATCTTCAGCACATCTCTTCCCTGAATATGTTCCGCAAGGCCTTAAAGACCTGGCTCTTTCAACAGGCTTTTGGGATTTCTGGGGAGGCTTAATATTTTTTGTTTACATGCCTCCCATTATGTATTGTTTGTTTTATAATCTATACTATTACACTGTATTTTTTGTATTGTATTTTGCTATATTTATTGTATGTACGTCGCCTAGAGTGGCCACTGGCCAGATAGGCGACACATAAATTAAATTTATTATTATTATTATTTTGCAAAACCATTGCAGCTTTCAAAACAAGAGTTATCTTCATCAAGATTTATTCTCCCTGCCCCACCCCAAGAAAGTAGTTTTCTTGGCATTCCTTTCCTATCAGATCCAGTAAGAGTTTATGAAAAGCCTCAGCACAAAGATACACTTGGATCTGTCATCTCCTTGTAAAAAATGCCCCTTTGTAAGCTGGAAAACTGAGGAGGGATTGAATGTGCATAAGACAAAAAGGGTTTTAATTTAATGTTATCATTTTCTGTCCTCAAGCATTTCAGAATCCAGCACTGATACAAACAAAAATCATTGTTCATTTTTATTAGAGGTATTTGTAAATAGCTGGGTCATTTCCAACCATCACATACCAGGCAATGTTCACTTAACAAGAAAATAACAATAATCCCAGCAACTGGTCACTTTACAACCTCTTGGCTGAAACCTAACAGAGAGGGCGTTATGATGGCCTATCGTCACAGACGATCGTCTGGAGCTCCCTATGTGCTTTTATGGATAATTCTCCTTGTGAGCAAAAATCAGAAATGAAATTAATTTGGGAGGGGGTATATTGATTTATCTGGTAAATCGATCTAGCTTGAGTTTGCTTGCAAAAGTAACAAAATTAATCCAAATTCATGTTCCCCTATTGGACACATCTGACAGCAGAAAGGACCATGGCACAGTGGCACACAGTGCCGGATTTAGGCATAAGCTAAACAAGCTACAGTTTAGGGCCTCACAATCCGCAGGGGCCTCAAAAAATTTCAGAATTTTTTTGGGGGGCTTTTAAAATGTTATGTGTACTGAATATATATATATATATATATATATATATATATCTGGTGTAATTTTTTAACAAAGGGCCTCCAAGCTTTATATAGTTTAGGGCCTCACCAAGTCTAAATCCAGCACTGGTGGCACGGCACTAGTTTTGCAAGCTGAAGAACCCATGTTCAATCCCCAACATCTCCAGGTAGGGCTGGAAAGACTCTTACCTAAAGCCCTGGAGAGTCAGGGTAGAAACACACTCCCTATTCTGCCGGCTCCAGTGCGTCTCCACCTCCATCTCCTGAAAACAGAGGCTCATGATGCTAGTCAAACCCCAGTCCCTTGCTGTAAAACCTGGTGGAATCAGCTACAGTGCATTTTTTAAAAAAGTCAGCTTCCAAGAGATTTTGCAGCTGATCGGCAGATCAAACCGTTCCAGGTGTGGCCAATCCAAATGCTTTGTTCTGACAACTGCTGAACATTTGATGGATTTGGAGCAGGGAGAAAAGGAAGGAAAAAATAAAAGTGAACAGTTCTGATTTTGCCATCTCATCATGCATTTCTGCACCCGGCTATTTGCTGTGATGTGTAACTCAGGGCCCGTCCATACAACTGTATAATCTGCAACGTTACAGCTTTGGGTCCTCATTAATTCACCATTGTTCATATGACGTTGCAAGCTAGTACGGATTTTCACATTAACAAATCCACAATAGAAATACCACCAAAAAACCAATATGCTTTCCTAAACCGATAATCAATTGCATTAACATCTGTGCACTCGGACACAATGCTGAGGACTTTCCTGCAATAGGCGGTCCACAGGCGGTCCTCCATAGTATGCCAGGCCCCTTGTCTCCTTCCCATCCAATAGCACACCCACAAACCTGCACATGCCTGGGAATTAATATATATATATATGTTTCTGCTCCCTTCCAAAAAAGTGCATGAAAAGCAAGTGACTGTTATGAACCAATCACTGAAAAGGGGTCGGCTTAGGGGAGTGGCCAATGCTAAAGCAATTTAGACCCAAAAAAAGCCCACATGTATGGATGCTTAATAATCAGGGTTTCCCAATAATCTGACCACAAAAGGGACATTTATGGCTCTTAAGGCCACCAACTGAATGTGGATGGATTTTGTGGTTAGGTATGGATGGGCCCTTAGTGTAGAAAATAGTGTGCTAGATAGACCAAGCGTCTGATTCAGTATAAGGGGTGTCCTCTTATGATGGTGCCCATATCTGTCTTCCCCAGTAGCAACTCAAGCTGGTGCACTGTCCGCAGCCGAGCAAAAGTGGTCCCTGCCACAGCTGCCACCATCTAGTAGCAGAGCTGGGCTCAGGAACACCCCCAACCTTGAGTTTAAGGGACAGTCACAGACTGGCCCCAAAGCCGCCTTGTTGATGATCCATCTTTGCAAATATCCTGCAAGGGGCCAGCTGAGTTATTTAGCTCCACCAGGTGCTGCCTGGAGTGATGTGCATTGCATATTATTATTATTATTGTTGTTGTTGTTGTTGTTGTTGTTGTTGTTATTGTTATTCCACAGCAGAACTGATTCTCTGATAACCTGCATCATTTGTACTCTTCCAGAGCTTAGCATGAGCAATTTGTCCAAGTTTTCCCAGTTGCTTGCCTTGTAAACCAAGGGGGTTCTTCTCTTCCACTCCAAGATTTAATCTGGACTTCTGGGCCCTACAAACACAGAGAGGTGAACATTCTAGCAAAAAAAGAAAAGGGAAAAAAAGCTTAAGGAAACCACTGTCTGGAGCGAGAGGAACTAAAATTCTGGCAGGGGTCACAGGAAGCTGCCTCATACCAAGTGAGACCAGTTGGTCCATCCAGCTCAGCACTGCCTACACTGACTGGCAGCCACTCTCCAGGTCTGAGTGTCACCTTGCAGTCATCAAATGATGAATAATCAAGTGATGTACAGGCATGTGTGAACCCAGCCAATTTGCCTGAACTGGCCATCCAGGAACATTTTCCTGCTCCTGAAAACTGAAGTCAGACAACCATTTGTGACACAACACATCTGCCTTTGCAAGCAGAAACCTGACAAAAGCTGTCTGAAGATAATTGGCCCCGGGGGAGGGGGGAAAAGAGATGACCAGATAATTTTTCAAGAAAAGATCCATGCCTCGTCATCCAGGGCACGACACTTAGGTCCCTTCAAGACAGCCACTGTTTTGTGGGTAGGAGTCACTTGCAAATGGGCAAATTCATATTGTACAGTCAAAATGGATTTGGCACAAACCTGCACCCCATTTTTCTGGGACTTTTTGCAGCAAGGGAAGAGATGAGGGAAGAGCACTGGAAACTGTGGGATAACAATCATTTGATGCGCCCTCTATAACAGACCGGCCTACAAATCAGAATAAACAATGGATATTTGTCTAAATCTCCCTGAAAACTTTGTGCAAACGAACCATGTTGAATGCCTGATAAATGGGTTGTCTGGATGCAACCTGACGCTTGACATACCCTTAATGGGCGGCAGCAGCCCAAAGCGTCGGACTCTGCCGAAAGTCTTGCCGCTGCCAGCTTTGGGGAGGAGGGGGAATGCGCGACCCTTGGCCCTGGAGGCAGACCCCCAAGGGTGGCTAGCCCTGTCAGTGCGCGTGCGTGTGCGTGTGGGGGAGCGGGACATTCCTTCCTTTTCCCCCGGGCATCCGCCAAGGGCAGCCTTTGTGGCGACACTTTGGAGAGCATCATCTCCTTCTCCTGCCCAGGGCTTGGGTTCAGCAAGGGCATGTGGGACACGTGGATGCCCAACCCTGCTCCTAGGTCGAGTGGCAAAGCGCCCCCTCCCCCGTGAGGTTCCTTGTGCGGCTCGCTCGCTCTCGCTCTCCTCCTGCGTCTACGTTGTTTGGCTTTCCCCTCTTCTCGCTCTTGTCCTGCAGAGGAGGCTCGATCCGTTCTCAGCGCCCACACAGACGCGCACCCCGGAATAAGCGAAGGGCAGCTTGATCCGATTGTGCGGAGGGAGGGAGGGAGGGAGGGGGTGGTCCTTCGCTCTTCCAGCCACCACTGACGCTGATTCCTCTGCAGGGGAAAATCCAGAAGCCGCTTCTTGGAGGCGCCCCCTCCGCGTGTGCGCTCGCTCGCTCTAGCTTGTCATTGGGGGGAAGCGCCCTCCTGCCTTGGGGCTGGTCTTCTGGAGGGCTCCCCCACCCCCCGCGACAACTTTCTGCATGACTATCTCTAAGGTAAGGACCTGCGTCTCCTGCGTGGCTGTCATCCATGGGGGGGGGCTCCTCTCGCTCGCCCCGCGCCCGCCGCCCTCCTCGCAGCTGCGGCCGGCCGGCCGGGCAAGACGAGGCGGGCAGGGTTTCCTCGCGGCTGATCCTCGCTGCGCGCATCCGGCTAAGCAGGCTCAGCGCTCTGGGTGGAAAGGGGGGCTCTCTCTGCCACCCCCTCCTTTTCCTCCCATCGGTGCCTCCTGAGCTTCTAGAGCTCTTTCCCGTGTGTGTGCGTGTGGGGGGGACGACGACACAACATTAGAAATTTGCCGGGTGGGGGAGAGAGAAGCAAAAGCAGCCCACTGAGCCAAGGCGGGTGGCGTCGGGTGGGGTGGATCTTGGCTGCAGTCGCCCAGCCGCTTCCCTGCCTTTGGACACGTGGAGACTGTGCAGGAGATAGGCTGCATTTTTAACCCTTTCCGAAGCATGCCGGCTCGCGGGGGCGCCAGCGGCTGTGGTTGTGATGGTGGTAGTTCGAAAGCCTTCCTTGCTGCGGGCTTCATTGTGCTTTCCACGGCCGGTGCCGCAGAATGGCTTGACTCTGCGACGTCCCCTTTTGCCTCGCAGTTAGCAGAGCGAGGAAGGCGACGGCTCTCTCCTGTCCAAGGTCTGCTGCTTGCGGAGGGGGCACCACGCCCCCCCATTGCAGTGAGGCTTTCCATAAACAGCTATGCTTCTGGATACAATGCTTAGGAGATCCCTACAGGTGACTGTTGGCGGGGGGGGGGAGGTTGGAAGGAAATCTGATAGGGGGGCAGTGGAAGACAGAAGAGAGAATGGTCTGCCCTGGAATGGGCTCTCTGTTGGCACGTGGAGCACCCAGCCTGCCAGCCCCCACAATTCAAAGGAGAGCTGCCCTGCCCTCCTGACACAAGCGGAAGGCCCGGTTAACCTCATGCTGGAGTCAGCTCATTTGCCTCAAGGGCTAGATTCCGATGTGGGTTCAAAATCCAGCCTGCCCGAGCTGTGATTTGTTCGGGTTTTTTGGGACCACGTCCTGGTCTCAGTTTGTCAAAACTGAAATAGCGTCATGAATGGCGCACAGGGTTCTTCTTGTGACGATAACGAACGCAATGATTGCCTGTAAGCAAGCTGCATTCTAAAACGCCTTGACGACGGATGGTCCAGCCCCAGAACGCGAGAGTTCCTTGCGTGGGTCCCTTAAGTTGGAAGAGGTTGCGCACGTGCGTGGAATGAGAAAGCAAGGAAAAGCCTTTAGAACGGAGACGGCTGCTTTCTGGAAAGAGTTTGCACAGTCATGGGTGAAGGGGGCAACTTGACGTTTCCTCCTCTGTCAGGGATATTTGTCTTTAAGAGCAAAATCAGGGACAACGTGGACAGCTGAAACCCGCTCTCCTGGCCAGTGTGTGGCCTCTCCTCCATCCCTCCTCAGGCCCTGTCACGCTAATAATTCTCTGTCCTGCTTTTCTTCCAGCTGAAAAGTTTTGTCCGTCCTTAGATGAGTGCCTTGTTGCTTGCTGGTGTTTCCAGCTTTCCCCCCCCCCCCCAACTTGATAGTAAAGAGGTCAACTCAGCTGTAATTTAGCTGGCGAATCAGATAAAGCTGGCCCAAATGTGACAGCCCTTACAGTGTCTGTAACCCTCTAGCCTCATAGAATCATAGAATCGTAGAGTTGGAAGGGGCCTATAAGGCCATCAAGTCCAACCCCCTGCTCCATGCAGGAATCCAAATCAAAGCATTCCCGACAGATGGCTGTCCAGCTGCCTCTTGAATGCCTCCAGTGTCAGAGAGCCCACCACCTCCCTAGGTTATTGGTTCCATTGTCGTATGGCTGTAACGGTTAGGAAGTTTTTCCTGATGTCCAGTCAAAATCTGTCTTCCTGCAACTTGAGCCCGTTATTCCATGTCCTGCACTCTGGTGTAGCTCTGTGGACATCTAGTAAATTTATTCTGGTGATACTGAAGAACTGCAGCCTTTTCTTCAGTTTTGCTCAGTGCTGCCTCACCTTGCACCCACAAGTTGAAGGTCCTCCTACGCAGCACCCTATGAGGGGCAAAGCGCAGCTGCTGAAAGCTAGAATCAGCTGTGATCCTACCATGTGGACACAAAAGTGCTTTGCACATGCACAGAGGATTCTGTAGAACCTGGTGTACTTTTCTGCATTTCTAGCCACACAACATCCTTGATTCTAAAAGTGTTGTATGCCACTGGATGTTGCCAACTACACAGTATTTTTCATTACTGTTAGACATACACACACAGTGCAAGGGGCCAGGTGTTGTAGAGTATGAGGAACCATTATCCATTATTCCACTTGTGCCGTGCAACCTGACCACCCACAGCCACCATTGGTCCTACTCAGAGTAGACCCCCTGAAATTGTACCAGTTGCTGGAAACCACAGAAGGGGAGAATTCCTGTTGCACACGAGTCTTCCCCATAATGGGCATCTGGCTGGTCACTGTGAGAACGGGATGCTGGACTAGATGGACCCCCTTTGGCTGGACCCACCAGCCAGGCCCTTCTGATGTTCTCACAGAGCCTCGACCCATCCAAGACCTGCAGTGTCTTTTCTCTAGGGATAACAGGGGGAGTCTCTGTGTTGTATATTCTGCCCAAGTACACACCCATCTCCTTTTATCAGTTCTCGGAGTGTGTCAGTATTGAAGTTGCGAAGCTTGTGTGCACCAGGCCTGCCTTCCTCAGCCTGGTGGCCTCCAGATGTTTTGAACCACAACTTTCATCACCTCCAGTCAGCATTGCCATATGATGCCCTGAGGATGATGGGAGTTGCAGTCCAAAACACCTGGAAGGACCAGGTATGTGCAGGCAAACCTCCCATTGCAAACATTTTATGCTGCTCTTGGACCATTCATTTGTCAGGTCTTATGCAGGAGAACAGCCTGGTGAGCTGTGTTCAAAGTTTCATGATCCCGTATTGAAGGAAAATGGGGTGCAAATTAAACTTCTGTGCAAAGGAGGGTCTTGTTTCCTTTGAAGTGTAGCTCCCATTTGCAACACCGATATGACCACCAGAAGCAATTTAACTGTTTGGCTTATATTTACTTTTTATTTCTTTATTTTAAGAGCTGACACCATGTATTTCTTTTCAAATATACTTTGCAAGCCTTAACTCCTTCCTCTCTGGTAGGATCTTCTGAGGATGTGTTCTCTTGTTCTTCAGGCCTCAAAATGATCCTTGCATTTTCCACAATCTTGGTACCACCTAAATAAAACATTAAAATGTAAGAAATGATTCTTTTCTGAAATGAGATTAAAGCAGTTACTTTAATCCAGGCAGGTTTATCTTCGGTGCTTTGAAGTATGGTAAGTTCCTTAGGTTAATGCAAATTATTAATTTAAACCTTCCTGTGTTGATTTTGACAGTTACAACTAGCCAGATCCCATGCATGTTTACTTGGAAGCAAGCCTCACTACTGCATAGGATTGCATTCTTACTGGGCTAAGGCAAAGAATCATTGCACTGTGGTGTTCATCCTGAACTTCTGCAAAGAAATGGGCATGGAGCTTAGTGTCAGGCAGAGAAGGTCACCTAACCTTAGAATCTTAGAACCCAAGTTTCTAGACCTTATGATCGAGGACAAAACCTTGAAAATGGTGAGTAGTGTATGGAGAAACCAGATAACCCAAAAGAAACTAAGCAGGTCTTGTGTTGGATTCTGTGTGTGTGTGGGAAGGAGGGGGTTCTTCATCATTTTGCATAGGCCCCTTCCTCCTCTCTAATAGGTAGTGGAGACTGGTGGCTCCGATGTAAATGGAGCAGTGAATCCACTCTAGGTTTTAGTCCAAACTTCCAAGGAGCTAACCAAAGTATTGAAAGGTGAAAGCACCTTGGACAGCTGCTTGAAAATTTGGATTAAAATCCAGAATGGATTAAAATCTGGCTCCGTGCAACTTGAGCCCATTGCTGTGTGTCCTGCACTCTGGGATGATCAAGAAGAGATCCCGGCCCTCCTCTGTGTGGCAACCTTTCAAGGACTTGAAGAGTGCTCTCATATCTCCCCTCAGTTGTCTCTTCTCAAGGCTAAACATGCCCCGTTCTTTCAGTCTCTCCTCACAGGGCTTTGTTTCCATGCCCCTAAGGATGTGCAGAGTGCATTTCCTTCACTGTCGCCTCAGTGCTGTAGCAGCATAAACATGTAGAAGGGAGAGCTGGTCCCAAACAGAACCAAGGGGCACTTCTCGGCTGTGCAGTGAGGCAGAGTGAGATGGCAGCCTCAGGCAGCAGAGTTTGGGGGTCCCGAAAGTATAGCAGCTTCTTTCTGATTTAGGTGGTTGTTGTATTTCTGCCCTCAGGGAGGGAAATGCTTGCGGGAGTGAGACTGTTTGTCTCAGATGGGAAAATAACTTGGCTGATATTGGATTCTTTGCCCCGAAGAGTTACTGCTGGGCGTCAACTATGATGACTTTAAAATTTGCTCTCTTATAAATATTATAGGTGTGCATTTAAAGTTGTTTTTGTTCTTGTTTTTACTTTTGTTTTAATGTTTGTTTTTGCCTTGAGTTGGATTAAGTAAATTCATGGAGAACAAGGCTATCAATGGCTACTAGGCTATGCTGTCCTCCACTGTGGGAAGCCTGTGGATACCAGTTGCTGGGAAGCATAAACGGGGAGAATTGCTGTTGCCTTTTCAGCTTCTGCTTGCAGGTTCTCATTATGGACATCTGGTTGGCCATTGTGAGAACAGGATGCTGGAATGGATGGGCCTCCTTTGGCCTGATCCAGCAGCCAGGCTCTTCTGATGTTCTTATTGAATATCCTGCTAGGCCCGAGTCTGCAAAATGGCTTGGGCTGGCCCTATGTGATGGCTTATGAGCTTCGGGGCAGGCCGTTCCATCACAGTGTCGGCCAGAGCAAAGTAAGAATGGGGATTTGTAGGAAATATGAATGCAGAAGGTTATGAATGGTGCTTTGCCTGATTTGATCCTGGGTGAATAGCATGAGTAACGTGAACGGAAAAAGAATTCTGAGAAGCAGCATTTAAAATGTGCCTCTTTATTGGCACAAACCCATCAATGTTTAACTGCTCACTGACCCAGTTAAACTGCATCATCAAAAAGCCCAAGTGCAGCAGCCTGTGGAATGCTAGCTTTCCTGTTCCCTCTTTCCCTTATGCAAGCTAGGTGTGTCCAAAGTAAGATGTTTGCTCTCTAGTAAAGGCTTTGGTTGAGAGCTGGTCTGGTGGGCATTGGTGACAACTGGGGAACCATGACCCAAAGCTGGCAATGAAAGAACAATGGGGTGGAATATCTTGCGGGGAAGTCATAGGTTACTTTTGGTTCCTTCCTATTCAGGCAAAAAACCCAGATGCACAAGACCAGGGGCACTGCTAGATCTGAGGGCATAAATGTATAGAGTGCCTCTGGGCAAATGAAGATGGCACGCAGTACGGATGGGTGAAGCTGTCTATTTCGGTTCCTCTCTTTCTCATTTTTCCAGTCTTAAGTTCATTCCACACCATTTCTGCATCAGTTTGCAGACTTTAAAAGTCTCTGTTTTTGTGTGTTTTTCTCCCAATAGACACATTTTTTGTAAGTTATTTTCACTAACATGGGCATTTTTGTGCCCACTTTCCCCTGAAATCACACCCTGCCCCCACCCCAGGCCCTTCCTTAACAACATCCCTGCACAAGGCTGTAACAGAAGTGAGGTTTGGTCTTTTGCTTTCTTACATAAGGCTTGGATCTCTCCTTCAGAAGGAGGGAGAGAGAGTTAGCCATTGAAGGCCTATGAACCATTCTCTATGTTGGCTCTAAAAACACTTGATGCACTCCACCAGTTGTAGAGCCCAGGCATCACTACACCTCCCAACTTATTTATCTCATTCCCGCTGGCTGTACTTAATGACATTGCTGCCTTCCTGATGAGGTGCTGTGGGCTACCTTACAGATAGAATGTTCAGCCCATGCTGAAAATGTGAAGGTCCTGTACTCACCTTCAGCATATGAATGTCAACTTATTCTTTGATAAATTCCACATCTGCGTCAGCTTCAAAAAGTTTCTTTGCTAAGCTTTGGATTCACAATGTAACTTTCCTAGCTGTGGTTTCTAATGACTACTCCCAGTGGTGGCTGGTAGCTCCATGTCAGCGGGGCAGGGGAATCCATTCCGTGTTTTAGTCTGAACTTTTAATGGGTTGTCCAAGGAATCGGCAATGAGACAACAAGCCAGAGTTGTTGTTGGTTTTTTGTTATTAGTAGCAGCATGGATTATTGAATATGTGTTTTGTAACAAAGCTAGACAGAGGAGATCCATAGGCATAGGCTTCAGGTTAGCCTGTCAAATATTTGTTGAGGTCCATAAAGGTGGCAGGGGACTGGAAGGGACTGACAATGAAGCAGCATGAGAGTGATATGAGAAAGCTGAGGATAGTGCAGGATGGGAGTTCAGTTAAGCTGTGGGGGCTGGTGGTTCTAATGTCAGTGGGTCAGTGGATCCACTCCAGGTTTCAGTCTAAATGTCAAAGGAGCTGTCCAAGGTGAGCACTTTGCACAGCTCCTTGAAAGCTCCAACTAAACCCTGGAGCAGATTCTACTGCCCCACTGGCAATGGGGCCCCCAGCTGCCACTGACTAGTCCAGCCTTCAGCAACCCAATGCCCTCCAGATATTTTAGATTTCAACTCACATCAGCACTGATGGGAGTTGGAGTCCAAAACATCTGGACGGCACCAGGTCAATGAAGATTGGACTAGTCTGTTCTCCAGAGTGTTCCTAGCTATGTTCTCATGTTTGCGTCACACCTTCCTTACCTGACTTTGATATTCCTCACTCGTGCTTGCCAGGAGAAGTGTGTGGGGATTGTTATGTGGTGCATGTCACCTGTACCTTGTAGACTGGACAACCAGACCAGGGCAGGTTGACGGTTCTTAGGAAGAGCGGCAGATCTAACACGAGGGATGTAAAACATGCAGGAGGAGGTGATGCAGGCAGTCCTGGTTGCTGATATGGGGGCATGCACATATTTTCACATAGCACCCCTCTGTGAAATGTGTCCTCTCTTTATTTGGCTCATCATATATCAGTGCATATCCCAGTTGTCTGGGAGGACAGCTCTGAGCTTAGGGGACCTGGCACTGTCCTCCTCTCGTTGCCCCTCTTTCATCAGTCCTGACTGATCCATTGTAACTTGTCAGATAATAGGTGCAGTGTCTCCCTCCTATTTAATCTGATCAGGCCTTTTTTCTGCACAGCTGTGGGGCATGAAGGAGGTGGGTAGACAAGATCTGGACAAAGATCTCTGGGTCATCCTGCACTTTAAAACTATGTTGCATTGGGTGAGCCTTGCACTCCAAGGGGCCCTCCAGACTGGTGGTTTTTCCCTCCTTTTTTGCGAGCATATTCTGCAACATGTCATTGATGCAATAACAGTTCGTTTGAGGTGGATTTATAATGAACCATCCCCACATCATTCCGCTTTATTGGTTGTCCTGTGATGCTTCCGCAATGTTGCACGTTGTTGCCAACCAGAGGAGCACTCTGAGCTATAATGCAACAAAAGCCATATCAAAAAGTATCCCCTGGAACATTTGTGCCTTGAAAAGTTACAGGATTTCAGCAGAAAGTTCCGGGATGTGCACTGATTGGAAACAAAGCAGTATGTCCACCCCAAAACATTTGCAGGCACAAGCAGTATTGAAACTGGGATCACGGATAACCACCCCGATAACGTCGGGAGCACAGATCATCATCAACGCCCAATAAAAAAAGATGTCTGGAGGGGCCCCAATTCAGCAGGCATTTGCACCCCCCTACAGCTTCCTGAGCAGAAGTTTTAACAGAAAATGATGCAGTGTCTTTCTATCCCTTTGACTGCCCAGATTTGATTATAAACTGCTTTGTACAGCAATGGCGAAGACGGGGGAAGGCAACACTCACTGGGCACAAACAGCTATTCTAGTACGTTAATCCTTGAGTGATGAGAACAGAAATTGGATTCAGACTACCAGACGTCAGTTTCTAACTCCTGCCTGTATCTAATGCAAGATAAGGGCACATTCCATCTGGGCAATTGCAAAAATTCCTCGTGTTGTCGTGTGTAATGAAGGTGTGGACACATCTTTTCTACTGCATCTTCTAAACCTCTTAATTGTTTTCAGTTTTTGTGCATCTGTAGTTTTCTGTCTGGCTGCTCACGAAAAGCGGCTGGGCCACTTTGGCTGTCCAGGTGTTTTCAGAGAGATCTCCGGTGATTGGCTCCATCAAGTGTAACTCTGTTCCTTCACCACCACCACTTAATTTACTCCTCCTTTAAGTGGAATGTAGTAATGTGACTTTATTGTGTTTACATGTTTCATTTTTGAAGCACCGTTCACAGGCCATTTTTTAAAATGAATATGTTCTCCTGTGAAACTGACGATATCCTGGTCTGAAGAACCACTAAGATCAACCTTCTCAGCCTAGTATCCTCCAGATGTGTTGAACAACAGTCCCATCAGCCCCAGACAGCATGGCTGGGAGTTGTAGTCCAACATATCTGGAGGGCACCAGGCTGGAGATGGCTGTCCTAAAAGTATGGTATACATGTAATCACTAAATAAGAAATAATTTGTGGACAGACCATGAACAGCAATCCTACTTCCAGCTCTGTTTCCAGCCCTGAATGATTGCTTGTGTTGCCCCGTGCAATGTTGTAGGAGTTGTGTGATGATGACCTTGTCTATGCATGCACATACAAGCTGCAGAAGAGATCTGGCTTGTGCAGGGTGGGGATCCTATTTCCCCCATTTTTGTTTTTTTGTACTTTCCCCATTCTGACCCACTCATTTAAAAGGAAGTTCTCAAGCAGTGGGGTTAGCGTTAATTCCTTGCTGTCTTCTCCATTGCCCCAGCAGCAAGTTTGTCCACCACACTGGGCAGATTTGAAGGCTCTTTGAAGGAGCAGATCATTAGCACGCTTTGCCAAGCCACTTATTTTTTTAAAAAAAGAAAGCAAGAAGGGGGAGGGGGAACTTTCTCAAAGGAAAAGGCTATTTTTCTTCCTGCTCACAGCCTGGTGCTCAGCTGGTAAATGTATCAAGGCAGAACTTGTTCTTCATTCATTGGGGCCCGCCACCAGCCCTCAGCTGGGCCTCTAGGAGAATCTTATATCAGTGCTCCAGTGTTGACTCTTGAGCTAAATAATAGCCTCCTCCTGTTGAGGCTTATCACAAATACACAAACATGAGCAAGCAGGATGTTAAATTTGGGGAAAGGAGGGCCTGACTTAAATTGCAGAGCTGTTTGTATATACCAGTAATTCACAAGCTGTGTTCCATTCAGTAGGAAAAGATGCACTTTGCAATTCTGTCTAATAGATTGACTTTACAGAACAAATCTCTGCAGAGAGGGGTTAGATGGTTCTGTATCAGCCCACCTGTCTGTGATGCCGGTGGAGGGGTCTGTGAAGCCAGCGTAATGGGATGGATGAGCCTACAAAGCTGCCTTCTGTTGGACCAGACCATTGGTCTCTCTAGTTTGGGACTGTATATTCCAGCCTTCCCCCAACTTGGTGCCTTCCAGATGTTTTGGACTACAACTCCCATCAGCCAGCTGGGACAGATGGAAGTTGTAGTCCAAAACACCTGGAAGGCTGGGATATGCCGTTGCTCCCTAAGATCTCAAGCAGGGATAACCTTTTACCTGGAGAAGCCAAGGGCAGAATTGAGGGCTTCCTGCTTGCAATGCAATGCCCTGCCCTTGAGCTATGGCTCCCCCTCAATAGCAGTGGGTCATTAGCAGAGGACTGGGGGGGGATGCAGAAGGCCACATTCTGGATCTCGTCTGTGCATCTGTTGCAGATGCACCCATCATTGCCGCTAATGGCAAAATTAAGTCAATGACTAGTAGATATGCATTTGCGTGCGTACGTGGCCTGTTGCTATAGGAACTGGGTTGCAGAGGACCCTAATTAACTCTGTCACAAACCTACCAGCAGGGTTAGCAGGTCAGTTGCCTCTGAGGGTGGAAGGTGGGGGGAGACGACTGTGTCATGCAAATGGGAAGAAACAGCCTTGATAGGGCTTGTGAGAGGGGGAGATATTTGGTCCTCGGCCATTCACCATTCTTTCTGGAAATAATGACGGTTGGCATTTTATGCATTTGTTTTTTCACATTCACAACCCAGCTTTCTTCCGTTTTGGGACTCGAAGCAGAGTACATGTTTATATATTTCTCTGCTTGCATTTAAATATTTCCCTGGGTTTTTTTGTTTATTGATTGATTGCATGTGTATCCTGCCTTTCCTATCCTGCTGAAGGCAGCATTCTTGGTTCTTTCCCACTCCCACACCCCAGTTTATCCCCACAAGAACCCTCTGAGTGGTCATGTTGTGGCAGATTCAGAAGGGCACGGGTCCCTCTGCGATAGTCACAGCCACAACCCCTCCCCCCTTTTTTTGCTGCGGTGTTGAGAATGAGATCCTTGTTAATCCCTTCCCCAAGCTGGCAACCTCCAGATGTTTGGGGCTACAACTCCCATCAGCCCCAGCATCATACAGCCATCCTGGCTGGGGCTGGTGGGAAATGGTAGCCCAAAACATCTGGAGGACACTGTCCCACCCACTGAGAGCAGAGCTTACCAATTTTCTGGATTTGCTGGCATTTAGATGGTTTTGTCCTTACAGTGGAGTAATAGGTGTCATGTGTTGTTCTGCCCTCCACCTTCTGGGCACCTGCTTTATCCCAGGTCAATCCAGTGGGCCCATCTAGCTCGGTATTGCCTCTGCACACACTGGCAGCTGCTCTCCAGGGTTTCAGGCAGAGGTTGCTCCAACCCTACCTGGATTGAACCTGGGACCTCCTGCATGCAAAGCAGGTGCTCTGTTGCTGTGCTATAGCCCTTCCCCAACATCCACCCTTCTTTGGGTAGAGACACACTCCATCTTCTTCTGCACCTCCACCTCTCTCTTCTGAAAACGGGGGCACACGATGCTAATCGTTTTTATTGTAAAACCTGGTGGGAGCAGCTTGAGTGTTTTTTTAAAAGAAAATTCAGCTTCAAAGAGATTTTGCAACGGATTGGCAGATCAACCCGGATTGGCAGATCAACCCGTTCCCCCTCCAGGTGTGGCTAATGGAAACGCTTTGTTCTGGCGACTGGTGCATTCACAGCCTCTGTTCAAGAGCTACAGCCAGCCATGGCAGCATGTGGACATGCAGAGTTCAAAGGCAGCCTCCCCACCCCACCGTACACTCCCAGCTGCTCACCATCAGCTGTGTGTGAAGGTAGCTAAGGGGACGGCTCTTCTTGTTGGTTGGAAACATTGATATCCTCAGGCCGGTCTGTTTGGCTTTGCTCATTCCCAAATGACCGGCTGTGGGCTGCGTGGGTGTGTAGGACAAAGCAGGAGAATGCTTGGCAGAATGTTTCTGAGCTCCTGGTGAGAGGCAAGGCATGCATCGGAGCAGGCTACATCTGCCTGTGGATTGGAAATGGAACTCACGCCATGCTCCTGTCTCATAGCCAGCTTGGCACAGGAAGTGGGGAATCCATTCCCTTGGTGACAAGAGGCTGCAGCAGAGTGATGGAACCACTCTCACCAAAACTGGCATTTGCATCTTGATGTTTTCAGAAAACAATCCAAGCAGCTTGACCCCCAAACATCTCTGGCCAACTGTGCAATGGTTCTCCCCCTTTATAAGCTCCCAATCAAGGCTCTCTCCTCCCCCACCCCACCCCAAGCTTCATATTGTGTTCAGGATTAGAATATCTTGCATCGTAAGCGAAGCCTATTCAGCTACATCCAAGTGCATTTGCAAACATGCAAATGTAGCTCATTTAAAGATGTTCAGGCTCCATTCTAAGCCAATTTAGAGAGGAAGCAATGCTTTGTGGACCTGGGTGAAGTCATGAGGCATCCTTCTCATGCAGGCATTCCTACAGAAGAAGGAGGGGTGGGAAGGAGCCAGAGACAAACATGGTCTTGAAGCAGACGCCGGAGGGAACAATGCGAAGGAGGCGAGAAGGAAAAGGGGCGTTTCCTGTTGGTCGTTCGCCCCTTTGCAGTGGGAGTTGAGTTGGCTGGGACTTTCGACATAAAGTCTTTCTACATAATGCTGGGCTTTAGGGATAGATGAAAAGTCCCTGGGCAAGCTCTCTCTCTTACATGCACAGAAGTGCTGTGCTGAAATCTGCCCTCTGATTTCTCAAGAGTTTTTTCTCCCTGTGCAAACGTGGGTTCAGTTTTTTTCTGCATCAGTCTCAGGGCATTTTAGATTTTTTTTAAAAAAAAGAAATTCAGTGGGTGCAGGGTTTCGAGCTTGCCTTGTCATGGTCAGGTGGCCGACGGTGGGGTGTGTGTTTCTTTCCAGTAAACGTTTCCCCTGCACTGCAGCCTCCCCATGTTCATTAAGTTTGAGGAAATTAGGGACGATCTACCTTCTCTCTGCTCTGGTAACCTCTAGGTTAGACTACTGGAATGCATTATAAGTGGGGCTGCCTTTGAAGACAGTTCAGACACTGGAGAATTTGGTGACCAGATTGTTGTCTGACCATATAACACCAATTCTGGCATGACTGCCCTGGCTAGCAGTTAGTTTCTGGGCTCAGTTCAAAGTGCTGACTTTGCCCTAGGAAGCCTTCTGCAGCTCAGGAACCCAGTACGACAAGGACTGCCTCTCCCATATAAACCAACCTGGACCCTGTGATCATCATCTGGGACCATTCTTTGTGTGCCCCCTCCACAGGATGTTCAGACGATGGGGACATGAGAATGGGCCTCTTCTGTGATGGCCCCCTGCTCTTCTCAGAGCAGCACACCTGCCACCCTTATATATTTTTACGCGCCAGACTCTTGACCCAGGCTTTTGGCCCTTAACGTGCGGGATCTCAGCTATTGGTGGCTTCTTTTAGTGGCACAGGGCCGGTAGACCTGTCCTTTATTTGTGCTGATGTGTTTTTTAGGTTTTTATTGATTTATTGTGGTGGTTTTTAACTGATTTTAATATAAGTTGCTTTGGGTCACTTATGCGAGAAATGTGACTAACTATAATAATGATAATGATATATAATAATAGTAATAGTAATAATAGTAATAATAATAATAATAATAATAATAATAATAATAATAATAATAATAATAATAATAATAATAATAATAATAATAATAATAATAATAATAATAATAATAATAATAATAATAATAATGGGAGTAAGGATAACAACATATGCCATGTTGACCTTCTTGGAGAAGAAGCAGGATACAACAACAGCAACGATATCTTCACATCTTGTGGCATTGAATTCTGTAGGTTAAATACATGTTGTGTGAAGACATACTTTCTTTGCCTTATTCTGAATATATTGCCCATCAGTCTTGAGGTGACCCTGAATTCCTGTCTGATGAGGAGGAAAAAAAATCTGTCTCCACACTGTTCATGATTTTATAGATCACTGTAATTGTCTTTCTTTTCCCCCTAATCTAAAAAGCCCCTAGTGCTTAGATCGGCCTTTGCCAACCTGGTGCCCTCCAAATGTTTTAGACTACAACTCTCTTAGACTCAGGCAGAACAGCCATGCTCTGACCAGCTCCAACATCGCACGGCTGATGGGAGCTGGAGTCCAGAATGCCTGGAGGGCACCAGATTGGCGAGGGCTGACTTAAGTGCTAGCTTTCTGGACCCTGGTCCGTCTCTCATACTTGCTCTGCCCTAGAACTGGAATCAGGTTATCCTGCAGTTTGCGTGATCCATTCTTCCGGGTTCATCTTTCAGAGGACATCACAGGCACCAGCATTCTCAATGCAAGGCAGGTCTCCTTTTTCCTTGGGTGGTGTGCATGGTGCGGGGTTGCGGGGAGCTCAGGGCTGTGCCTGGGGGACTTCTACAGCAAATAAAGAGGGCAACTGCATCAGGTCTGCTAAAAGAGTTGGTTGCCTTTGCCTATAGAACTTCCATCTGTTGTTCAAGGTCGTAGCGTCAGATGGTGGCAGTGGGCATTGTTGCACAGTCTGCAGAGTCGGCTTGGCGTGGGTAGAGTCACGTCGGCTTCCTGCTGGCAGAGCATCTGCTTGTCTGTCACATCAGGATTGGTGAGGGCTTCCTCCCCCTTCTTCTGGGGCATTGGAGCCTGTCAGAGGATGCTTAATTGCTAAAAGCAGGTATATTGCAGCTCCCCTCTGTCTGGAAACGACACCTTTGATCTCAAAACGCTCCTCCTTGATCCCTGCTATGGGATGAATCTCTGCTTACTCAGTGGTGTTGGGAAAGACCCTCTGGATCTCTGCAAGGGCTGCTTTGGTCCATTCTCATCCTTCAGAATTAAATGCCAACACTGAAAACAAATGCACAAGACTCTGGTGAGCCCTGGCACAAGTTGAGCCGTGCTGCCCCAAACCAGGCAGGTTGTTGCAGAGGCAGGCAGCCTGTGCTCTTCAGATGTTGTCAGAGTGCAACTTCCACCATCCCTGATCATTGACCATGCTGGCTGGGGCTTCCAGATGACCTGTTTGTTGAGCAAGTTTTATTGCACAAGAGCTCCAAATCACCTTTAATTGTGCAACCTGAATTTGCTGGTATGTGATTGATCCCACTCCAAAATAGCAACAACATCTGGAGAGCACCACTTTGGCTAGCTCTGGGCTTGCTGGGTGGTCTGGAGAACTGAACTGTGCTCAATAAGGGAGGGGGTTGTGCTGTACGCCACTGCTAATATCTGCTGCACAGAAACTCCTCAGTGTGATGTATTTATTGAAATGTATTTTCATCTATATTTGCATTTTTTATACACTTCCATCCAGTAAATGCATTTTTAGGCACATTACTTGGCTGTAAAACTGCACTGCAAAAACTGGAGAAGTGTAAATCTCGAAGGATGATTGTGTTGTGGTTGTCATATGGCTTCAAGAAGTGTACATTTGGTTGGTTTGCCTTGAAATGTGAACTCAATCGAATTTCAACTCCATCCACAGTCATCAGCTCATGCCATAATGTTTCTCAATGAATCCCGTTCAGACATTTAGCTATGTTGACGGACAATATATTGAGAAACCAAGAACGGCCATGCCTGTCTCGGCTAGCCCAAATAGGTGTTACCTCTTTTGCAACGGACAAGTGTCAGATGGTAAACTATAGTGGGAGGTTATTTGGGGGGAAGGGCAAGTCTAATACTTCTGTAGCCCTGAGCTGCATCCTCTGTCTCCTGCCCACCCCACCCCCCTGCTTGGCCCTTTTTAGTGGCTGCCACAATCTGAGTTCACTGTATGCAGATAAGCCATCAAGTTCTCCTCTGTTGCCTTCAGCGACTCTCACCCCTCCCAGATGGCAATGAGATAATCCTTCTGGAACGGTCTGGTCTGCTCATCACATCAAGCCAAGTTTTTTTTTTTTAAAAAAACAGACGCACTTTTTATTTGATTTCCTCCCCTCCCTGATCAGCTTACGGCATAAGCATGGGACAAAAGCAGACTAGAGGGAGCTTTTTACAAGTGGTACAAATGCAACTCTCAGGCCAAGTGAAAGCAGGCAACAACCTGCTCTGCCTGGCAAGGGTAGAAGAACGCAGACTGGCTCTGATTCTAGCCAAATGAAAAGCCTCCATGGGAAGAGGGCCTGTTTTTGGCCTGACAGGCCCCAGATTGTTGGCAGGCGACTGTTTCGTACCTAATGGGAGCCGCTGTTTCTCCCCCTCTCCATAAGCTGAATTGGAAGAATCTGCTTTCTCTCCCCCCCCTCCCCATATGAGACTTGACTGGCTTGCACGTCTGCCCCTTGATCTTACACTTCATGGAGCTCAATGGGAATGGTGAATTGTCCTTTTCCCACCCCGAGAATGTCAACATTGGCTGGTGAGAATTGCCAGCCAAGTCCTTTGTGTTGGTTGGTTTTTTCAAACTGGGCTTTTGGTCTCTCTTCAGCCCAGCCGCAGTGAAGTAAGGATGACAAAATTCAGAGTATCCAGAAGACAGCTGTGTTTGGTGACTTGCCCAACTGAAGCGGTCAAAGGAACTTTGGGAACCCAATCTACATTTCTCCCTTTATAACAACATCTTTGCCCTTAGGAAGATGCCTTTTTGGGCATTCCTGTCAATCTGTGGTACAATATGCAGGCCTTTTCTGGTTCTAGAACGAGGCAGCCAATGTAGTGATGTTGGACTACAGCTTTGCCCAGCCAACATGGCTAACAGTGATGATGCCCCCTGACCAAACCTTACCCTGTTCTATTCTGAATAATGGCCACAGCAGTGTGAAGATCTTTGCTCAAGCAGGAGGGTGACAGCAAGTGCTGAGGGTCCAGCAAAGCAGAGTCAGGTGATAGGGTCCAGATTTCAGTGAGTGGGTGAGCAGGGTCAAGCAAGGCAAAGTCCAGCTTCTGATGAAGCCAAGCCAAGCAAGGCAAAGTGAAGCAAGGCAGGTGCTTAGGATGCAGGTAGAACCTTGGACAGCTCCGCAAGCAACTCAAGTTGGAGACTCAATAAGAGCAAGGCTCAAATGTTGCTTCAGCAACAGGCAACCCTATACGGAGCCTTCAACAAAGCTGAGGCTACTTCTGTCTCTTCAGCTAAAGAGGCCTCCTGCCACCTATTGACGCTAAAGTGCAGGAGAGCGGTGGTTCCCCTGGACCTTCTGTGCTTGGGCCCTGGTAACGAGAGGAGGACAACTTGACTTTCCCGTGCCACACAGATGCTGGAGCCTCAAAGGCAGGGAGGACTTCTGCTGGCCATCCTCCTTCCCAGCCTCGTATCTCCTATGAATCCACAACCTTGTCCCCTGAAGAGGGTGAGCCGGACCACAGAGTTATGACATAGCTCTACAACAAAGAAAGGGCATAAGCTAAAATACTCTCATTGAAGTTCATAGGGAGGATCCCAGGTGACTGCCCTCCACCTCCTCCCTTTTTACTCACACAGCCACAATGGAAAACAGGAGGCTGAGCACCTCATAACTTGGGGAAGGCTGGTAGCACAGTGGTGGAGCACTTGCTTTTAATGCAGAAGGACCCAGGTTCAGGTTCAATCTGCAGCATCTTCAGGTAGGGCTGGGAGAGACTCCCGCGTGTAACCTTGGAGAGCCACTGCTAGTCAGTGTAGAGACATGCCAGAGCTAAAGGTCCAATGGTCTGACTCAGTATAAGGCAGCTTGCTATGTCCTTAGGTGCCAGTGATTGCTCATCCCCAGTGGTATATAAGATCCAGCCAGGACACACATGCTTAAAGTTATCAAGATGCACAGGATGAGGCCACATCATCAGGTGTCAGAGCCATTTCTCAAGAACACGGCACTAGCCTATTTATTTCAGTTTTTTTGTATTTATAAAATCAGGATGACATGCAACAACATAAAAATGTTTAAAACCAACACAAAACAATCATTAAAATTACTTGCTCCTCAGGAAGCATTAGGCCTACCAGCATGAAAAAAGACTTCAAGAGATGCCTGAAAGTCAAAAGTGAGGATGCCTGCTGAATCTCTGCTGGAAGAGTGTTCCACTGCATGGGACCAGCAGCACTAAATGCCCGACTTCTGTTTGCGGCCAGTCAGTTCCCTGTATGAGGGGCAACTAACAGCACTCCTCAGAATGATCTCGGTGACTGAGCTAGGATATAGAGGCTCAAGGATGTCCTTAAGGGATTATGAGTGCCTTCTAGGAGTGAAGGTCTGGAGCTGCACCCTGCTCAGGTGGAAGGGGAGGTTTGGCACCTCCAGGCCCTCTTGTGGTTGCTGTTGGGGGGATTCAGGTTCCTGGAATGGGGGTGCAAGTTGTGGGGAGATGGATCACAAGGTCTGCTGGAAAAACAGCCAGCAGCTGTTTGCAATCAATCACAACCCACATGGGAGACATGTGGGTGGTCAAGGCAAAGGGAGGAGGGCACAACACAAGGGCATCCTGGGGCACGGTTGGGTCTGACAACCCCTGAACCGGGCCAGCAGTCCATGACCCAGTTGCTCTGGTTGTCCATAGCAGCCATCTCTTCCTCTTCCTGTTTCCTGCAACGTCAGGCTGTGATTGTTCTGTGCATGGGCTTGGAGGGACAGGATGGGGTGGGGGGCATGTCCCAGAGATGATGAAGGTCTTATCTTCACCCTCCCTTTTATATGTCCTTGTGGATGGGTGTAGCTCTGTGGAGAGGTTGCCCAGGCCTCTAATCTCCTTTCCGCCCAAAATGGAAATGGGCCATATTCATGTCTCCCTGGGATGGGAACCAAGCCCTCCTTCCTGGGTCAGCATTCTTTCTTACTGAAGTCCCAAGTTGCCTCATGTGAGTTTGCTGTCCTAGTGTGCATTTTGTCCCTCTCCCCAAAACGCTGGTTCCCTTCCTACAGACAGCAATGCGTTTGAGCACACTGTCTGAATATCGCCTGTGCAGATTCCTTGGTTCCACAGCAAGACTCAGGGCTCCTCCAGGCAACCCGTTTATTCAGCATTCATCCTGATTTGCTTACACAAAGGTGATGCAAAGGTTAAGCAGTGTCAAGTCATTACTGATCATTCTTTCTGATGTGTTTGTGGGATTGAAGAGGTATCACCTGTAGCAGCGGCAGTTCTGCAGATCAAAGTATAGAGTTTCAGGTGCGATGCACACTTTCGTTTCCAAGGTATTGCTGTGCCATTATCTTGCACTGTGCATAGGAATATGACTGTGTGTTAGCTCAGTAGCCTCCCAGTGCTGGCTGGGGGCTGATGGGAGTTGTATTCCAAAACATCTGGAGTGCAGTACGCTGGGGACTGCTGGATAAGAGGGGGCAGCAGTTTTGAAGAGTGTTCTGAGATGTGGACTCCCCAGGCCTGTTCTTTTGTCTCACTGCTACCTCTGGCCTAACAAGATTTTGAAACAATACAAAACCCCAGTAACTCACTTGTCCAAAGCTGCATATGGGGTGAGCATACAACGTCAGCCCTTTCCAAACTGCTGTCAATTCAGGTCCAAGATGGATCTGAAAGTTGCCTATGGATTTATTAAGTTGTGAAGGCGAGCTAAATGTTCCATTCATCCCCGGCCTGTAAGCTGCACAGCTTTTGAAGTCAGAAAGAAGGCTTCCTAAGTTGTGCTTTGTGCAAGTTAGTGTATCCAAGCACTCGAGAGATGCATGTGGCTCTAATGTTGCTAATGGTTCCAGGGATGGTAGCTCTTTCTGCTGGAATTGCTTTCCAACCTGCCTGAAAGGAGAGTGGGTGGCAGTGGCATGCAATTATAAGACTGAAGTAGTTGCTGAAAAGCTGTCTCTCACCTGGGATAATAATGGAGTAAAATTGAGAGCGATTTCTGCCTGCTGGGAGGCAGAGCCAGCTCCATGGGTTCCTTAAGAGCTTGCAAGCTTTGGCTTTACCTCCCTACTGATAAATCTGATTCAGCTAATGTGCCATTTCCCTGCAACACGGCATTCGACAGTGCAGTGTGGGGCCCAATCACCATTCACTGGGTCTCTGTGGAGCTGTCCAGGGTTTGAAGGGCTCTTGAGCAAGACATGCCCCAGGACATCCCTCCCCATCACTGGGTCTACCTCCTCACCACCATTGTCTCCATTTGCTCCTCTTCTTCCCCATCGCTGGAACCCCCGTGCTTGCTGGTAGACAGCCAAGGAGCAGGCAGGCAGCGGCATCCGCTGGTCCTCCTCCTCCTCCTCACTTCCATTGTCTGGGCCAGAGCCAAAGATGGGTCAACAATCAGGATGTAATGGGGAAAAGGAGAAGATTTTGTCAGCGCCCCCTCCCCACTGGGTTATGGGTCCTTAGAAGATGGCTGGCCATGCTGACACTTGGCGCCAGTCCTGAGGTTGTTTTAGGTTCCATTTCTTTGTCATTGTGATGGTGGTAAATAGGAGAGGCTTTAAGAACCCAGAGCTTGAGACTCCTATAACTGATGTGGGACCAGGCTATCTGAAAGGCTGCCTGCACCCATGTGAACCCGCCTGGGCATTCAGATCAGCCTTGCAAGCATCTGCTATTTGTTCTGTCATTGGTGGAGGAGACGTTGGTGGGTGCCAAGGAAAGGTCTTTGCCAGTGGTGGCCGCACAGTTCTGGCATCCACCTCCCTAGGACCAGTGGAGGCTAGTGGCTTCAAGGTCAGTGGGGCAGTGAATCTACTCTGGGTTTTAATCTGAACTTTTGGGAGGCGTGCAGGTTGCTTAGCACCAGAGCTTGGAAAAGTTACTTTTTAAAACTACAACTCCCATCAGCCCCATCCAGCATGGCCACTGGATTGGGCTGATGGGAGTTACAGTTCAAAAAAGTAACTTTTCCAAGCTCTGCTTAGCACCTTATGCTTTAATTTGGATTCCTGCATTGAGCGGGGGTTGGACTTGATGGCCTTACAGGCCCCTTCCAACTCTATGATCCTATGGTTTTATGATTCTACCTCTGTGAAATCTTTTCTTTGCCAGTCTTAGGACATGGGTGAAGACATTATGATTCTTGTTTTTATTCCACAAGGCCTGTTAAAGATTACGTCTTTTTAGGCTGGCATATATTTTACTGCTGTTTTGGAAGGAAATATTTTGTAGCATATGGTTTTAATGTGGATTTTATTGTTCTTTTTATTCTTATTGTACGCTGCCTGGGGAATTTCTTTTCCCTCTGAAATGTAGTATATAACTAATTCATTTTTAAAAATAAAAGTAAAAAGTGAAGTTGAGGTCTCCAAGTTGGACATGACCAAATGTGTGCACACAATAATGTCAGACTTGGGAAACGCTGAAGGCTGTTGCATCTGAAGATTGGTTGGAATTGTTCTTCATACACTCTGAGCCAAGCTCGGCTGTCAAAGTTTGGGCGGATCCCTAATGAGCCGTAGTCTTGCCTCTTTTGGAAGATCCTTGTAAATGCTCCCATAATCTTCTTCAGTCTTCTTGCTGTTATTGCTGAGCTAAATTGATGAAACTCTTTGCCCACGGACAAAGGTGACACTGGGGTTCCCAACATAGCACCAGAGTGCCCTCAAACCTCACACCAAGTTCCCCCGGCCCCTCCCAAATTTGTATTAAAAATACTGAAGGTTTTAAACTGTTGTCACGGTTTGGTTGTGGGGGTTGCTTTATTTTGGGGGAGGGGGGGTAGGTGCTTGTGCATGTGGGTGTGTTGCCTGTTGTTTGGGGAGGAATTGTATCATCAGTTTTTCTTCTGTGAAATGTTTTTGTTGTGGTCCCCATGACAGTTTCTTAGAATTCCAAATGTATGCCCAGGCCTGAAAATTTTACTCCGTTAGGAAGCCAAGCCAGCATCTTTCTTGTAGCAGTTCTAAGCTAGAGGGTCACATGCCAACTTTCTTGTCCGCCCTTGAGGCCTGCTTTAACTGGAAACACGAAGTGTTGATTGGCCCCAATTAATTTTTGGTGTTTGGAAGGTCTCTTCCTTAATGGGCCAGAAAATACTGGAGATAAGTTGGCAACTCTTTACAACATCCCCAGCTCCACATCTGCCTTTCTTCTCGCGTGGGATTTCATCAGTGTAAGAAATAGAAAAGGCGAGCGAATGGTGTGAGACTGAACATAAAGGTTTTCCCCAGCTGAGGTTGCAAAAAACATTCTCTGTGTTTTAAAAGCAGCATACATGCATTATATTAAGGAAAATTATTTTGCAAAAGTGTATATATTAGCCAGAATTGCTTACAAAAATGAGAAATTCACACTAAAATGTGGGTGAATGTTCATGAGGACTTTTTTTTCATAATTGCAAATGGATATGAAAATGTGGAGAACTGAAGATGGTAAAAACGAGAAGAGAGGAAAACTGAAACGGATGGATTTGCCCAGCCCTAACAACAGTGCCTGCTGAAAAGGTAAGGGAGGCCTGACTCAGTCCCTCTTGTGGATCTCTGCCTCTCTGCAGGACACTACAACAAAAGAGATTTTTTGCAAGGGATGGTTATTGTCCAGCCTCTCATTGGCTCAGAGGGCCATCGATATTCCAAATGTCACTCGCAGACAAGGCTGACCTTCCTCTCGAATGGAAAATGACTTGGACCCAGTTCTGCATGCTGCAGGAGATGCCCTCCAAATTCAAGCCCTCCCTGTTCCAGACCCTGGTGGACCTCTCTGCCTCAGATGCTCCCTTGTTTCCTAGGAGCCACGTTTGTGTCTTGGCGTGCTCGCGCTCCCTCCTTTCCTTGCCTTGAGGATTGTATCGCCTTGTGTTTTCTAGCCTTGTGAGGGAGGCCCGGATGTTGCCCATGCTGGAAAGCACTTTGTCTGGCGCAATGAATAATTTAAGCCATATAGATCCTTAAAGTGCTTGTCTGGAGAGTGCAGGCACTTTCTCCAGTGAGGCAGCAGCGGCAGCCTGGCTCTTGGTGCCTGGAAGATTTTTGTAGAGAGTGTTTCCTTGTCCATCCCAGTGTAGACCATGGGTGTTAACTATCTTGTGTTTGTGTATGACACACACACAGCAACGATGGCTGATGACCAGGCTGGCCGCCTGTTTAAAATGGACAGATGTTTTGCATGTTTTAAATGTTGCCCTCCAGGATGAAGTTCATCAGGTGTAGTTTCCACCCAGGATAGCAGTATTGTCAAGCCAAAGCCTTGAGGACCCCTCCAGACTGCAGTTTTATTGCTGGCATTACCCTTCCCGTAGACATGCAAAGAAATACTGAGTCAGGCCATTGGTCCATCTAGCCCAGTATTGTTGACACTGACTGGTAGCAGCTCTCCAGGATTTCAGGCAAGGGTCTCCTCCCAGCCCCACCCTGGAGGAATGTCCTGTTTTCACCAGGCCCCTCAGGAGGCAGGACACTTTTCAGCAATAACACAGAGGAGGGCAACACCATGGCAGCATCCAGGGCCAGTTCAGAGCCAGTGTCCAAACACAGTCCACAGCAACAATGGGGCAGACAAGAAGCCAGGTAAGAACAGCCTAAGGTTAAGATCCAAGCAGGTCTGGACCCAGTGCATAAATATGGTTCCAGCAGCTCTCCAAGCCTAGCCCTGGGACATTTGAGCTGCAGCTGCTGGAACCACACCTGAAACCTCAGCTGACTCCTTTTAATCACCTTCAGCCAGGCCTTTACTCCCTAGGAAGGGCCTCTACTCTTAAGGAGTCCAGCCTGCAGTCAGGCCCTCCTCTGGATGCGCCGGATCTCCATGCAGCACCCTTGGGCTCTTAATGTCAGAGGCGGAACTCGCCCTGGGTGCAGATGGCCCTTCCTTGGCCGCGTCGCAGAACCCTGGCTCTACACCCCTAGATGGATCCCAACCCAGGGCTGGGTCTTCTCCTAGTCTTCTTCTAATGATGACTCCCCCAGCTGGGACCTGTCAAGGAGCCAGGGGTTGAACCTGGTATCTTTTTCACGCAAAGCAAGAGTTCTCCCACTGAGCTACAGCCCTTTCCCACCCGAATGGAGCACTTGGGCCGGGGAGACAGGATGGCGCTGAGTCTGTGCGCTGCCAGGGGCTTCAAAAGGTGAACAGCCCAACCCTGCACTGTTGGGATCCACCTGTGATGTTTGACTTTTGATAGGGCATGGGATAAAAGAGTGGCTTGCAGCACGTTCTTGAACAGCATCTCTCCTGGGTCCACCGTTCAGTGAGAGGGAATCGGGTCCGATGTGGCAATTCCCAACAGGTGCAGCCCTTGCCAGGATGAATAAGGGAAAAGGAATAAAGGAGGCTGCCTTGGACAGAGACAGACCCTTGGCCCATCTCGGTCAGTATTGCGTACCCTGACTGGCAGCAGCTCTCCGAGCTTTCAGACAGGGAGTCTCTTCCAGCTTACCTAGAGATAATGTTGGGGACTGACCCTGGGCCCTTCTGCAGCAGCTTTGGAAAGGCTCAAGCCTGACGTTGGTCTCGGGCCATGTAAGGCCAGTGGGGTCAAGAGGGGTCAAGGAAAGACCTGTGGGGGAATTTGGAGGCAAGACAAAGCCAGTTGGGAAGGAGGCAGCAGGGAGTGAGAAGGGCTGGTGGAGGGAGGAGGACACCTCAGGTGACAGATGTGGGAGACCCCAAAACAGCAGCAAATGATCTGGGCCTTCTTTGCAGGGGGTGGGTGGGAGTGACGCAGTGGTCCCGAGCCCTGGCAGAATGGGGAGGATGGTGCTTTGGAGAAAAGCAACACATTGTCTGGACATTCAAAAAGGAAACCCTTTTTAAAAAAAGGGGAGCATGCACAGTCCTCTCCATTGTGTCCACCTTCCTCTGGCCATCCAGGAGGCTGAAGAATGTTGTGTACAACAATATAATCTGCACCAGTGTTTCCTTGCTGGCAAGAAGGAAATGGTTTGAAAGCATCAGCTGGAGAGAACAAGTGCGGCAAGGCCTCCAACATCCCTTAATTAACATTCCTGAGGTCTGAGGTGTTCATTCGGAGACAAAGCGTGCAAGGGTCCTTTTTCTCTCTCTCTTTTGTCCAAGCAAAAAGCAAGCCAGGATCCCAGAAATGAAAGCCCTGAGAATTAGAAGGAGAGGTTGAAAGAGCCTCAGATGTGGAACCGGCAGGTCCTTTTGCAAAACAGGAAAGGGTCAAAAATAATTGACATGCCCCCTGAACTCACCCAATAGTCTGCCCCAGAGGCAAACAATGCATTCTACTAATGTGCCATCTACCAAATGTTCCTATATTATCAGGTAGGGCATCTATATCAGAATCAATATCAGAAATTCCAAAGAGGGCACCCAGGTGACAATTCTCAAAATAACAATGGTTGTTCCTACCTCTCAGTCCAATAAGAGAATCCATGGAAACCTTCTCTTTGGGGCTTGCAGGAAAGTTGGTGGCCTTAAAATTAAACAAAATCCTAGCAAAGGATTGTGGGATCTGTCTGGAGACAGTTGGTTCTAATTGTGGGATCTCAGGGTGCCTCCAGACTGTCACTGTTTTGCGACAAGGGTGTCAAGAACACACCAGAAACTTAGGTTTGCACAGTCAAAGTCAATTAAAGCACTCTGCCCACTTTTTTTTATTGATAAGGAAAGGGGCAGCAAAATGCACTGAAAACTTTGGCATGAGAAAGTAATTAACAGGAAGATGTATAAACACCACATAAGCAAATCAGGATGAACCCTCATTGGTGTATAATATCCCCACAGACAAAACAGAATAAATGCTCAATAAAGACCAGACTTAGGGTATAGACACACTCCCTGTTCTGCCGGTTCCAGCACATCTCCACCCCTCTTTTCTGAAAACAGGGGCACATGTTGCTAGTCAAACTCCACCCCTTTCCCCTGTAAAACCTGCTGGGATAAGCTCCAGTGCTATTTTTTTAAAATTCAGCTTCAAACAGTTTTCGCAACTGATCAGCAGATCAACCCATTGCGCCTCTAGATGTGGCCAATGGAAAAGCTTTGCTGCAGGCGACTAGAGTGCTCACAGCCATAGTCTAACTTCTGCATAAGCTTTGTACTAGTAAATCAAGATGAATGCTGAATAAACAGGTCTAGAGAAGCCCTTGAAAGAACTGTTTATCTTTGATACTGTGAATCGCCCGCCTTTCCTTTTACTGTGTATTTCATCCTGTGCATGGAACAGCCTTCTCCAGCCTGGTGCCCTCCAGATAGTTTGGACTACAACTCCCATGATCAGCCCCAGCCAGCATGATTGGGGAAGGCTGCTAAAGCATGAAGAACTGTGCTAGTCGTGGACAACCATCAGATTCAGTGTTGAGTGACAAAATCCACGTCTAGAGAATCTCAGTTTGCATTTGTCAGGTTCTGGGCCTTACAGCTCCGTGGAGATAAACTGGATAAAGTGTCGGCAATGTCTGCTGAACTCTTGGGGCTGTGCCTTGTAACTCAGAAAGCTGTCCCCAGAAATTGGAAGGAGCCTGGGCAGGAACTAAAGCTTGAATGTGCTGTGTACAGCTTCTTGCCATTCCTAATATTTAGTAGAATATGCAGAATAAACAAATGCACAGGCATTTGCTTCATATGCACAAATTATTCAGGTTGCACAATCAGAGGTTTTTCCTGGCATACTTCTGCGATGCGTCAAAATGAATCAGATGCACAGCCTAGTCCCTGCCTCACAACGGGCCAAGAATCCTGGGGGAGGTGCCAACAGGCAGGGCTGGAAGGCTTCTGTGAAGTTCTGCCATGAAGAGTTCTTGCAGTGCATTAATATTTGAAAGGCTCAAGAGGGAGACCTTATACACTGTGGCCTTCCAGGCCCCGTGCTAATCCCAGCTGCTGGTAGTGAAGGAGGTCCCTTACTTACTGCACAATGACGCTGGGCCTGTGGACACATGCTATGCCCTTGCTTTTTTTGCCGGAGTGCAGGACTTCTGCTCCCAGCAATCTTGAGGCTGAGGAGTGGCTCCAGCTCCTCTGTCAGCTCCAAGGATTCTTCAGCACGTCCCAACCTGGACGGCCCCTCAAGTGGGTACTCAGCACAGGTTCCAGGAGGCTCTGCCTGCTCCTCAAGGTCCTTGGCCTGTGGAGTGTCTGTCTCTTTCTTGGAAGACATCATGCCTGGCATGAGGTCAGGGCTAGGCATGATAGGTGAGTGGTGAGGCACAAACCAGTTGCTTGAAACTGCAGGCAGGGAGAGTGCTCTTGCACTCGGCTCCTGCTTGTGGGATTCCCATAGTGGGCATCTGGTTGGCCCCTGTGAGAACAGGAGAGTGAACTAGATGAGCTGCTGGCCTGATCCAACAGGCTCTTCTTATGTTCTTGTGTGTGTGTCCTGGACGAAGCCTTGACCATTCCCCTTGGGGGTGTAGAAGTTTTGCATGATAGTTTGGATAAAGTTACCAAAGCACCTTGTGGACATCACTGAAGGACCCTCCCCCCATGACAAATAGCTTATGTCTTGATGGTGAAGGGAGGGCCAGTCTAGGCTCCAGGGTTGTTGCCATGCAGGCAGGCCTTTCAGCACCATGGAGAGCTCCAAGTGAGCAACTTGCTCCAACAAAGCTTAGAGGTGGGCCTTCATCCCACCTGTCTTAAACTCCACCCCCTTCAATCCGTAAAGGGCCAGCCCTCTGGCCTTCAGGAGGGCGTTTCTTTTGTGCTCCTCCACCTGTCGGACCAGTGAAATGGATTGGGAGGCACTCAGTTCCACAGGCCCAGGGGAAGGTGCCTGTGAGGGTCCTGGCTCTGGTCCTAGTGCTGTGGGATCTGGTCCAGGGGGCTCCCGCCCACCAGCCTTAGATTTGGTTGCTCCCTGGTCACCAACATCAGCATCACAGTGAGGAACCTGGTCTGGCTTCTGAGCCAGTGACCCTGCAGCCTCTGACTTGGTGTCTTGGCTGCTGCTAGGCCCTGAGGTCATAAGAAGAGCCTGCTGGATCAGGCCAGTGGCCCAACTAGTCCAGCATCCTGTTCTCACAATGGGAACACATCCACTCCAAGTTTGGGAGGGCCTTTGGGAAAGACACCCTCCATTGCCTCCCCTCCCTCAGTGGATCTACCTCCTCACTGCAGCAGGCCCAGGGGCCTCTTGTCAGTGGCCCCCTGTTGGGGTGCAGGCCCTCAACAGATGCCTGACCATGGTAACAATTGTTCTGAAATATGCCTTTATCTGTTCTTTCCAATTCACTGTAAAGAAGAGGACTGTTGAACTGAAGTCAAATACTTCTATAACTCCTTGGGCAACAGTCCACTTAACACAGTGCCCCCCCAGCACATGCACATGTACTCTCCCCCCCCCAAGTTTACTTGGATGGAAGTGGTCATTGAAATATCTTGTGATGCATTGCTATCTGCCTCTTCTTGAAAGGGTCCCTCCACCATCTTGTTAGTTTTAGAAACTTGATTCCTGCCACCAAAGAGCTGGCATATTTGTGAGTCAGCTCAGATCTTGGAGCATTAAAAGCTGAACAAAACAGGCTGACAAAATTGAAGCTACTTCATATGCAAGGGAAAGGAGGAAAGCAAGGGAATGGCTTTTGATATTATAATTTTTCTGAATGTGGATAATGCAGGCTCAGATTGCGCCATTCACAAGGCTGGATTCAGCAAATTCATGTGATAAATGGAATTACACTACAATGGACTTAAGATCATTGACATGCAGTTAAGCCCGCCCTGAGACAAAATAGTGTATAAAAATGGTAAATATCATCCTGGCTTAGAACTGACTCTGCTCTCTTATAGTATTGTTAATTCAGCCAAACCTTTCTTTATTGGCTTCATCAGGAGAGTGACATACGTTTGGAAAAAGAGAATCCAGTCTGCACCCCCTTGCAGGGCTTCTCAAACTGAAGGTTCAGAAATCATATGCTTCTGCATATCCAGATTAAATGAATACACAAGGCGTGGAAGTCTGCACCTGAAAGACTTTGTGGGCTTAATATTTTACAGTATCGTTCAGCTGTTGCAAATGGGTGTGATGGGAATCAGGGTTTATATATATATATACTTATTGGATTTTCCCCAGAAAGGGGAAATCCAGATTAAAGGGGGGGCGATACAGGTTGTTATTTTGATGCCAACGACATCTTGTGGACACTGCAAAAAAAACCAAACCTGCATCCATGGGGCACACTCATCCCACAATAAGCACCCCTCTGGAAGTGCCCTGAGCTGCTTTGAAGCGTTGCAATGTAAAGAGCTGGTCTAAAAAGAAAGAGTATTAATGTGAGAAAGAAAATTGTGTTAATAATTTACTATGGGTAATCAAAATGTAATCTGTATAAGCAATTTGATTATGATCCACATAGTGTATTATGTTATGATATTTTATTGGTTATGTTTATTTTGAAAATTAATAGATGAATTTTAAAAAATAGAGCTGGTCTTAGCTCCCTTCCGTAATAAATTTGCTAGCCTTTACGGTGTCACAAGACCCTGTTGTTTAAGCTCCATGTTGATCATCATTATTTTGAAAGTGCCGAACATCTCCTGAAAAGTAATATTAAAAAGTGATTAAAGTATAATGACTGTCCTCTGTCATGGGTGCTAAACAATGTGTAATCTGAACTCCAACAAAAATCCTTTTGTTGTTGCTGTTGCCAAGATTTTGTAAATTTTGAGGAAAGCTAAAAATGGCAAACCCAATGTATTTCATGAATTAAGTATATTTGTACAGAACTTGTTTTGCCTCGATAATTCTGCCTCCTGGAGTCTTGGCAAGGAACTGAAGCCCCATTGATGCCTGCCACAGGGGGACTTCCTCTATCTTCTGAGCTTTGGGCAGACAGTGCTGGAATGTTTACCTCTTCACCCTTAAGGACTAGAACCTTGCTTTTTAAAAATAAAATAAAATGCTGAATTCTGTACCTTATGATACTGCCTATTTGGGATTGCATGATGCAGCTGCAACCCTTGAAGGCACACCCATTGTGTAACTTTGCACACAGCCTTTCTTGGAGAGAGACTGTCCTTCCTCTCTGTGGTTTGTTTTTGCATGGGGGGAATTGTGAGTCAGTCCCCAAAGAGTCCTAGAAATTGCTGGCTTGATGTGTGAGAGCCTCTGTCTTGAGACTCTCACATGACACCAAGAACCCTTTTTGTGCAGTGTGAACTTTCTTCCTCTTGGCCCCTAAAAGAGCCATTCATCTAGGGAAAAAGACCAGCGCAAAGAGCCCTCCTCCGCCCGCCCCTGCCTACAGGCAGTCCCATCTCCTGCTGTTTCTGCCATACCAGGCAGCCTTCTAGGGAAACCGTTGCAAAAGTAACATCCAGCTGCAGCACTACACTTGCATTTCCCAGCTATGTCAGGAACAGACGCTTTGGAGTTGTTTACAGGAAATACAGAGGAACAAGGAAGGTGGCCCAGCCCCCAGCCCTGGCCCCTCTCCCTGGTCTGACAAATTCACAGGGGCTCATTATGGATGGCTTCCGCTCTTCAGAATGGGAATCTGGTATAGAGAGCTCGGCTGTGTTTGTGTGTGTGCATGAGACAGAGAGATAAAAGAAAAAAGAGGGAGTCAGTCACAGCCCCCTTGCAATCAGCTGTGTAGATCAAGTGGGTGCTTTGGCTGGCTGCCTAACATGGCCATCCTGAATGCAAAATCGAGGCTTTGTACTTGGCTGTCTTCCCCAACCCTGTGCCCCCCAGATGCTTTGGGCTCGAGCACCCATCAGCCCCAGCCAGGATGGCCATAGAACCACCTGAAGGGCATCAGGTTGCAGGTGGCTGTTTTAAGGGTGTCATCGTGTGAAACAGATCTGGCCACTCTCACACATGCTCCGCTCGCATCCAGATTCGATTGCTGTAATGTTCCCTACATGAGGTTTTCTTTGAAATGTGTTGGGGAAGTTGGTGCAAAATGCTACAACCTGGCTGGTTTCTGGAGCCCACTTTATCCATTGCATCGCTCTGGTGTTGTTCCATTCCATCTGTGCTAGATTCCAGTCAGTTTCCAGGCAGAATTCAAAGTGCTGGTTCTTACCTCCAAAGCCATAAACAGTTGGGGATGTGAAGGCCCTCCACCTCCCGTATAACCCTGCCTGCGTTCAGTGCTGGAAACCCTGCTAGGCATCCCACTAAATTATAATTGGTTGGGACCTAAGACGGGGTCTCCTGTGCTCTGGCTGCTGGCCTGTTGAATGGCTTCACCCGAGAGGGTTGGGTGGCCCCCTCTCACTGAAGGTTCACACAAGCTGCTCAGAGCTTTGTTTAAGAGCTGTTGAAGTTCTGCCTCCTAGCTTTGAAGCTGAGTTGTTTTATCCTACTCTTGCTTTTAAGTCTGGAATTTTAGTTGTTATTTTATTTCCTGTGTTATTTATATTTTGTTCACTTTTTTGTAAGCTGCTTTGAGTTTTGTTTTTTAAAGAAAAGTGGGATATGCATTTCTGAATAAATAAATATCTGTGTGCCTCCCGCTCCTACAACCACTGGTGACGCCACAGGCCAACGGAAGAAATCGTTCCTGTTTTCTTCTTCTTTTGTGATTATTTATTTCAGAATTGCAGCCAAACAGTAAAGGGGCAATGGCTGTCTTTCTATCTATGCACGTCTATGTATGCCCATAAACAACCTACAGATGTATTTGACAATTACATTCATCTCTGAGAGAGAAAGAGATTTCCCAACAATGTATAATACTGACACACACACCCTTTTTTGATGTTTGTGTATAAATTTTTACGTTTGTTATTTTGCTTTCCTTTCCTTTGTTGTGGTGGGTCTCTTAGGAATCTCTGAGGTTTTTCTCCCACTGATGTGTTTTGACATATTTGCCTGAAACAAAAGTAAACTTTGGCCATCGATGTTTCTGCTGGGACTGTTGTTCTTGGGCTTGCACTGTGGACGGGCAGCTGGGCTATGAATTTCAGCAGGATGTGAAGTATAGTTATCCTTCAAAAAGGCTAGCTTCCGACCCTGCGGGATCTGGCTGACACTGGATGAAACAGATCAGTGGTTGGGAACCTTGGGCCCCAAGGGCTGAATGCTGCCCTCCAGAACTCTCTGACTGGCCCTTGGTCCTCTCCCCAGGTCATGCCCCTCACAGGCCCAGCACCGCAGATTCCTGCAGTGTTTGTGCCTAGCTGGAGTTTGTGCCCGGTTGTGTCCTTGAACTGAGATCATTCCCCTGGCTTTCCTGGAGGGGGGATGCAGAGATGGGTGGGTGAGTGTAGCAACCTTTGGCTTTTGTATGGCTGGAATGCAGATGACTGTACAAAGGTAAGAGTCATATCTGTTGCTCTACCCACTTATTGCATCTAGTCAGGCCCACCTTTCGGTCTGGCATGCTCTTCCAGGAAGGTTGCCCATGAAGGGATGTGACTCCCATGAAGCCCTTGGTCTAATCCATCAGGGTTTTCTCCTGGTATTATTTAGGATGGCCAGTTGCACAAGAGCACAAGGTGCCATCTTCTGATGTATCTTTTTGAATTTCCTTTGTGGCCTTTTTGCATTTATTTATTTATTGCACTTTTAAACCGCCCTTTAGCAACAGGCTCTCAGGGCGGTGTACAACAGGATAAAACCACATTTAAAACCAGCGCATTAAGTGTAGGAGCCTAAGATGTCATTTGTAGAAGGTGGCATTGCTTAAAAACAACCACCACCCTCTGTGTGTTTACCTGGCAGATGTCATGGCGGCCGCAGTATCGCAGCTCCAAGTTTCGAAATGTCTATGGCAAAGTGGCCAGCCGAGAACACTGCTTCGATGGGATTCCAATCACCAAGAACGTCCATGACAACCATTTCTGTGCAGTGAATGTGAAATTCCTTGCCATAGTAACAGAAAGTGCTGGTGGGGGCTCCTTTCTTGTCATTCCACTGGAACAAGTAAGTGACTCTTTGTTTGTAGTATTCTGGTGCTTGTTGTTGTTGTTGCTGCTGTTGCAGTTGTTGTTATTACAAGCCTTTGTTCGGTCCAGTTCCACTTGGGGGACATTTTCTTTGTTTTGTCTTACATGCTCCAGCTAATGCCAACAGTAACTCAGGCAGAGAATCTTTCTCCTTGTGAAAACTGGGACCAGTATCTTGAAGACAGAGCATCTGGAAGGGGAGGGGGTTGCATCCCTACTTTTCCCTGCAAATAATTGCACATGCTGACTTTCCTCTGTGGGATTTCCCTAAGATGCTTATGTGAATTTTAAACATTAAACGTGAATGTCTGGGTCATAAAAATTTAAGCACTAAGCATTTTAAGTGACTTTCCGGAAATGGGCCTGGGGGAGGATGCAGGGGCATCTGTCAGTCACGTTCATTTATGGCCCAAGGCTCTCAGGCAACAGGTGACTTGTTCACAATATTTGAAGCAGCAGTTAGCAGAGGTCAGGGTGTGGCCTGCAGCCAGGAGGACAGATGAACTTGGTTGCAATCGGACTTGATTCCCTTCCCATGTAAAAGTGCTGCCTGTCTCCATGCATTCTGTGAAGGAGAGATTGATGCTTTGAATTGGAACTATACTTATCCATAATCCGTGTGTGTGTGTGTGTGTGTGTGTGAGAGAGAGAGAGAGAGAGAGAGAGAGAGATCCCTAAGCCTAGAGCTGATAATCCAGTCTGACTCCAATGGCTGGTCTGGATATATAAATGGCCAAATGAAGATCTGGAGGGCATGTTCTCCAGTGCAGGTTTTTTTTTTTTTAAATCCTCTAACTGTCCCACTTCAGCCACGACTTAGGTCATTTCCAGATGACCTCTTTATTGAACAGTCACCCTGACTTGTTTACACAAGATTTGCAAGAAGGCTGGGTGACGTCTGCTTATTAATCTTTCATTCTGATTTGTTTGCAGGGAACTTATATGACATTAAATCAAACATGTGTTATTCTACACTTTCCAGGTCATTTTCCCGTCATTTTCCTTATTGCAAAAAGGTCTGATTTGGGGGAAGGGAGAGGGAGGGACAGGCTTGTTGTGCAAGAACATCAAATCAGCTTTTAATTGTGCCACTTGAATTTTCTGGTATGTGACTGCATATCACCTGAAAGTGGTGATTGTCTGGAAGTGCCCTAGGACATTTTCCAGGCTTCTGTCCTGGTGAAAGCCCCACCCTCCAAACACCCCCAGCTTCAGACGCTTTGCTCTCTTCCTTGTTTTGTACAAAACATTTTCTCATGTGTCTGGCAGCTCATGCTGGAGCCCAGGAGAGGCAATTGGATGGCCCTGTGGCTGTTCCCAGCAGGATGTTTGTTGTGGGATCTGTGCAGTTCACACCAAGCTTTGCAAGTGTTTTGCAGCATCCATTCAACACTGCCAGCATCAAAATGCCATCCTGCATTTTCCCCTATTTAATCAGGATTTATCCTTGCTGTGGAGAATCCAATGTTAAAAAAAGCTGTTTCCAACAACCTCTTTGTGATACCTGAATGACGTGTTTGCCGTATGAAGCCCCAGTCTGGAAGCACCTTAAATCTTTGCCACTGCATTAGTTGTATCAGCTAGTCCAGCCTTTCCCAACCGGTGTGCCTCCAGATGTTGTTGAACCACAACTCCCATCAGTCTCAGCCAGCATTGCCAATGGCTGAGGCTGATGGGAGTTGTGGTCCAACAACATCTGGAGGCACACTGGTTGGGAAAGGCTGAGCTAGTCGGTCAGTCAGTCTGGTTTTTATTATTAAAGCCAGTGGCCATCACAATTTAAGGCCATGTACACATTCCCATTTATTCTACATCCAGTTCACTCCCACCACTGGTATGGGAAGTGGTATATGCACAACACTACCCACAATCCATATATATCCTGTTGTTCCTTATGAAATGCCTTGTTTTGATGCATTTCCCCCTAAACCAGCTTCAGTACAAATTGAGAAAAAGAATGATCTAGCTGCACATTAAAGCAGCAATGTGTACACATCCTAACTCACCAAAGAAGAAGAAGACAATCCAAGAGTAAGAGCCCCTCAGGCAGGGATGGGGTAGAAATGCAATGGGCATTTAAAGCTGAATTTATGAAATGTATCAAATTTCTGAAACAACATGAGAACAGAAACGCAGCCATCCTTTGAAATTTGCACTTGTCCAAATTTTCCAATGCAGTTCTCCAACCAAGCAATGTTTACAAAAATGCATCTGTTAATGGGAAATGTGCATAAAATGAATATATTAGTAAACATACTTTATATTAGGAGAAATTGCTTGCAAAAATATGTATATTCATCTACTCTGCATACAAAAATGTATTTATTAGGATAAGTTTGCCCTAAAATGCTGACAAATTTTCATGATGACTTTTTAAAAAAGAAATTGCAAACATTTGTAGAAACATGAAGAAGTGAATGTGAGACCGGAAAGAGGAGAAGCTGAGAAGACTAAACTGACAAATCTTTCCATCGCTGCCTCCGAGTGACCTGTGTATTCATCATTCATCCTGATTTGCGTGCACAAAGCTTACATGGTTAGATTTTAGCTTACATGGAGGTTCGATTTTGCTTTGCACAAAGCTTACATGGAGGCTAGATTACATCCAGTCTTTATTGAGCATTTGTTCTGATTTTTTTTCAGGGCAGTTATACAACAATGAGCATTCAATCTGCATTCATCCTGATTTGTTTTTGGGGTGTTTAGACATCCTTCATCCTGCATTTTGCCATCATTTTCCAAACAGCAAAAAATGCAGGTTTTTTAAAAGTGGATTTCTTGCACCAGGGCAACAGAGTATTTTAACTCACTTTAAAAGTGCAAACCCAAAGTTCTGGTATGTTTCTGAACCAGTGGCAGGTGGTGGCTCCATGTTAGCGGTGCAGTTGAATCCGCTCCAGGTTTTAGTCTGAAGTTTCAAGGACCTCTCCAAGGTGCTTCAGCAGATTCCACTGCCTCGTTGACATGGAGCCAAGAGCCGCCACGCTTCTGAATCACTCCCACAAAACATCGGCAGTCTGGAGGCAGTCTGAGTTAAACACATAACATTTCAGAAATGCAAGTTGTCAAAACTTAAAATGGTAAAGGCTTCCCCTAAATAATTTAGACTTTAAAAAATCCCCCTGGCGGTCAACATGGTTTCTGGTCAAAAAATGTAGTCCATAACTTTCTCACTGCTAGTGTGTATAAAGCTACCCTGTAGGTAATAAGGGTGGCTACCTTGGTCAGCAACTGTTTGATTTTGAAATCATCTGAATGACCACCTAACACATTGTGGAGCGAATGTGTTACTTTAAATCAGCCATGCTGGCTGGGGCTGATGGGAACTGTGGCCCACCAGGCTAGGGAAGGCTGATGCCTTCCATCACTGAGGCCCCTTTTGACATCTGGAGCCTCCGGTGTGCATGAACTTTTAATTTCCACCGTAAACTCATGACACACTTGAGTCTGGATGGTGCGAGCCAGGGTCAGCGCCAGGCGTGACTGGGCACCTGAACCACAGCCCATACCAGGCCCTCAGCACTGTACACCCAACACTCCCTCACGACACTGGCAGTGTGGGGCTTGAATAGGCCTGCCCACCCATCTGCTCCATCTACCTCTCACATCAGTGTGCGCTGCACACGCATGCCTGCCACCAACCAAGATGGCAGCGGGGGCGTTGCCCCTTTAGGGCTATCCCTACTGTCATCTTGGGTGATTTATTTATTTATTTATTGCATTTGTACACCACCCCACAGCCAAAGCTCTCTGGGCGGTTTACAACAATTAAAAACATTAAAAACAAATATACAAATTTAAAAACACATTTTTAAAAAGCAATATAAAAAACACATGTTAAAATGCCTGGGAGAAGAGGAAAGTCTTGACGTGGTGCTGAAAAGATAACAGTGTTGGCGCCAGGCACACCTCGTCAAGAAGATAATTCCATAATTTGGGGGCCACCACTGAGAAGGCCCTCTCCCTTGTTGCATCCTCTGAGCTTCCCTCAAAGTAGGCACTCGGAGGAGGGTCTTTGATGTTGAGCTTAGTGTACGGGTGGGTTTGTGTCGGGAGAGGCAATTTTATTGAAGCCGCCCTGAGTGCCCTGTTTCGGGGTAGAAGGACAGGAGAGAAATATTTTAAATAAATAAATAAATAAATTTGTGAAATGTTGGAGGGAATGGGGTTGCTGAAGTCCCTTGGAGAAGGGCCATAGCTTAATGGTTGCTTTATATGAAGAAAGTCTCCGATTCCATCCCTGGTATCTCTGGGTAGGGTTAGGACCGTCCCCTGCCTCAAAACCTGAACCAACGCTGCCAGTCAGTGTAGGGAGTGGTGAGCTAGATGGGCCAGTGGGTCTGACTTGGCATAGGCAGCTTTCTTGGTCCCTGCAGGTGGGTCAGACTGGGGGCTCGCCTTGATGCATTTCCATAAGTAACGGGTGGGTTGGTTAGAACAAAACAGGATCGGATTCGTTTCTTTGCAATCAGCTGGAGTCTTTTGAAATGAACAGCCCCCTAATTAATATGCTTCTATATTTAGCAGAAATAAATTAAGGTAGCCTAGAAACTACCCAGAGGAGCAGCTTCAACTCAGGAGTCTTCACATCCTTGGCGTTCTATTCTTGCTGGCTTTTATTAAAATGACTTTCACCCACCATCCAGTACATTGCATTCTCTCGGGGGACATATGTTCCCCTGCTGGCAGATCAGAAATCTTAGCTACATGTGATAAAAACCTGCTTCCCTGTTCTTACAAGAAGCCAAAAATCCTCCCACTCAGCACGCTGCAAGCCAGCTACAAAAAAAGTGGGCAGGAGGAGAGCCGCATGAGAAATCTGGGAGAGAATATGTGATCTGCAAGAGACTGCCAGTTCCTGAATACCAGCCTGGCCAGTGACAAGGATAGAGAGAAAGTAGATCATGAACCTATTGGCTAGATCTCTGGAGGAGATTGGTGAGGGTTTCTGAGAGGGCTTCCAGACTGTCACTATTTTGGGGATTCAATAACATATTGGTACATTCAGGTTGCAAAATTATAGTTGACCGGGAGGCCTTGCGCAACAAATCCGCTCTCCCCATGCCCCCATGGACTTGTTGCGATAAGGAAAGTGACAAGAAAATCCACTGGAACGTGTGGGATGATGCTTGCTTTGATGCAACATCATCTGACCTCCCTGCAAACAAATCAGAATGAATGTCCATTAAATAGCCAGCTTTATCTGTAGAAATAGGAGAGTTTTTAGGATCTGATAAAATGTGCATCATGTTCCTTACTAGCCCAAAGGTGTGGGATCTCCTGATTATCAGGATGGATGCTTTGTTCTAACAGCAAGGAGTTAACAACAAAAGATGCTGAAGTGCTGGGGGGGGCAGAATTTGTCTGGGTGGTGTTAATAACTCTGGAGTTGAGATTCAGTGGCAAAAGGACAAGGGGAGCAGCTCTCAGCCACAGCTCAGATACATTTTCTTGGTTTTGGAATATTAATAAGAACCGCGCTGTGCCTCACAATTAACACACTGATTGTACTTCCCTCCATCTGTAGTCAGTTCAATTAAAGAAGGCAACTTAGGAAGAGATTCATCTGGGGAGTTATTTGGGGAAATGAAACAGGCCTTTATGCTTAGGAAAGCTGGCCGGGGGGGGGGGGAGAACTGTGCCAAGTTTGAGAGGGCCGTAGGGAAGGGTCCTCCCGGAGGGCTCCTATGCCACCCAGCTTTTCTCTTCCCTGCCATGGCTGTTTCATTTCCTGCCCCACCTGCTCTGCCCTGCCTCAAGTTACTAGTTCTCCATGAGTGTGATTTCCCATTTACTCTCGGTCCCGTGCCCTCTCTGCTGCTGATAGAACTTGTTAGTTTCACTGCCACCATCAGAAGCCAAAGCAACAGCCTCTGGTTGTTTAACCTCCCCTTAGAGATGATGGTGTCGTTGAGATCCCTCTGGATAATTTCGCTGGGATATCTTTTCCACCTAACTTTAGGCAAAGGATCCAATTCTGTGGAAATCCCTCTGGGCTACTGGGCTAGAACAGTTTCAACCCAGGAGAGCTTTTTGCCCTTTTTTTGCAGGAAAACACCTAGTAAGTAAATCGGCATGTAAAACAATGGAACACCACACATCAGATATTTTTTAAAAGGATAAAAGTGCTAGTATGTGCTTCTACTAAAACTACCAAATAAATGAGCAAAATGATTATATTTCATGAGATCATGAGCAAAGATGGAAAAATAAATGCAACAAAAACTTAAAATAAAATGCTCCTGTTCTCCTGTTTCCTATATTCTCCCCAAGATGATCTTATAGTGCATGGGCAAATTTACCTTGGCTGCTAGACCATGCCCAGGGATTGGGGGCCTGAGTGCCCAGCGCCCTCCCATGCACTCACCTAGGTACTTCTATGCATCCTTAGGAATTCCTGCTGTGTATTGTGACATCCCTGTCCTGAATGGTGTGCATTTCAGAAGTGGGCATATCTCTCCCTGCTATCAACTGACTTCACCTCTATTCTGCTGGAAGATTTTGGTAGATTCTTTCTAGATTCCTAGCTTGTAGCACTTGGGAATGATGGCCACAATGATTTATCAAATTATGAGACCTCCAGTTGGTGCTGCTGGCTGAGGTGAAGTCACATGAAACTTGCTTGGAGTTTGGTGTTAAGTGAACTAGCTCCAGAGCATCGGCAGAGTGCAAACCAAAAAGTAACCGTTAACAATAACCCACCCACTCCCAGTTTTCTGTGAGCTGAAATGCATTTTACCATACTTGCTAATATCACCTTTGGGGTAGGGATGTGGACTGGATTCATAAAGGCAACTATTTGGGCACACTGAGGAAGTATCTCTGAATATTTGTACACGTAGAAGGAAATGACATCGCACTGGGCTCATTTAGCCACTCTGCATGGGGATCAAAGCACAAAGGAGTCAATCATATTTGGCCCTTAATTTCTACTTTTAAAAACTGGGAATCACAAACCATTTGGTTCATTGTGCAACTTGTTGCCCCAATGCAGAGTCTGGTTGCAGACTATTCTTTCTTTATTAATTATTTTATTTCTATCCCTCCCTTCCTCCCAGCAGGAGCCCAGGGCGGCAATGCCCCATTTGGGGTTCTGGAGCAGTGTTTAAGGAAGGCTCATAAACACTTCACCAGTAGCAGACAGCAAGTCAACAGAGGCTATGTGCAGCTAAAAAGTCACGGTCACTTATTGTGAGGCCTTCCTTTATGCATTTGTTGCTTTGATTGTTTCATGCTTGCATTTTTAGTTTTTGATTAATGCTATGAAAAGCTAATGGTGGAAAGCATCTATTTCTGCCCAGCTGAGTCACTGGAGAGGACACTGCTTTGCATTTATACTGTGTTCCTGGCTTGAGGCAAGCTAAGGCTGCATACGCACCATGCATTTAAAGCACATGACTTCCACAAAAGAGTCCTGGGACCTGTAGATTGTTATGGGTGCTTGGAATTGTAGCTCTGTGAGGGGTAAACTGCAGTTCCCAGGATTCTTGGCTGTGTGCGGAACGCACTTTAAATGTGCTTTAAGTGTATGGTGCATGTACACAGCCTAATTTTGTGTCATTGTGGTGGAGAGGAGGAGTGAGGAAGGGCTGTTGCAACCTGAAGGCCCCAGGTCCAGTCCTGGGAGTGTCCTCTGTCTGAAATGCTGCACAGCCACTGCCAGTCAGTCTAGACTTTACTTAGCTGGATGCACCAGACTCCACATAAAGCCGTTTCCTGCATTCCTGGTGTGTATCCTAACAGCTTAAACATGCCTGCTACTTGCCTCGGATCAAAATCTTCACCCCCTCTTTTCAGGGACGCCTTGATATAGAGCTTTGCCCACATACCCAAAATGTCTTAATCATCTGGCAAATTCTGGTCTTGGAATCAGTGTTTTGGAGCCCTGGCGAGTTCTGAAAGGAGTGCCCAAATCTGCAATTATATATATGCACTATCTGCAGAGTGTTTGACCTCTTCCGTCCTGTTTTAGTGTGTGTAGGCAGGGCTATTAATAACACATCCAGATGGGATTATATTTGCTACAAACTGAGTCAAATTTGGTGCACCAGCATAACAGTTCTGATCTAGAATGTTCCGTATCTCTACCTCCCTTTAAGACATGCTGGCTTGTGTGCACATTCAGACATCAGGGGTTCCTTGTCCTTCTGCTTATAAAAGCAAAGTTGAGGGTGTGAATGGACCCCCTACGCCAGAAGACCAAAGAACCCAGAGCAAGTCACTCCACACAGCCATGTAGCCTGAAAGGGACAGCAATTCTTCTTTAGAAAAACAGACTGAGGGCAGCTTAAGAGGTCGTTGTGAGAGGGAAGGCAACCAGACAGAGAAACGTTCTGCAAATTAAAATATTTTAGGCAGCAGCATGCAAAATAGGACAGGGTCTGCCCAGAGTATGTAGGCAGGATGACTGATGAGTGAAGATCCATTAGAGTGATGTGAGCAAACCCACGCAAGGGGCCCAGGGCCAGGAATGGGAGGAAGGTGTGCATTTTCAACCATAATTCTTTATGCAAGAGCCTCTTTCTGTCAAGTTGCCATCCAGGTAATAGAGGAAGGTTGTTTTAACTACTTTGCAAGGTACAGTTTCTCTGTGCCAAGTGATGCCAAAGATACTGTCTCTTCCCCTCCCTCCACACCTCGGTTTCCATAGCAGCGTTTAAAATTTAGAAGTATGAAATGGGTACCCAGAACGGTTGTCACTGTGGAAAGAAAGAGAGAAAGAAATCCTGGCTGTTCAGTGGTGGCATTTTATATTCAACAGTTTTAGTCTCCTCCTCGTCAGAGAAGCCCTAGCCTGTGTTCAAGGTGTTGGACAAACCATTGCTGTAGAGATGTAATGATAATAATTAACATAATGAAGCATTGGGTTGCAAGCCATGTGGGGAGCATTAGCACGCTTTACAGGGGTCACCAACTTTTTTGGGCTTGTGGGCACATTTGGATTTTGGAGAGAGTGCTGTGGGCACACACACACCCAGTTCCTTCTCACTCCCCCCCCCCCAGGTCACATTCTCTTCTCAGCCTGAAAGGAAGAAAGCGCTTGCACATGTTGCTTTCCCAAAGGACCTGCGTAAAAGCCAGATCCAGCATGGATCCTCTTGAATTTGCATGATTTAACCCCCCCCTGCAAAAAAACCCCACCATGCAATTCAAGCTTCTGACTGCTGCTGAGAGCAACTGAGCTCTGTGGGATAAGCTGGGTGCTCCTTCTGAGAAGCAAGACTCTTGTGGGCCTGGCTAAGCATCACACACACACCAAAACAGAAACAGGTGTTGGGGTCTTTTAAAGCTAAAAATAGAGATAGGTAACACTTCCAATCTCGTCTGTGTTGTAATAAGTCTCTTCATGAGGAGCAGTCGGCAGTTACCTCCTGTGCAGCTAGTAGTAGAAGGTTGGTATTGGGGGCCGGCACCAAGGGTCAGCCAGTTTGGGCATCCTCAAAGGGTCCATTCCCCAGCAGCCCCCCCCCCGGACCTGCTGCTCCTCTTCACCACGGCAACCTGCTCCCCTCCCCGCCTCTGGCTCTTTTTCAGACAAAGGTGGAGGTGAGAAGGAGCGGAAGATGTCACTGCCTTCCTGCTTGCCCTTTGGCTCTTTGCCTGGTGAGCAAGCAGGCGGCAGCAATAAGGAGGAAGAGGAGGGAGAGCAGCGGCAGGTGAATAATGGCAGTGAGGAGGGAGACTCGTGAAGGAAGAGGACTCATAGAGGTTTCCTAGACCACAAAGAGTCAGTGCACAGTCTGTGTGGTGCAGTGGTTAGAGTGTCAGACTAGGACCTGGGGGAGCAGGGTTCACACCCCCACTCAGCCACAAAGCTTGCTGGGTGACCTTGGGCCAGTCACTGCCTCTCGGCCTAGCCTACCTCACAAGGTTGTTGTGAGGATAAAACGGGGAAGTGGAGAACCATATATGCCTCCTTGATCTTACAGGACAGGTTGCATATATAAATCAGATTAGATAGATAGATAGATAGATAGATAGATAGATAGATAGATAGATAGATAGATAGATAGATAGATAGATAGATAGATAGATAGATAGACAGACAGACAGACAGACAGACAGACAGACAGATAGAGCTGGCATTGACTGGAATTATAGCAAGCTACAAACGGCAGTTTTGTGGGATCTGGATGTTATCCAGTCCAGTGCCTCTATGTTTGATCAGCTTCCCCCATGGGGAAGGGGGTGAACTGCCATCCCATGGCTCAGGGCTGGGGATCTTTCTTCAGCCTGAGGCCTGCATTTCCTTCTTGGCAACCTTAAGAATGTAAGCAGAGCCCTGAAGCTGGATCCGACCCATCTAGTTTGGCATCCTGTTCTCACAGTGGCCAACCAGATGCCCATAATGGGAAGCCCGCAAGCAGGACCTGAGTGCAAGAGCAACTGTCTCCCCTCCTGTGATTTCCAGTAACAGGCATTTGGAAGCATACCGCCTCTGTCCGTGCCTAATCCTTTTTGAAATCCATCCAAGTTGGAGGCCAGCCACTGCCTCTTGTGGGGGCAAGTTCCATAGTTTAACTCTGCACTGCATGAAGAAGCCTTTTCTTTTGACAGTCCTGAATCTTCCAGCATTCCGCTTCATCAGATGTCCACGAGCTCCAGTGTTGTGAGAGGGAGAAAAACTTCTCTCTCTCCACTTTCTCCACGCCCTGCATAATTTTATACGCTTCTGTCATGTCGCCTCTGACTCGCCTTTCTTCTAAGCTAAAAAGCCCCAAATGCTGCAACTTTCCCCCATAGGGGTTGCTCCATCCCCTTGATCATTCTGCTTGCCATTTTCTGAACCTCCTGGGGCTACATGGGCAGGGCAGGAGGCAGAAGCGGGCAGAGCAACGTGCCGCGGGCCAGCTCCTCATACGACGCACATGGTGCTCTTTCCTCCATCCGGACATGCAGGAGGCATCAAGGATGCATCCCAGCCAGGCAGAGACACTCAATGAGGGTGCCAAGCAAGGCTGGCGCAGGTCTTGGCCTAGGGAGAGGGTGTGTGCTGCGGGGAATGTCCCAAGGGCCAGACAGAGAGCTTTGGAGGGCCACATTTGGCCCTCGGCACTAAGGTTCCCCACCCCAATGGGACTTCACCTCGGAAGGCGAGCTTGTTTCCAAAAGGAAATGAGGGGAATTTGGGAATGTCATCTCAGCGTGCCACTGGCATTTGCCCGTCAGGTTCCCTGTTCCATGTCTCTGTGGCTGCTTCTTACTCCCGAGATGCGCCCTGGGTCTCCTGCGGTGTCAGCCTGGCCAAGAGGCTTTCCTTGGGGAGGGTCAGGGAGGGACACCATGACACTGCGCTGGGATGGGCATGACCTTTCCTGCAGGGAAGGGGGGAGGCTCTTCCTTCTGGAGCCCGTTCCTGTAATTCAACAAAGGCCAAGTGTTTGCAGCACAGCTGCTGAGAAAATGAAGCTCTATCCGAGCAGTCCTCCAATTGCTGCTGGGGCTTTATATAAAAAGAGGCTACAAAGGCAGAAAATGTTTGACATACGCTCCCTCCCCCTCCAAATCTGAGAAAAATAGAAAGACATTTAAAGCAGAAAAAAAAGCCCCACACACCAACCCTAAGTCAGCCTTCACCAACTTGGTGCCCTCCTGATGCTTGGGGCTACCACTCTTATCAGTCCCAGACATCCGAAAACATCTAAAGGCCTGTTCTGAACTGTGGGTTCAGTCAGACATGGGATGGGCATCGGGAGCGAAAGGCTGCTTCTGGTGCATCCGTTCCAACATGCACATGTGAATCTAGCCTCCAAAAACAGGGTAGTTTTTCCCACAGCAGGCAAAATCTCGCCCCCCTCCCACTTACACACCCTACGTATCTACCTTCCCCTCTTGCAATTAGACCAGTGGTTTGTCACATAATGTGCTGCGTCTAATCATACAAAGACAAGGGACCACATAATCTCTGGGGTGTTCTTAAATGAAAGGGCTTTCCCTGTGGTGGCACCCCACTTAAGGAACACATTCCTCTGGAAGTACACCAGGCGGACACATTTTTTTTGACATTTCAGTGTCTGGCTAAGCCCTTTTTATTTGCTCTGGCATTTTTTAAGACACTAGTCCACAGCTAGGTAGTTTTAACTCTGTATCTTGACCTGCTCTTATTTATTTAATGTGGGCATATACGGTGGTTTTAAAACTGTGGAAGCCGCCTTGAGATCTGTGGATGACGGGTCAGCTAAAAATGCTCTGAAACAAACAAGCACATGCTTGTGTTTAACTAAAGAGGTGTCACGTTTCCTGCAATGGGTCTGGAGAGAGAAGTCTCCAGAGGGAGACTAGGTTTGGGGGAGAAATTAGATTCAGTTGGCATTTAAAGGCAAACCTACCTAATCCATACTTTACGAAATAATGTGTGAATTGAAACAGCCTTTGTTTGACATTTGCACTTCTCTGAATGTTGTTAATGCAGCTCTCCAGCCAAGGAATGTGTACAAAAATGCCCATATTAGGGTAAAGTACAGATAGGAATGCATATACTGGTGACAAAATTGTATGTTATTAGGGGAAATTGCTTTGCAAAAATGTGTGTATTAAGAGAAAAAAGGGGGATGATTTTTTGTGATAAATTGCAAACTGAAGTGAAAATGTGGAGAATTGAATTTAAGATTGGGAAACTGAGGGAAACCAACTTGCCCTGGTTCTAGCCCAACCCCTTTTAAAAAACCCATGTCAAGATCACTCTTTTTTTAGTCAAATGTACTCTGAGACGTGTGGGTGCAATTGCTCAAATTCAGCAATGGGGGAAATTAAGAGGAAGGAACGCATGTAAAGGAAAGCAAGACAGAGAAATTGAGTGAAACGTGGCAAAGGGAGTGGCTGGTGAAGGCACACCCTCTTTCTTTCTCTGTAGCTCCACTACAATTGAAGGCCTTGTTCTAAATGAAGCAGTCTAAAGCGATTCCTCCTGGGTGTGCCAAGGAAATCAGCCTGACATGTTCCATGAGCCACAGTTTCCGTCGCCTGCTGACATTGGGCTGCTTCCATTGCTGGTTTGATCCTAAGAGAATGTGAAAAGAGAAGTGGAACATAAGAAGGGCTCTGCTGGATCAGACCAAAGGGGGCCCATCTAGTTCAGTAGCCGATCTAGTTCTAATGGGCTGCAGTTTCCCATTACTTCCAAACACAGGAAACTGTGGTTTTCCAAACTCTGGTTAGTTAACATCAGAACATAAGAAAAGGCTGCCTGCAGGATCAGCATCCTGTTCCCACAGTGGCCAACCAGGTGTCCATCATGGGAAGCCCACAAAAAAGACCTGAGCGCCACAGCAAGGCACTCCGCACTTGTGATTCCCAGCAAATGGCACTCAGAGGCATCCTGCCTCTGACAGTGGAGGGAAAACATGTCATAGAGAAAGGGCATCTTTGGGGGGGCTGATATTTATTAGGGTTGTAACAACAGCATCTTTCCAACCTGTGGAAAGGTGGCTTGCGCTATAGGTCAGCTATGGCTAACTCCCAGTTTAGGGACCTCATTTAGGCACCCAAGCAGATTCTCCTCTCCTTTCCTAAGACTTCACCAAGTTCCAATTATTTCAGGGGCAATCCTTCATTCGTTGGCGATCACTCGTGGCTGAGTAAGATTGTCTTCCAAGATAATTTGGTTGCTGTTTCTGATGCACAAACTCAGGAGGAGTGGCTGGTCCCTCCATAGAGATCCCTGTGCCATCTGCATGGGAAGTAACAAAGCCATCTCTCTGCCTACAAAGGCTCCAGGATGAATGGGCTACTATTTATGTATTTATTGAAGTATTTCTATACTGCCATATCAAAAATTTAAGGTTTTTTTTACAATATTAAAACATAAAGCACCACTTAAAAAATAAAAGTACAGATAATCATTAAAGTAAATCAAGAACTCGAGTATAATGTGATCACTTTCCCCCAGAGTTCCCATAACTGCCGCTTCATCCACTAAGTCATCTCTATTAGTTAGAATCAAGTCAAGGATAGCTGATCGTCTAGTTCCTTCTCCACTTTCTGTAGGAGAAAGTCATCTCCAACACAAGTCAGGAATTTCTTGGAGGGACCAGGTTTGGCAGAATTTGTCTCCCAACAGATATCAAGGTAATTGAAGTCCCCAATTACTATTACATCATGCCTCCTTGAAAAATTGGCAACTTGCTTTTCAAAGGTTCATCCCCGTCCTGTGAAAGGTTGGCCCATGGGCATGGGGTGGGGAGATTACCCACTGAGCAAAAAAGGTGCAACAAATCCACCTTTTTTAAAAGGACTTTTTGCGGCTTGGAAGGTGATGGGGAAATTATTGAAAAGTGTGGGATGAACACATGATTAGCAGGAAGACAAATAAATACCCCACAAACAAAGAACAAACGCTCAGTAAAGGCGGGATAAAATGTATCTTCTGCATGAGCTTTGTAGGAACAAATCAAGTTGAATGCTCAGTAAACAGGTTGCCTGGAGGAGCCTTTCACATCTAGGTTGGCCTTAATTCTGCTGCTCTCTGCAAGGAGCTGAAGGAGAAGCTGAGAGTCATCTTGCATCTTGCAAGTCATCTTGCAACGGCTTCTGTCTGTCCCCTGCCAGACGAGGCAATAATGCTTCCAAGCCAGGAACAAGCAGCACAGAGCAACAGACGGGAGGGAGCGAGGAAGGGAAGAAATGGGTGTGAGGGTTTGCTCTCCTTTTGCTGATACGAGGCAGGAGAGAGGAAAAAGTTCTCCCCTTTGCAGCGGCAATTGGACCCCAAAGGACACATGGAAAATAATGTGGCAGGGCTGGCAGCCAAGCAATGGTTTGCTTTCCAGCAATGGCTCCCCCTGCCCCTGCCAAGTTGGTACTGCAGGAAGTGGAAATGAGGCGGTCCCGCCTTGTCAATCAGGGATCAGAGCATCCAAGTACACAATGGTCCAATCTTCTTTTTCTGGGAGCAGTAGAGATATGTGCATTAACGAAAGCAAAGTGCAGGAAGGACTGTAGCTCCGTGGTACAGCATCTGCTCTGCATGCAGAAGGCTTCAGGTTCCATCCCCAGCATCTCCGGGTAGGGCTGGGAATGTCACCTCCTGAAACCCTGAAGGACCGCTACCTGCCAGTGTGGACAATACTGAGCTAGATGACTTGGTGTCAGGCAGCTTCCTACATTCCTAAAACGATCCGCACTCTGTAGCCAGAATCAATTTGTAAAATTCAATACATGTGCTTTGTTTTCTCTCTCTCTTTTTGCTTCCATTTCAAACAACAGAATGAAATTTCACAGGGATAAGTGCAAAGTTCTGCACCTAGGAAAAAGAAACCAAATGCACAGTTATAAGATGGGGGATACTTGGCTCAGCAATACTACATGTGAGAAGGATCTTGGAAATGTTGTTGATCACAAGCTGAATATGAGCCAACAGTGTCATGTGGCTGCAAAAAAGGCAAATGCTGTCTTAGGCTGCATAAACAGAAGTATAGTTTCCAAATCGCATGAAGTATTAGTGCTCCTCTATTTGGCATTGGTTAAGCCTCATCTTGAGTATTGTGTCTAGTACTGGTCTCCGCACTTCAAAAAGGATGCAGACAAACTGGAACAGGTTTAGAGGAGGGCAACAAGGATGATCAGGGGACTGGAAACAAAGGCCTGCAAGGAGAGACTGAAAGAAAGGGGCATGTTTAGCCTTGAGAAGAGAAGACTGAGGGGAGATAGGATAGCACTCTTCAAGTACATGAAAGGTTGCCACACAGAGGAGGGCCGGGATCTCTTCTCGATCGTCCCAGAGTGCAGGACATGGAATAATGGGCTCAAGTTACAGGAAGGAAGCCAGATTTCAGCTGCACATCAGGAAAATCTTCCTAGCTGTGAGAGCAGTACCACAATGGAGCCAATGACCTAGGGAGATGGTGGGCTCTCCAACACTGGAGGTATTAAAGAGGCAGCTGGACAGGTACCTGTTGGATTCCTGCATTGAACAGGGGGATGGACATGATGGCCTTATAGACTCCTTACAACTCTATGATTCTAGGTCTCCCCTCCCCCCCAAAATAACATGTTATTAGCTTGTTAGTGAAAGGAGTGCCAGAGGGCAATGGAGGCCGGGAAGGTCACAGAAATATTGCCAGCTTTGTCTTCCTGCAACATTGCAGTCTGGTAACTTGTTTAATTCTGTTTGAAACGAAAGTGGAATTCTGCACGAAGTAGCAAACGCTCACTACACCTGTGGGGACCTGTGGAATAGGCACAGATCATCTGCCCATGTCCTTCAGGAGAGTCTTCCAAGAGGAAAGAGGGTCCTTCCTGGCTGGGGCTTGGAGCGAGGCTGCACTCCAGAGGCACCAGGCACAGCAGGCCACGAGGCAGAAGGCTAATCCCTAGCCTCCTGTGTGACCTTGAATGCCTCATTTTAGGAGTGAAAAGGTGGGACAAAGGCTGCAGAGAAGGAAAAGCGCCAACAGACATCCTGCTACCAGCTGCAGGCAGCTATTTAAATCTCTGCTTTGATCAGCTGGGCTCTGCTGCACTACCGTGAAAAAAGTGGCCAAAACAAGGACCTTCCCCCTCTTCCTGGTTTTTGCATTTCCTACATCCATCTAAAAACTGGGTGAGAAGGCTCAGTAAAGGCTCTCTCCCATTGTCCCCTTGATGGTCCCAGCCCAGTCTCACCCCTGCAACAGTACCTCTCAGTCTGCAGCTCCTCCTTATAAGGTCCAGGCGGGGGGCTGGGGCAAGGTAGGCGGAAAAACTTGCCCCTTGATGGTCTCAGCACAGTCTCACTCCTGCCGCAGTGCACGGATGAGGGAATGGGCACATAATGCACTTAAAAAGCCAGGCTCACCCGTGAGATAGACAGCAGTGGAGCCTGGTTATTTTCAAGTATGTCGTGCAGAGGGGTGGGGGTAGGGGTGGGGGAACCAGCCATTTACTGACTGAACAGAGGTGGGTTTGGATCTGCGACTCCAAAGATGTTAAATTTTGCCTTCGATTCGATGGGGTGGCTTCAAAAGGTCACCCTTGTAGGCAGTTTATCACCTGTTGGGTGCGAGTGAGAAATCCAAGATCTTTGCGGAGATAAAGATTGCATTTTGTACTAGATACACTCAACAGTTTAGAAATAATTTTCTCCTGATCTGTTTTACAAAGAAGCTTTCTTGGAAAGGTTGACAGACCTTGAACTGCAGGTTGCTTTTGCCCTCTCTTTTAAAGATAACAACAACAAACAACAACAACAACAACAATAACAATACTACAAAGGAATGTAATTCAGGATTCAGTGAAAACATGACTGGCCTTTTTCTGATTGTAACAGGAATGGCAGCTGTTCAAAGGTGCGAGCCACTTTAAGGATGCCTGAGAGCACCATCTGCTGGTGAAAATCTTGTTTAAACTACCCTTTTGAAATACTTTTTTCATTATTCATTTAGCTGGATTTTAATATTCAGGCAAATAATCCAGTTTAATGTGTATTAAATCTCTCTTCTCTTCTCTTATTTATTTATTTATTTATTTATTTATTAAATCAGGCTTGGACTTGTTTTGAAATCAGCGTCAGTCCAACTTTCCTCTGCAGTCAGATGACCCATTCTTAAAATACCTTCATTGTAGTATGTTGCTAATGTGGCTATTTGATTTTATTTAAACATTTTATTTATTTATTTATTGCATTTCGATCCCACCTTTTGTCCAAGGTGGCATATGTGGTTTTCCTCCCTCTCATTTTGTCTTCACAGCAAAGCTACAAATAAATGCTAGTAATAATAATAATAATAATAATAATAACAACAACAACAACAACAACTCTGCAGATGCCAGTAAAGACAATGGGAAGAAGTGCGGATGCTGGCAAAGCAAATGCATGTTCAGAAGCCTCCGCCAGCCTGTTTTGGACTACAATTCCCACTCGCCGCATGGTGCTGGGGCTGACGGGAGTTGGTGTCCGTCCAAAGCATCTGGAGGGCACCAGGCTGGCAAAGGCTGGCTTAGAGTACGGCAAGAAGGGATTAAGAAAGTGTCCCTGGGAGTTTGCAGGTGGGGTTTTGACGTTCAATGGATGCCGCCCACCAGCAATTGGAGGCAGGACATTGCCTGAGCTGCTGGGGAGGTCTGCCCACGTACTTGTCCTGTCTGTCGTGGCCTCTAGACCGAGGGAGAGTTCTCTGCGAAAGGGCTGGCATAGACCAGATATAAAAGCTATATGGTTAGTGGCAACTATTGGCAAAACCTCCATGTTCAGAGGTAGTGTACCTCTAGTTGGCAGGCTTTAGGGACAAACAACAAGGGTGGCTGATAACTCTCTGTTAATAGCACTTTGCTGTGTTTGCAGACAGTGTTGGACTGGTCTGACCTTTGGTTTGATCTAGCAAGGCTGTTCTGAAACTTAAGCTGGTGACATTTCCATGCAAAGATTCTTAAGCTTGTAACATTTCTGTGCAAAGATTTCTAAAACTTTTGAAGTGACTTCTCCAGTGATCTTAATATTTTCAGTTTCTTCTGAGACGCCAAGTTTTCACGCCAGGACTTCAGGAAAACAATGTGCTGTTATATTACAAGATCTCCTCTAAGGATTCTAGAGTGGAAGTTACATTCTCATCTCATTATCAAATTAGAGATTTTTAAAAGGAATTCTTTGACTACCTTCAATAATAACAACAATAATGCTTCTAAATCACAATGCTTTCTTGGTTCACAAATGACTCTCTGTTAATAGCAAGCCACACTTAAAACATTTATACTTTAATTATGAAAAGGTTAAAACTTGCTAATCCTGTGATCCTTGATCTGTTTTTACAGACTGGCCGGATTGAGCCAAACTACCCCAAAGTTTGTGGCCATCAGGGCAATGTACTTGACATCAAGTGGAACCCATTTGTTGAAAACATAATTGCATCCTGCTCCGAAGACACCTCAGTAAGTAGAAAGCATCAGAGTGAGTTCCTTTGGGGAGACGAGGGGAATTCAAAACAAGAAAGGAATTAAATGGAGGCCTTTTCAAAATAGGTTTTATTTTGCAGATATATTCTGCAACCTGTCCTTGCTACAACAATAGTGCTTATGTGGTGAATTTATACTGGACTGTCCTCACGTCATTCTGGACTCTGGAGGAGCACTCTTGTGCTACAGCATAACAGAAGTGAGGCATTTTTGGTACAGGAAGTTCAAGGCTATCAGCAGGAAATTATGGGGCATGCATTGGAAATGAAGCCGTATGACTGTCCTGAAACGCTTGCCAATGCAAATAGTATTGAAGCGGGATCGTGTATAACTGTCCTGATATCATCGTGAGCACAAATAATCATGAATGCACAATGAACAGGACATTTGGAGGGGCCCTGGGTGGGCATTTGGTATGGAAGTGTCAGGCTTCCTTCATGCACTTTTTACAGGGTGTCCAGGTGACGCGGTCACCCCCTCCTTGTGTTTCCCCAGAGATTCTTCTGCCTTTTATTGGATCACAGACGGTCTTTCCAGGGTGAGACTTAATATCACCAATGGGCTGTTCAGATATTGTGAGTGAGCTATTGGCGACAGATTTTTTTTTTAAAGTCTTACTAGAATTTCCATGGAAAGGATCAATCCAAATTAAATGGGGGTATGGAGGATACAGGCTGGCACTTAGACGCCAACAGCATTGTGTGGATGCTGTGAGAAACTTGCAAGCACATGGAGCATCCAGCCCACAAGCAACATCTATCTGACATTTTTTGGGGGGAGGGGAATGGACCAGTAGTGCAATCTCTGGTCTTTACAGCTAAGGTGTCCAAGACATGTCCAGCGATATATCAGGAAGAGGAACCCATCACGGCTCAGCACCCCTTCATGATAATATTTCCAGGGGGTGGTATTTTATCACCTGGTTAATTTCTTTGGTCAGTGTTTAAGTTAGCACTAAAATGCTTCTCCCTCTCTCTCCCTCCCTGTCTCATATATAAAAGAGTTTTATTGTGCTAATTACATTGAAGAGCTGCTCCCTTTCCAGTGCTGTTTAATCAGCACGCTTGTTGTCATTTTCAGTTTAAAACTCCTGACCTCAGACTCTTCTTATCTAACAACGGAACACTTTTCTTTCACAACAGAATAACACAAAGTAGATCCTGCAATCCTGGGGTCTTTGGGGATTTCTTGGGCTATGAACACACTAGTTGCCAGATCAAAGCATTTCCATTAGCGGAGGGCGAATGGGTTGATCTGCCAATCAGTTGAGAAGTCTCTTTGAAGCTGAATTTTTTTTGGAAAAAGCACAATCAAGCTGCTCCCACCAGGCTTTACAGTGAAAAGGGGAAGGGTGCCCCCATTTTCAGAAGAGAGAGATGGAGACGCACTGGGACCGGCAGAACCGGGCGTGTGCTTCTACCCTGAGCTGGTGCCTTTATTTTGACCTCTTCACCAGGTGCAGAGCTTGGGAAAATTACTTTTTTGAACTACAACTCCCATCAGCCCAATCCAGTGGCAGTGCTGCCTGGAGCTGATGGGAGTTGTAGTTCAATAAAGTAACTTTCCCAAGCTCTGGGGTGGGCCCCTATAATGCACCCCTTCCCCAGGGGCACAGTCATTGCAGACATCCCTGAGCTTGATAGCCTGACTAATCCGACTTGGGATGAAGCAGCTCTTTGGTTCCTAACTTGAATGCAGCTCAGTGCTTTTCAGTCTTCACAGGCCCACTGGGCATTCTCATCGCAACTGAGGCTATGAACACACTGGTCACCCACAGCAAAACAATGCCTGGTGGGGCAACGGCCTGATTTGCCGATCAGTTGCAAAATCTCTTTGAAGCTGAATTTTTTTAAAAAATGCACTCAATCTGATCCCACCAGATTCTACAGGAAAAAGGGTCAGGGTCAGACTAGCATCGCGTGCTCTCGTTTTCAGAAGAGAGAGGTGGAGATGCATGGGAACCCGCAGAAGAAGAGGGAGTTTGTCTCCACCCCTAGTCAATGGTGGAAACAAAGCAGGGAGGTTTGAACGAGACACCTCATTTTGTCAAAAAAGAAAAGAAAAGAAATGCACTGCTAGGAAAGGTCAGTTTGTTTTCTGCTTTGTAAAACTGCGCTCATCACCTATTTCACCCATTCAGATGCCTCCCCACCACCCCAAATTCTATGCTAGGCTTCTATGGGGCCGGCTCATCCTCTCCCTCCCTCCCTCTGAGCTTTCTGTGCAGCTTTCAACTCTCCTCCTGACCTTCTCAAGGTCACCTCCTGCATCCCTGCAGCAGAGAGAAGGTGGGGCTTGGAGCAACTGACTGGCGCAGGCAGGCTGGGTCTCCTGGTGCCAAAGCAGGCGTTCAACGCTCAGGAGCGAGAGGAAAGGGAAGGAGGCTAGCAGCAAGCCCAGCCTGAGAGGGGCTCTGTCCCACTCAGCTATGGAAGGAACACTTCAGCCCCTCCCTCCTGGGATGGCATCTATGGATCTTTCCGTCTGTTCACAGAAACGCTGTATAAAGGCAGGAGGGATGGAGCTCTGAAGGGCAGATTTGCATGAAGGAGTCAGACAAGCCGCTGTTGGGCAGAGGGGCCCATGGGAATTGTCTTCCGCAGTGGCCCAAGTTTTTCCCAAGGGGCCGCTCAGTTTTCCAGGCAAGAGGATTTGTTGTTGTTGTTATGTGCCCGATCACGACTTATGGCAACCCTATGAATCAGTGACCTCCAAGAGCATCTGTCGTGAACCACCCTGTTCAGATCTTGTAAGTTCAGGTCTGTGGCTTCCTTTATGGAATCAATCCATCTCTTGTTTGGCCTTCCTCTTTTTCTACTCCCTTCTGTTTTCCCCAGCATGATTGTCTTTTCTAATGAATCATGTCTTCGTATGATGTGTCCAAAGTATGATAACCTCAGTTTCATCATTTTCGCTTCTAGTGATAGTTCTGGTTTAATTTGTTCTAACACCCAATTGTTTATCTTTTTCTCAGTCCATGGTATGCGCAAAGCTCTCCTCCAACACCACATTTCAAATGAGTTGATTTTTCTCTTATCCGCATTTTTCATTGTCCAACTTTCACATCCATACATAGAGATTGGGAATACCATGGTCTGAATGATCCTGACTTCAGTGTTCAGTGATACATCTTTGCATTTAAGAACCTTTTCTAGTTCTCTCACAGCTGCCTTCCCCAGTCCTAGCCTTCTTCTGATTTCTTGACTATTGTCTCCATTTTGGTTAATGACTGTGCTGAGGTATTCATAATCTGAAAAGGCAGACATTTCTTTTCTAAAAAACTCATTTGCCAGGCCTCCTAGCCCTGATCTCCAATTTCAGATGTATGGCAGTTGTATCTGAAAAGGCCTTTGACAGTTATTTTGCTTTGCATGATCCACCTTTCTGGTTGAATCCATACTGGTCTGTTCTGGTTGGACTGGTTTTATTTGTTTTACCTGTTTTTGTAATTATAATTGTTCTACTTGTTTTGGTAACTGCATAGTCTATGGTTGTGACCCACTCCAAGGCGTTATGGGTAAGAAATGTTATAAATAAATCTGGCACACTTGAGGGCATGGTCCTTTGCACATGCTCACCCTCTCCTTGTTTATTGCATAACACGTTCTGGGGCTATGCTGAAGAATTAAAAAGCAGCCTCAAATTAAAATGCTGCTACAGGGGACCAAACGTGAAGATGAGAGATCAGCACATGTGTGAACTGGCTAGTTTTTTAAAAAAACGCGGGGGGCAAGGACACAGGTGGAGGACAGAAATCAGATTATCCATACAAGTTTGCAGGAATAGCTAAGAGCCACTAACACGGTCTCCATGCACTTGTGTTTGTGTGTGGCACCATTTCCCACCAGTGTCGCTTAATGTTTTTATAGGATTGGGGTGGTGGTGGTCTGGATGTCAACTCTGTGTCCCCTCCAAGCCGGTGGTCAGTGGAGACTGGTGCGCATTGGGAACAGTAGGGTGGAAGGCAAAGAGGCCACCAGCATGTGAAGCCAGAGCCAATGGCAGACCAAGCTAGAAACAATGATCGATGGAGCTCCTTCATTTTGTTTCCCCCCCCATCTCCTCCCTGCTGAGTTCTACACTGAGGGTAGAGACACACTCCCTGTTCTGCTGGTTCCAGTGCCTCTCTGCCTTTCTCTTCTGGAAATGGGGGCCCATGACGCTAGTCAAACCCCGTCCCTTTTTACTGTGAAACCTGGTCAGATCAGCTGGAGTGCTGTTTTTTAAAAATTCAGCTTCAAAGAGATTTTGCAGCTGATTGGCAGATCAACCCGTTCCCCTTCCAGGTGTGGCCAATGGGAACGCTTTGCTGTAGGCGACTAGTGTGTTCACAGCCTGAGACTGAGGAGGAGAAGGCAGCTGAGAGGCAATGCCACCGCCCGGACTGGGTGTAAGTAAGGAGGCAGGCAGGCGGGGGCTGGTTGAGGGCAGGCTGAACTTGGGAGGGCCGCCTTAAGGCACCAGCCTCCGTTGCCTGTACAGGCAGGTCCCGCTTATACGGCAGGTTCCGTTCTGGACCGCCGCTGTAAAGCGGAACCCCATTCACTATAATGGGCCGCGTAGCGCAAAAATGACGCGAAAACGGCGCAAAAAGTCACAAAAGAGCAAAAAATACCTTTACAATTGAAAATGAAAGCCGCCGCATCAGCGGAACGCCGTAAAGCGCGTAAAGCGGGGCCCTACTGTAGCTTTCTATCTGCAAGATGAGATTCTGTAGTAGAAGGAACTGCTGAAGTGATGAGACCAATCTCTTTGTCAAGTTAATGGCCCTAGCCAAACCTATTAAGCACCTTTTTTACAGCTTAAAGAGTTGCCCAAGTGCAGGTGTGCTGTCTCCATAGAAACAAGGAGCTGCTGATGCTTCCAGAAAGGGGGCCAGCCCCTCCCTCCTCCCGAGCCGGAGGTCATTCTGTCCTAGGTGTAGGAGAAGGATGGGCCGGGGGGCGGTCTCCTTTGGTCTCCTCTGGAGAAGAGTGAGAGGCTTGAAACCAAGGCTATGATTTTAGGAAACTCCTCTTCCCCCCCCCTGAAAAACCTAACAGAGGATCAAGATCTGTTGGCGTGTCAATGCTGTGAGCCCTTCCATCTTATGCTCAGCATGCATGTATGTGTAAGTAAAAGCATATATTGCAAAGACACCACTGTCTCTCCAGCGAGCTTCATTCAAAGGAAAGCCAGTCTAAGTTATGCGCTGCCACCACGGAAGACACTCACCACTCAGAGACTGGGGTGTGCGTTACACTCTTTTCTGTTTCCTGCCTCTGTAAGTTGAATGCATAATGTATATAAAAAGAGCCTGGCTGCACTGAGCCAAAGGTCCGTCTAGTCAAACATCCTCTTTGCCTCAGTGGCCAGCCAGATGCTCAGATGAAGGTGTCATTCCTCCCTAGCATCTGATAGCCAGAGGTATATTACTTCTGAACATTTTGCATCCATTTGCCTGCGGCCCTCACAAACGATCTTGGCCGGACACAAAGGCATTCTGGGCATCCCTTGCAAAAAGGCCCCCTCTGCATGCAACACAGGCCTAATTTTAAACACGGGCCGTGCAATTTTATGTAAAGCTTCAGCCGCTGCTTGACTACTCTGACTCCCCCATTTCATGATGTATTTCTGCTGTTGGAAGGTGCTTTTTATGTCTGCTGCAGACGGGCAGGCTTAGAGCTGCAAGGAAGCGCATTCCTTTCCCGGCCAGAAGCAACTGCTTGAGCCTCCCACACCTCTTCCAAAGACCTCAGGGGTTGCAGAGATGTTGGCCTACGTCTTATGAATCAGACCTAATGACACCAAAAAGGATTTTTTGATTTTATTTTACTAAAGGACCTAGACTTCTGTCCTTAATTTGCAAAGTGATAACAACCATATGAAGCCTAAAGCTAGCAAGAGAAGATGGTATGGTGGAAGGCTTGAGAAAAGGCCGTCGCTCAGTGGCATGGCTTGCTTTGCATGCAGAAGGTCCCAAGGTCAATCCCTGGCATCTTCACATAGCACTGGGAAAGACCCCCCCCCGCCTGAAAGCCTGGAGAGCTGCTGCCAGCCAGTGTGGACATACTGAGGTGGACTCAGTATAAGGCAGATTCTTACATTCCTGTGTTCCTAAGAAGAAGGGCGGGAGAGAGGGAAGTGTTTTCCTCAGGTAAAGCCCAGACCAGACCATCTCTCTCTCTCCTTACATATCCCTCCTCCATAAACAGGCCTTTGGTTTAACTCCTTAATCCACATTCCCGACAATAACCAAGAACGCTTCCAGACTGTCACTGTTTTCGGCTGGAATTCAATCACACACCGGCAACTTTAGGTTGTGCATTTTTAATTGATTAGGAGATTTTGTGGAGCAAACCCGCTTTCCCCAAATGATTTGAGTTTTTGTGTTAAGGAAAGAGATGAGGAAATGCATTGGAAAGTGTGGGATAACTCTTGCTTTGATGCAGCACCATTTAACCTCCCCGCAAACAACTCAGAACGAATAGTTGGTCTCCTGCAGAACCAACAACGAGTCCTGCGACATTTAAGACATATTCACTGTGGCAAAACCGTTTTTGGGAAATAAACCCACTTTGTCCAGGCAGGCAGCTGAGTTGTCAGAGGCTTCCTCTCAAAGCCGTCTTTTGCTCTCCTTACCTTCAAGGTTCGGATATGGGAAATCCCAGACGGAGGCTTGAAACGCAACATGGTGGAGGCTGTGCTGGAGCTGTATGGGCACAGCCGGCGTGTCGGTCTTCTTGAGTGGCACCCAACCACCAACAACATCCTGTTCAGTGCCGGGTATGACTATAAGGTGAGCTGGGCAAAGGGGTTTTTTTTTTTGCTCATTACTTGGACACCCTGAGGAATGGAGGCCATGGGACACTCATCTAATTCAATGAAGCCTCTTGGGTCTAATGCATGGAGCATGTCTATGCGACAGACATGAACTGGTTTCCAGAGCTTGGAAAAGTTACTTTTTTGAACTACAACTCCCATCAGCCCAATCCAGTGGCCATGCTGGCTGGGGCTGATGGGAGTTGTAGTTCAAAAAAGTAACTTTTCCAAGCTCTGGTTTAACCATTTTCCCCTCTACCACAGAGAAATCTGGGAGCTGTAGTTCCAGGGACAGGATATTGGGGTAGGGTGGGTGCAGAAGATCACTAACAAATAATTCCCAGTACCTCACCACACTGCAATTCCCAGGATTTGTAGCAGGGGTGGGAAGACAATTAAAATGGTATGCAATTGGACCAGGGCTGTGGGTTGCAGGGAAAGGCCAAAACTCAGTGGCAGAGCAGCTGCTTTGCATGCAGAAGGTCTCTCACGTTCAGTCTCTGGCAAGGATTGGGCTGTAACCCAAGAGAGCCAGTCAATACTGAGCTAGGTGGATAATTTGATTAGACTCAATATAAGCCAAAGTCACAGGAACTCAAGGGACAATAAAACGATAGTGCTTATTTGAGCATGAACAACTATACATGTATGTTTATGCACATATATGTGCACAGAATACAAAATGCAAGCTATCCAAGCTGGGGGCGCTGTATAAAGGACAATGAAGTTCTCCAAATAATACCTGTAATAATTGTCAAGATTTCCAGGATTGTAACTCATTTCATACTTCTTCAGAAACAAACTGGAGAATTATTCATAGATGGCAGCCATTAGAGCCTCAATGTTTTTCTTCCCAAAGCTTGCATAACATGTATTTTGTAATTTTGTAAATTTACATCGTCAGGTCAGGCTGGGAGAGACCCCCGCTTGAAAACCCTGGAGAGTCGCTGCCCATCAATGTAATACTAAGCTCGGAGGACCAGAGGTCTGATTGGGTACAGGGCAGCCTCCTAGGTGTGAGCGTGCCTGTTTGCTGTTCCTGTGTGTTTTTAGGAAATATGTTTTTAGCAATATTTTATTTGCTTTCAAAAATTATGTTTGTTTCATTGGTTCTGGCTGTTTTGGTGTTTTAAAAGCTGTCTTGAATGGCAGGAGATAAATATCCCAAATAAGACATATATAAGCAAGACATTGCAGCCGACGGTGAGAGTCTTCCCTTTGTTCTGCCGTCCTTGTCCTCCTCAGGTTCTCATCTGGAACCTGGATATTGGTGAGCCTGTGAAGATGATCGACTGCCACTCCGACGTCATCCTCTGCATGTCCTTCAACACTGATGGTAGTTTACTCTCCACCACTTGCAAAGACAAGAAGCTCCGAGTCATAGAGCCACGTTCTGGCAAAGTCCTCCAGGCAAGGAGCTTCTTCCGTGGGCCAAAACAGATGCAATGTGGGACAGCCCAAGATCCAGCTTCCTGACTGTTGCTTAAGCTTCAGATCAGCTGCAGAAGAGGGGGTGGTGGGGGTGGCTGGAGTGCTGGGAGGGACACAAGATGTAATGGGGGCCACCAACCTGGATGAATTTAAACAAGGATTGGACCAATTCATGGATGACAAGGCTATCAGTAGTTGCTAGCCATGAAGGCTGTGTTCTGTGTCCACTGTTGAAGGCAGTATGCTTCTGCATATCAGTTGCTGGGAACCACAAGTGAGGAGAATGATGAAATGAGCTTTGCAGAGGGATTTTAGTGGCCACTGTGAGAAGAGGATGCTGGAATAAGATGGATCTTTAACCTGATCCAGAAGGGCTCTTCTTGTGTTTTTATGTTAACCCTCCCCCCCATGCCATTTCTCCGATCTAAATGGCCCCTTCCAAAACAGCTACAGTATAATGCCTCTCTTCCCCCTCCCTCTGCAAATGGGGCTGATAGCAGCTTCAGGGAGGGGCAATTTCGACTGGAGAAGTGGCACGAGAAAAACGATCACTCCGCTCAAAATTGGATCCTTCCACGGCAGCTTTAAATTTAAAAAGAGAAGCCAAGAGATCCGATCACAATTAATTCATGTCCTGTATGTTTTGCAACCTCCATCTTAATTGCAAGCTGCAGGGCTTAATCTCTTTGGCATCTGGTGTAAAAAAAGAAAAAGAAAAACTATCCTCCTAGGGCAGAAGGCAGGCAGAGCAAGTCAGCTCTTGCCCTGCGGGATATGTTTTCGTAGGTAAGAATGCGCAACTCCTTCTTCCGACAGTAACGTTTCCACGAGGGATCTTTTTATAAGCATCTTCCTGTTTTCATAGAAAACAGACTTATCCGTATCAAAAGCTTCCTGGTAGCTTGGTAAGAATACTTCTACCACCAATGGCAGTACGCAAATGTAAACATTACCTTCAGATAAGCAAAATTTCAACGGAGAGAATAGGAAGAATTCACCGTCTGCAGTGAATTATGTGTGGCTTTAATACTTTATTGATCAAAAGTTGCCTTGGATGAAATAAAAACTGGTCATTTTGAATGGCATATTTGTGAGACTGTAAATCAACCTTCCCCAACCTAGTGCCCTCCAGATGTTTGGGAGTTGTGGTCCCAAACATCTGGAAGGCACCAGTTGGAGGAAAACTGCCATAAGCAATTGTGTGCATCAGTTTGAAGAGAGAGCTGGAGGCTCTTTACCAGCTGCCAGGAGAGTTGTCGCCTGCCTGGGTAAATGTTGGTTGTCTTTCCAGGAAGCGAATTGTAAGAACCATCGCGTGAACCGGGTTGTCTTTTTAGGAAACATGAAGCGGCTTCTAACGACGGGTGTCTCTCGGTGGAACACGAGGCAGATTGCCCTCTGGGATCAGGTCAGACAAAGATATTCCTTTCCTGGTTCCGGTTATTTATTGGTCGCCTTTCAGGACCAAGCCCTCACAAAGCAACACAAAGAGAGTAGGATACAGGGAAATAGACAAAGGAGAGATAATTCAATTATGTCAACAAAATTCTCTTAGGAAAGGCCATAGTAAAAAGGGGAGTTTTTACGGCTTCCTAGAACGCCAGGACTTCAGAGGCCAAACAAATGTTAACTGCAAGAGACTTCTACAGCTATGAGGCCTTTACCAAGAAAGCTCTATCCAGTGTGCTTACTTTGGGGAAGGGCCACAGTAGCTCAGTGGTGCCATACATCTTGCATGCGGAAGGTTCAGTCCCTGCTGGCATCTCTTTGTCCCCTGACTGAAACTCTGGAGAGCCACTGCCAGTCAGTGTGGACAATACTGAGCTAAATGGACCAAGGGCCTGACTTGATATAAGGCAGCCTCCTCTGTGCCTAACTAATCAATTTCCCCTGCAGGCACACAAGCAAGACCTCAGGCGCAGGGGCAGGGTTTTATGGGCGCAGGTAGTGTGTGCGGTAATCAGACTATAGAAGGCCTTTAAGGTTAACGCCAGTACTCTGAAGTGCAAATCGTGCAAAAGTGATGTCACACGCTCAGATCTTCCAGCCCGAGGTAAAGCACATGGCAGTCTGGAGGTAATGTGAGGGGGAAGAGAGCAGAAAACAGAAAGGATCCAGCAAAACTATAAGGTCCTTTTTGGGGGGTATCGTATCACCTCTTATCACTTGTGGGCAAGGTGGCCCCTGAGTTGTGGAACAGCCTCCCCGAAGAGGTACGCCTGGCGCCTACACTTTTATCTTTTCGGCGCCAGGTAAAGACCTTTTTATGCTCCCAGGCATTTTAATTTTCTTAACCATTTTAATCTTTTAATCCGTATTTTTAATTTTTGTCGTATTGTGTTTTTGTAGTGTTTTTTGTTGTTTGTTTGTATATGTTTTTATGATTTTTATTATGATATATGGTATTTTATCTTGTTTGTTCACCGCCCTGAGAGCTATTCTGCTAAGGGCGGTATATAAATTGAAATAATAAATAAATAATAAATAAGATGTGCTATAGTCCCTCTGTAAGCAAAGCACATACTTGAAGCATAGATGGTCCCAGCTTAAGTTCATAGCGTCTCCAGCATTGGAAAAGGCTCACAGCAGCCTGTCACTCTGGAGACTGGCTACCAGGCAGAGTAGATGAGTCTGAGTCCACTGGCCCATCCACCCTTCCCTAGCCTGGTGTCCTCTTCGTGCTGGCTAGGACCGATGTGAGTGGCTGTCCAAAGCGTCTTTCTTTACATTTGTAATAACTTTCCTAGTGTCGAGGCCATGAATAAAGCAGGCTTTCAGCCTCTCGTTTTCTGACTAATACTTGTTTTGATTCCTGCAGGAAGACCTTTCCATGCCCTTAAAAGAGGAGGAGATTGACGGCCTATCTGGGCTCCTCTTCCCTTTCTACGATGCGGATACCCACATGCTGTACCTGGCTGGCAAGGTGTGCTCGGGCTCCGCTGTCGACCCCAGGACCCTTCAGAGGTGGAGGGGCAGACTGGGATGACAGAAACCTGACCTTTCTGCAACTTACTGTCCACCTGAAGGCACTTCAGATCCACTCCCCAAGAAGGGAAATTAACCAAAGGCACCCATCAGTTCATCTGGATGATTAATCAAAGGGATTCATATTGCTGTAGATTAACATTTTGGGGTTGTTTTTTTCAGGCTGAAACCCTCAACACACATACTCAGAAATAAGTTTTATTTAAATTAATAGGACTTGCTTCCGTGTAAATGAATGAAGGCTCAGTGCTCAATGCAGTTTTGTGTTTGTAAAAGGGGAAAGGCCAATGATGGGAGTTGTAGTCCAAACCACCTGGAAAAAACCAGGTGAAATTAACCGTGCCATCCTCTTTTTCCATGTAGTGACATGCCCAATGTCCCCCAAACCTCCTGACTGCACCTTTCCCTTCTCGCTCTCCCCAGGGAGATGGGAACATCCGCTACTATGAGATCAGTACCGAGAAGCCGTACCTCACTTACCTCATGGAGTTCCGCTCTCCAGCCCCACAGAAAGGCCTTGGTAAGGGGGTGTTTACCTTCTGCACCAGAGTCTCACGGGCGGGTGGAGATGGGGGAAGCGCTTCTTCTCAGGCTGGCCTTTCATCTGCCCTGCCATTCCTCTTTCTCCCAGCTCAGAGGCACTCTCTGCTCCTCTAGCCATTCGGCCTTAGCCCCCTTTCTTCAGCCCACTGGCGCCTGGTGGCTCCGTGTCACTGGGGCAGTGGAATCCATTTCGGGTTTTAGTCTAAACTTTCAAGGAACGCTCAGACTAAAACCCAGAGTGGATTCCACTGCCCCACTGACATGCAGCCACCAGCTGCCATTGCCTCAGCATCTTCTCCTGTAGTACTGCTGCCTCCCAGGCCCTCTTCCCTGTTCTTAGCCTCTCTGCCTTTCCAGCATCTTGGCCTGTTTTGCCCCATCCTTCATCCCCACCTCAACCCTGGCAGTCCCGTGCCGGCCTAACAGCTTCTCTCAGGCCAAGCTCAAGGTTCTGGTCTTCTATGCAGCTTGGGACCAGGATACCAGAAAGACCGTCTTATCTCTTATATACCCAGTTGATCACTGCGTTCTGCAGGTGAGGGCCTCCTGCAGATACCATCTTATCAGAAGGTCCATTCCACACAACATAGGAAACAGACCTTTAGTGTGGTGGCACTGACCCTTTGGAATTCTGTCCCCTTAAATATTAGACAGGCGCCATATCTATTATCTTTCCGGCGCCTACTGAAGACCTTCCTCTTTCAACAAGCCTTTTAAGCAGACACCATATCCCAATTTGCATCTGTGTTGGAACTGCTTTTTAAGAAGGTTTTAAAGATTTTTTTAAAAAAGATGTTTTTAAAGCTGTTTTGCTTTAATACGTTTTTAAAGCTGTTTTGTTTTAATATGTTTTAAAGTTTTTGGGTTTTTTAAAAGATTTTTAGAGTGTTTTTAGTGATTTTGTTTGTCACCCTGGGCTCCTTCTGGGAGGAAGGGAGGGAAATAAATAAATACATACATACAGCACCAGAGCTTGGAAAAGTTACTTTTTTGAACTACAACTCCCATCAGCCCAATCCAGTGGCCATGCTGGCTGGGGCTGATGGGAGTTGTAGTTCAAAAAAGTAACTTTTCCAAGCTCTGCAGGACTCTGTGTTGCAGTTGTATTGCTGGCCCTTTCCCTTCCACAAGCAGTAAGTTTATGAACATTCCCAGGACGCTGGAGCAACGCCTTGGCCGGTGTCCAATGATGGTGGCTGACACATTTGAACCATATAGAAATAGAGGATGGTGTTCGATGCTAGTGCTACTCAGAATAGACCCATTGGCATTATTAGACATGACAAACTTAGGTTCATTAATTTCAGTGGGTCTACTCTGAGTAGGACTTAATAGAATACAACCCAGAAGGTGCAACTAGCAGGAGTTGTCTTGCAAAAAACAGTGGGGGAATCTATGGGGAGAGAAAAAAGGAAAATACAAAATTGTCATAGGACCGTTGTGTCACTAAGATGCCATATTGAAACGCCATTGTGCAACCAATCCAAGGATTTAATTTTCCCTGTTCTGTACGAAGCAAAAAGTGTCACTTCTGCTTAAACCTGCCTTTGCAGGAGTGATGCCAAAGCACGGCCTCGATGTCTCTGCGTGTGAAGTGTTCCGATTCTATAAGCTCATCACGTTAAAAGGGCTTATTGAGCCCATTTCCATGATCGTGCCAAGGAGGGTGAGTATCTGGGCCTCGCTGAAAGCAGGCCCAGCTTTGCTCTGCAGCTTTGAACTCTGTTCCCAGTTCACACAACTAGAGTTGCTTCCAGAGGATCTGTGTATTGAGTATTCATCCTGATTTGTTTGCCCAGAATTTGCAGGAAGGTTAAACAGCACTGGCTGTTACCTGAGCATACATTCGCATTTGCTTGTGGGGAGGTTATAAGATGTTGCATCAAGCGTCCCCCCAGCCCACATTCCCATCATTTCCTCGTCACTTTCCTTGTAGCAAATAGCCCAGTTTGGGGGGCAAGTGGGTTTATTCCACAAGGGCACCAAATCATCTATAATTGCACAACCTGACTGTGCCAGTGTGTGACTGAATCCCCCCTGCAAAATAGCCACAGCCTGGAAGGACCCTTGGTTGATGTACCCTCCAGAGTGTGCCACGCTCCACCTGGCCTTCAGCAGGTGAAAAGGAGCTACATGTGATTTGCCTCTCCAGAGAAGGGCAGAGGAAGCCAGCAGGGGCTGGTGAGCCACTTATTTCTCCTTAGGGGAGTTGGACATCTGGAGGGCACCAGGTTGGGGAAGCCTGCTGTGCCTTAAAATGTGCTGACCCTTGCCGACCCTCTATGCAAAATCTTTGCTTTCTTTCTTTTGTATCAATGAGTGCTCAGATGCCTTTTCCTGTGTTTGTGTTATACAGATGCAAAGGAGGATTATAATTCAAGCCAATTATTTTTACACAAAGCACTGCGGGGCCCATTTGCCTCACTCTTACTCCTTTCTCCTTCACACTCAGCAAGCCCCAATACCCTCTCTTAAGCCTCTTGTATCTTGATTGCCTCTCCCTTCAGGCTGTAAACACACTGAGCCGCCTGAAGGACTCCTTTTCTGCAGCTGCATGGAGCTGGCTCTTCAGGGTAAAATGGATGAGCTCGAGAATGCTCTAATGCAGCTTTCATCCCAAATGGCAACCTGACAAACAACGTTACCCTCTATATTGAAATGCTCATAACTTTGCTTCCATCAGAGAAGGAGCCAGGAGGTCAAACTCCTCATGGGAAAAATAGCAGCTCCTTTTTTTGGGGGGGGGGTATATTGAGGAGTTTAATTATTTTTGCCATATCATTTAAAACCCCTTTTGATTCTTTGCCGGGCAAGTTGGTACTTAGGGGGCTTACAGACAGGGGCTTGATATTCACAAATGGGTCATTGGCAACATTTTTTTAACTTATTGGATTTTCCCTGGAAAGGGTAAATCTGGCTTCAAGGGGGGGGGGGCATATGGGTTGGCATTTTGATGCCAACAACATTGTATGGATGATGCCCAAAATCTGCATGCCTGAGAAACAGCCATCCCAAAATAACCCTGTCTGGAAGCCTCCTTACTAATTATTTCAAAGAGGCTGTTTCTCTTCTTTCTGCATTCTAGTCAGAAACATACCAAGAAGATATTTACCCAATGACTGCGGGAACAGAGCCTGCCCTCACCCCGGATGAATGGCTGAGCGGAACGAACCGGGGTAAAAGCACAAGCGCCAGGATACGGCATCATACAACAGTTCATGTAACAATGGACAACCTGATGTAAAATCAGTCACCACCGCCAAGAAACGACTTGAACTTTTTTTATATTAAAAAACCCACAAGTTTTAAACTTGTCAGAAATTTGACATCAAGATATCCCTGATATTTCCAAATGTTGTGCTTCTAGTCTGGGTATTTTATCATTTAAGCATCTGTTTCCAGATAAAGAAATGCTGAAGGCTGTTCTGTGAATAATCGATATTCTGATGCTTACCTCCCCACTGAAATTTGTTGAAATTCCATCCTGCTACACCTGTTTCCCTCTCACACACTCACACTTGTTCAAGTGATTAAAAATCAGTCTCAAGAGCCAGTCAAGAGTCTGTCAGAGGCCTTACAGTGCCAGGCAGATCCCCATTGGATCCATGGGCATCCCCAGAAATTTTTCCAGGGGTGGGTGTGGGTTCTGGGGGGCAAAGTGAAACACTGAAAGGCAGAGCAGGCTAATTTCTTACAAAAATGAGAAGAATAGCGCCTGTACATTTTATTTATTTATTTAATTAATTTGTATCCTGCCCTTCCTCCCAGCAGGAGCCCAGGGTGGCAAACAAAGTGCTAAAACCACTTTAAAACATCATAAAAACAGATCTTACAAACAGATTTCTACAAATGCTAGACACTTGGTTTTTTTTAGAAAAATGAAAGCTGGGAATCAGGAGGGATTATGGTTCATCCGCGAGTGGGGCAGTGCCCCCCTCCCCTCCCACCTGCATGCTCATGATAGGGCCCCTTCTGTCACCTGAGCACTACTGAGGTTCAGACTGCAGCACTACCTTCTGGCCAGTGGTACGAGCGGTACCAAAGCTCATCCGAGGGTAGACTTGTGGCTCAATGTTTTGGAAAGCAGCCACAGTGGCAGAGCAATGAAGGTGCCTGGGCCCTCCTGTTGCTAGAGCCTCCAGCCTGAGAACGCTGGCACTTTGCAGTACCTTAGACTGCACCTCTGAGATTCTGTGCTGCTTCCTTACCTCTCCAAAGCACCTCCTGGCTTGCTTGTGCTGTTCAGCCAACCTTGTTGGAAGTTCCACTGGAGCTGCTTAGGGAGGATAGAAGACAAAGTAAAAGTAAAAGACAGCTTGACTGAATTCAAGCTTTTCGTACCAAACCCAGAATATAAATATGTGGTAAATTGCTGAAAGTAGTGGAGATTATGTGCTTGGTTCTAAAAACTGTCTCTCCAGCCCAGCCAATTTTGTTTTAGCATTTGTTATCTCTTGCTTTGGTTTGGTTTTTAGATCCCATATTGATGTCCTTAAAGGAAGGCTATAAGAAAACATCTAAAGTAGTTTTTAAGGCACCCGTAAGAGAAAAAAAGAGCATTGTTGTTAATGGGATCGACCTCTTGGAAAATGTGCCCCCCAGAACAGAGAATGAGGTAAGGAATAAACAGCTGCTTTCTGTTCAGATTGAAATGTATTAATAATTATTATTATTGTGAATAAACAACAAGAACAATGGGTGGTATCCAATTGACCTGCTCCGTCAGCGCCAGGATTTCAACTTGCGCAGCAGAACTTCCCTTCTTCTCGTCCCTCCAACACCATCCCTAAATCTGTACTAGGGGTTCCCCCCCTCCGGAGTAGATTTGGGGAGGGGGCAGTTGTCTGCAGAGAGGAGGGGGGAAGTTCCATTGCACAAGCGCAAATCCTTGCACCTATGGAAAACATTAGTTTGATACTGCCTAATAGTGACAATAACAATACTAATATTTAATTGTTGCAACTTACAGGACACAAACAGAAGTAACAAGAAACATTAAAACCAAATATAAAAAACAGCAATAAAACAAGACTTTAAGTGCTCATCCAAATATATATACAGTAGGGCCCCACTTTACAGCGCTTTGCTAATACAGCGCTTTGCTAATACAGCGCTTTGCTAATACAGCGCTTTGCTAATACAGCGCTTTGCTAATACAGCGCTTTGCTAATACAGCGCTTTGCTAATACAGCGCTTTGCTAATACAGCGCTTTGCTAATACAGCGCTTTGCTAATACAGCGCTTTGCTAATACAGCGCTTTGCTAATACAGCGCTTTGCTAATACAGCGCTTTGCTAATACAGCGGTCTCAATTAGATGTAATTAGACTAAAGCCCCACTCATACGCCGCTTGTTCCGCTTTTACGGCAGTTTTCAGGCATTGCGCGCCATTCTATTCAATGGGTTCCGCTTTACAGCGGTTTTCACTTTACAGCGGGGGTACAGAACATAACCCGCTGTATGAGTGGGGCCCTACTGGAGAGAGCGAGAGAGAGAGCATCCTACTCACCCCACTTAAAGGATGACCACAGAAAGAGGCCACAATCATAACGAATTATCTTCCAAATTAAGGACCAAAGGCCTGGGTAAATAAAATGTTTTTGCTTGAAGGATCACCAGTTTCCCATTCATAACCATCCCAATTTTAAGTCTCATGGACTTCGTAGGGCCAACAGGACACAGCAGAAAGAAATGTCCTTGCTTCTTCACCCCCACCCGTTTCCAACTTTGGTCCACGCAAACTGAGGTCCCTCACATACCAAAAAATGGTTCTCTGGTGTGACTATGGTCAGGTGCAGAAGAGGTGACAGCCTGAAAGAGGGGCATGAGGATAGTCTCAAGGGCCGTGATACAAATCTGTGGTGTGATCGCTTTTGGATATTGTGTACTGTTCCGGTCACCTCACTTTAAAAAGGATATTGTAGAGCTGGAAAAGGCTCAGAAAAGGGCTACCAGGATGATCCAAGGGGATGGGGTGGCTCCCCTCTGAGGAAAGGTTACAGTCTTTGGGATTTTTCAGTATAGATAGAAGGTGAGTGGTGGTAGGGACATGTTAAGAGATTATGCATGGTGTGCAGAAAGTGGACAGGGAGACATTTCTCTCCCTCTCTCATAGTACTTGAACCCAGCCAACGAAGCTGAATGTTAGAGGATTCAGGACAGACAAAAGGAAGGACTTTAAAAGACAAATTCACGGAGAACATGGCTACCAACAGCTACTAGGCATCATAGCTATTTACCTCCGTTATCAGAGGCAGGATACTTCTGCTTCTGGGGATGAGTCGAAAACCAGTTCCATTCATGTCCTGCTTGCAGGCTTCCTATAGGCACCTACTTGCCCTCTGTAGGATGCCTTTGGTCTGATGCACCAGGGCTGCTCTTAGGTGGCCTACTGCAAATATTTGAATGTCTTTGCTAACCAAAACATACCAAAACACTATAATCTTTGGAACAGCAGCACGTTGAGCCCACCTCTCTTTCTCTCTCCCACCCTCCACGTCAAGCTTCTCCGAATGTTCTTCCGACAGCAGGATGAGATCCGGCGGTTGAAAGGTGAGCTTTCGCAGAAGGACATCAAAATCCGACAGCTACAACTGGAACTGAAAAACTTGCGCAACAGCCCGAAGAACAACGAACTCTAAAGGACGTTTTCTAAACAAACTTTTTGTTTATACCTGCTCTTTAATTTTACTGTATCCACTTAACACACGATATGAGCCAGAGAGCCCATGGGCAGCCTTTTGGGTTCACCTGCTAACTGGAAGTATGTTCTGCTGTGGTCGATTTCCTAGTACTAAAAGAAAAGCGTTGTCTGTATGATGTAACTGAGAACTACTGCATGAAAAGAACAAGGGACCCAAGTATATCCCAGGTTTCTCTTGGAGTAAAAAGAGAAGTCAGTTTGTTTCTTGATGCAGCAAAGTTAGGGGATTAACCAAAAGGGCCCACAGTTTTTCATTCCATCCTTGATCATTCAGGGGAATGAAGAGGGAAATCTGTGTGCCCTGCAGAAAGCAATTGCATTTCTTAGTCTTAATATTCTTTCTTTTCCTATGCAAAGTGTGACTGACAATACACACTGGGTACAAAACTGAAATTCAGGTTCATGAAACTGGAAGGTACATCGATGAGCTTGAACATTAAAATTCATCCCCTTCTCCAGGAATGTGCTGCACAAGCAAAGAGGTGAACCTCCAAGATTCCCTTAATGCTGCAGACAATGCTTGGGGTTAAGGCCATGCGCTGCTTTCTCAGTATTCCTAAAAATGCCATTCCCTCCCCCTCCCCCAAATGGCCACTGGCATCACTTGTACAGTGGGGCCAGCCCCACTTTTGCTGTAAATAGGTGGCTTGTCTATGCATCAGCCTTTGGTTGGTTGTCCCACCAAAACAGATGGTGCTTGCATCAGCTCTAAGAGATACCAGCTGGGTGGACCTTTGGTTCCTAACCATTAACCCCCAAGTCTTCACGGATTATAACACTTTATTTCTGTCCCTCACATGGCTGGGAACACATACACAGCCGTGCAAGATTGCAAAGGTTTTGAAGGAAGAAGCTCTCACTGGGGACTGAGTAAATCTAGGAGGATGCCTTAATACCAGATCAGGCCATTGGTCCATCCAGCCCAGTGTTGTCTACACATACTGGCAGCAATGGCCCTCCCCGGTTTCAGGCAGGGAGTCTCTCCTAGCTCTACCTGGAGACGCCGTCGGGGATTGAACCAGGGGCTTTCTGCACGCCAGGCAGATGCTCAACCACTGAGCTATGGCCCTTTCCCTGGCTCAGGCTACAAGATGCCTGAAGCCGACTGTATTCCTGCCCAGCTTTTTCCCAAGGCATTGCTAGGTCACCCTCAGCAGCTCCCGGCAAGGCTGTGCACGAGGCAAAGGGAGGGGCCAACCTGCATCCTTGCCTTTACATTGGGTAGCGTTTCTAAGCGAAAGGTTGCTGAGTGGGTGCTTGCTGCAAGTTGGGTATAAGCTGCTGCCTCAGCAACTGGGACATCCATGGTGCTGGCTGTAGTGCACTGAACCTTTGTAGTTAAGAAGAGTGGCCCTCGCCCCAAATCCCCAGGCAATGACTTTGAGCATCCTAGCAAACGCCTGTTCTTGTTGGATTCCTAGGTCATCTCTCCAAGAACCCAAATTTGTCGAGGGTTTAAGAGAACCCCAGCGAACTGGATCTTGGAATGAGAGACACACGTTAAATGGTAAATCTGTCTTGACTTTCTCAGCATAAGTACAGCATCCTGCCAGTGGGGTGAGCTTAAAACACTTCACTTCCTCACTGGTCATTAATCAAAATGGGACTGCCCACTATGTAACTTTGTGAATGATTGGGGGGGGGGCAGGTGGGATCCAAGCAGCAACAAGATTGCTTGAGGAGCTTTTAGACAGAGGCATGCCCCTCCTTCCTTGCTCAGAAATAAGATGATCGTTTCACCTATGGAATCCTGATCCTTAAAATTGCCCTTCACGTGCAAAAGGGGCAGGGGAGGGGAGGAGAGAGAATATCTCATTACTGAAATTACTTTGCCCCCACTGGGACTGTCCTAGAATAAACAGGTTCACACTTGTAGTCTTGAGTGTAGGGACCCAGTAATAGGGAGCTATCATGAAGCTATATCCTACATAGAGAACAGTGGTGGTAAAGGTAAACCTTCATGTCTGCAGTATGAGGATAATTATACCGGGACCTACCTTACAAGGTTATTGTAAGGACTGATGAAATATACTGCGAGGCAATTTGAATGCTCAAAAAGTGCTATGTATAAATGCTACAGTTAAATACATACATAAAGCTTGTAATTCTGGGGCCAGAACTGGTAGGAAAATACTGCCTCTGAAAAGGCCAACACATGCAATTTTGACAAAGATGATCCCAGGAGCCTGATCTGGGAATCATCTCTGAGCATGTTGGGTTGTTGGCATGCAGACAAATCCTTTGTCTCCAAAGTCTTATCTTAAAACCATTCCAGACATAGCTGCTGGCGACCCCCCACCCCTTCTTGGTCGCAGCAATTGTTCCGGTAAGAGGTTGTGGCTGCAAAGTGCAAGCTGATGAAAAGGGCAGAGGTGGCTTCGGGTTGGAGGGAGGAGTGAATTTGGACAACTGCAGCTTCTCCCACAGCGATGAGAGAAGTTCCCTCTCGGACACCACGGCTCATGGCACCGAGTCCTGCCGGACCTCTTCTGCGTCCCCCACCAGCCTCCTTATGTGTACAATCGCTGTTCTTCAAAATTAGACCCAGGTTGCAGGAAGAGGTTCCACATACTGCTCATTCACATGTGGGTGCCTGCTCCCCCCCCTTCGTCTCTAAGCACCAGCCAGGCAAGTGTGATGGCTTCTCTCCCTCCCTCCCTCCCTCCGTCCCGTGCTCCTCCACCCCAAACCAACATTTACATTGCGTTCTGTGCCTAACACTGACCCCCACCCACCCTGTCCGCCATCCTCCATTTCAGTGTTCTCTCACTCGCTTATTATTTATGCTGCCATAAAAATAGCGACAAAATAAAAAAGTTACCAAGATACCAAAACCAGTTGGTGGTAAAGTCTCCTTTTGCCTTCAGTGAGGGGTGGGAAGCTGATCCTGAGCAACTGCGGGTGGAAAGGTGGGGGAGGGGAAGGAGGGAAAGAGAAATGGTGCAGGGATCACAATGATACATCTGTAAAGCAGCCCCCCCACAAACTGGTGTCCCTGCAAGTGCCCCCAACTCCCATCATCATATGGCCCATCATATCACATCAATTGGGAGTTGTAGTTCAAAACATCTGCAGGGCACCAGGTTGGGGAAGGCAATTTCAAGTCCTCAGCCAAATATTGCACTCTTGTAGAATTAAGGCTGGCTATTTCCTACACACACCAGGTTAAAAGTCTTTACAAAAAAAAGCTGTCTGAGCTAGGCACCACCGCTACATAAAGGCAAGGAAAATACATGCGTATCAGACCGAAAAGGTCTATCCATCTGGCATTATGTTTCTAAGAGCAAGGAAGGCAGAATGGAGATGGGTGCACACAATTGGTCCCCAACATCTGGCAGAGGTATCCTGCTTCTGTACACGGGGAATCCATTTAGCTATCATGATTAATTTTGAAATAATGCTTTAAATGTTACTAAAAATAAATCAGAAATAGGTTAAAAAACCTGTTGTGGCCCATTTTACTGCAATAAGCCACAGGAAAAAAATTGTATAAAAAGATTTATTGAAATTCATCAATGGCAAACAAGACAGAAAACTGAAAAAGTTTGGCTCTTTGGGGAGCAAAAGAGAAGGTTGCAATATTTTTTTTGTTTTGCTTTTTTATACACAGGTGAGATATTGACTAGGAAATACAAGTCACTTCTAACTATTTTAAAGAGGGATATGAAATTAAAACTGTACATTCAACTAGGAACGTTGCAGTCAGTTTAAATGACTTCGCAACATGGTAAGAAAATACAACTTTTGTAATTAGCATTCCATGCTTGCGTGTAGGAAAGGACACCAGCCTAGGCTAAACATGCAGCGGCATTTCGGTCCCCTCCGATATTTAAAGGTTTGTAAAAATCTTCAGAGTATTACAGAGCACAAGTGGAAACAGATTCTCATCACTTATTATCAAGGAGGTGTTAATATATTTATATATATAATATTTTACAGACCAAAATAGTACACACCTTATTTAAAAGGGTTCAAACATTTTCTTTTTTATTACAACTGTCAAATTCATTTCACCAGTTAACTCAGGAAATTAGGAACACTTTATATATATATATATATATATATATATATATATATATTTCAATGACTGCCGTTTACAGAGAACTTTTCCATATACCTGAAATCAAGCAAGGGCACAAGCCAGCGGGGAACAGGAGCCAAGCAAGAGACCTACCATGCATCTCTTGCTCAAGGAGAACTTCCCCAGTGGTTTGTGCTCTAAAAGATTTTTTTAAAAATTAACAAGTGTGTGGGAAAGCTACAAGAGAAGATTTACGAAGTCACCCCCCACAAACCAACTTAAAAAGGGATGGAGAGCCGGGGGGGGGGGGGAGATTACGTATTTGGTCACTATTTACAAACAGCAAAAGTAAAAAGGTACCTACAGGAAGTGAAAGGAGGGTAGTTGTGTTTTTGTCTTTTCTGGGAACGGCAGCCATTCACAAACAGGCAACAAAGAAAACACTTTATCAAGATGCTGTTTGCACCCCCCGCTGCTGTGGCTGGAATGCTTTCACTGCAAAAACCTGCTGCATCCAGAAGAGAAGAAAAAAATCTTACAATATGCTCAGAGACTGGCAAAAGCCATTGATTCTAAGGACCCAAAAGTTCTCGCCACCATCTCCATTCAGACGGCTTTTGCATCACATACGGAAATTTACTTGCCCATCTTTTAAAAAACAATAACACAAAAACAACCAAAAGTATCCAGAACGATCCACTCCAAGAAGACACAAATTCACCACTTGCTTTATGTTTGCTATTGCCTTAACAGAAATAACGGACACAAAAGGAAATTCTTCAGAAACAAAAGGTAGGAGTGGCAGTATTTTTTTAAATGATGTTTTAATTCCCTTGCCCACCAATGATGCCTTTCCCTCTCAATCCCACAGCAACGTCCCACTCCGGGGAGGGGTGAGGTGAAATACAGGGTAGAAATAGTCAAATCACAATAGGAAATTTGTCCCCCCCTCCATATAGATTTTGAGTTTAATCATCTTCTCCTTCATCATCAGCTTCTCGCTTTCTCTTCTGCCCCCTTTCTTCCTCTGTGAAAGAAATGACAGCCCAGGTTATGAGTCTGCTTCAGAGCTTCCCCCTGCAACAAACCTAGCACTTCATGAACCAGACCCCACACAGGCTCGGGACACTCACTCATTTCCTTGCAGGACTATTTTTGGCAAGTGCAGATTGTTCATTCCCTACAATGAGCCAGTACATTGAAGAAGCGGCAGCCCAAAATGCTCCTTTTTAGGGGCAAGAGCACAGAACAACCACGTTCCACATCAAATCTAGCAATGCTCTGCAAGGGACAGCTCACACCTGTGCTCATCTTCACTTTTGAAGCAGGAAAAGCCTGAGAGGCAGCAACCAGAGGACCAGCCTGGGAGTGGGATGAGGGTGGTGGGCTAATAGACTGCCAACAAACCCCAAATTCCTATACACCGGTAGACTCTCCACACCCCACACTCAGGCCTCAGATTCAGCCACTGAAAGGCCGAATAAAGCACAGGGATCTAGACTTGGCCCCGTGGTCTTCATCCTAGAGTCCCAGGGCAGGTTACATAGATGCAATTACAAAAAAATAATTTAAAAAAATCAATAAACAATAAGCCACAAAACAGCAAACAACGAAAACACATAACAGATAGCAACTAACATCATCATTTAAAAGGACAGCAACTAAAACCCATGTTTCATTTCCAAAGGCCAGGGTAAACAGGTACATCTTAACAGATTTGTTCTGGCCTGGACACTATAGCTGATACCGGCCCAGTGGATGAACCTTGGCTCCTGCTTGTTCAGTATTAATGGATGCTTTTCAATTTGTACAATCCACAGATGTGGACAGGATCCATGGAGAGGACAGGGCCACCACGTGTGTGTTAGATCCTTGCCCCTGTGGCTCATTGGAAAAGCCAGGTGGGGACTAGCCGAGTGGGCAAAGAGAATGGTTAACGCGTCTCCCCAGCAAGGCAGGGTCTCAACATGCCTCGAGGAGGCACTTGGAAGACCCCCACTGAAAAAGCCTTCCCTGAATCCCACCGTACTGGATAATTATCAACCAGTCTCCAATATTCCATTTCCAGGCAGGGTACTGGAGCACACGGTGGTGTCTCAGCTCCAGAGGTTTCTGGGTGAGACGGATTATCCAGATCCATTTCGATCTGGCTTCAGGCCGGGTTGTGGGATGAAAATGGCTGTGGTGGCCTTGGTGAGCGATCCACGCTGGGAACTGGGCAGGGGGAGTGTGTTGCTTTTGGTTCTGCTGCACCTCTCAGTGGCTTTCGACACCATTGGCCATGGTATCCTTCTGGGCTGCCTTGCTGGGATGGGGGCACAGTCTTACAGTGGCTCCATTCCTTTCTGGAGAGGTGAGCCCAGAAGGTGATGCAGGGGGATTCCTGTTCCACTCCTTGGCCGTTGGCCTGTGGAGTCCCTCAGGGTTCTGTTTTGTCCCCCATGCTATTTACCATATACATGAAACTGCTGGGAGAGGTTGTCCAGAGCTATGGGGTCCAATGCCACCAGTATGCTGATGAAACCCATCTCTACTTCTCCTTTCCACCTAAATCCAAAGAAGCTTCATCAGTTCTAAACCAGCGTCTGTGGTCAGTAATGAACTGGATAAGGGCAAACCAATTGAAGCTTAGTCCAGACAAGATAGAGGTGCTCCTGGTTGGTCAGAAGGCACATCAGGGAATAGAGATTCAGCCTGTTCTGGACGGGGTTACACTTCCCCTGAACACACAGAGTTGCAGTTTGGGTGCACTCCTGGGCTCAGACTTGAGCCTGGATTCTCAGATTTTGGCAGTGGCCAGGAGTATATTGCACAGTTAAAATTAATGCGCCACCTGCACCCATTCCTGGAGATGTCTGATCTGACCACAGTGAAACATGCCTTAGTAGAATGTTCAGAATCTTCAGCTGGTCCAAAGAGCTGCAGCCAGATTGTAAACTGGGGCTCATTACAGGGAGCACATAACTCCCTTGTAACAATAGCTACACCGGCTACTGGTCTGTTTCCAAGCACAATTCAAAGTGCTGGGTATAAAGCCCTATACAGCTTGGGTCCAGGCTATCTGAAGGACCGTGTCTTCCCATAAGCCTGTCCAAACTTTGAGATTGTCGGGAGAGGCCCATCTCTTGGTCCCGCCACCCTTACAGGCATGTCTGGCAGGAATACGGGAGAGAGCCTTCTCGGGGGCTGCTCCCAGGCGCTGGAACTCGCTTCCTAGGGAGGTTCGACTGGCTCCCTTCCTGTTGTCCTTCCGTCAGCAGGTGAAGACTGTTCTGTTCCAACAGGCTTTGGGGAACTGACTGCAAGGGCCATTAATAGGGTGATGTTTTACAGATTTCTATTCTGTGGGGGTTTTTTAATCATGTTTTATATGGTTTTAATTCTATAGATAGTTTAATTACATTTTAACTTCCTGTATGTTTTACTTATATGTTTTTAGATGTTTTTGTTTTAATTTTTGTAAGCCGCCTTGAGTCCCAGTTCTGGGAAAAAGGCAGGATATCGATGAATAAAATAGTAACAATAATGATCATCATCATCTTAAGTGTTGATGCTAGATGCGCCACTAGGGGAAGGGAGTTCCACAGTTTCAGAGCGACCGATAGAGGGCCTGGTTACCCTGTCTGCTGAAAGCTTATTTAAAAAATGCATATCACATGAACTACATGCAAAGCAGTGAATTAAGAATAAAAACAATTATATGTTACACTTCTCTGATTTTGTACATTGCTTTTCTTTAAAAAAAAGTGGCACACAAAGAGATAATAGTGATCTATATAAAATTGTATCAAACACCAAAAACAGCACGAGGAAACAAACCGCCTCTCTTCAGGTCTTTAGGAAAAATCACTCTGAACTATTAAACAGAAGCCAAGAACTGTGAGGAGGCAATTTCTGTGAAAACAGCCTCCATGTGAATAAACAGCCATTACAGCCATAAGCGTTTCTCTCCAATGTGGCAACCTCAATTTGTCATGTGGCATTTTATGTATCTTACTGGGAATAATGGCAGGGAAGAACCATTCCGTCTCTCGCTGTGTTAGCGTAACCCTTCAGCCATTCACAAGGAGATGGATATTTTTCCTGTTTCAGTTCTGCACTTACCAGCTTCTTCATCCTCCTCTTCATCATCTACTTCACCATCATTATAACCTTCTTCGTCCTCCTGTGGAAGTCAAAGGGAGAGAAAGTGAAAAATGCATTCTTTATACTTGTCCAGAGCTCCTCCAAACTGGCTAGCTATCAGATAATATGAATTTGAAAAGTGGGGATGGAATTCACAATGGAGCTGAAGGACTCCTACGGCTCAGTACCAGAGCTCCATGCAGCCTTGAGTCAGAATCAAGAGACTCTCAGCTATTTTATTTTCCCCTCCCAATTTACAACATCCTTACCTCCTCTTCCCCGCTTACATCCTCCTCTTCTCCTTCCTCTTCCTCATCCTCATCTTCCTCATCTTCCACTACCTGAGCATCTTCATCATATTCCTCTTCTACAAAAAAGCAAGCGAGGTCACCTGGTCATTTTGCTGCCAGATGCAAGGACTCAGTGCAGAGGGAGTGGTGGTGTTTGTGTGCAATTCCCCATCAAGCCTTTCTGCAGCCTGACACGCACACACTGAGCAGGGGAAGCTTTTTCTGGGTATGGTGAAGAAAGGCCATCTGTCAGGCGCATGCTAAAATTCATAAGAGCTGCAGCCAATGGAGTACCCATCCAAGACCTTTCTAGAGCCCAAACTGGACGTAACTGAAGGGAGTTGGAGAAAGTCTATAGAACCGCTAAAATCAAAGTTCTGCTCTTGTGTTCTGGTGCACTACAGGACTCACTGCCACAGAATCTTGTGGCGCTCAAATGGGGGGAGAAGGTGACACCACAGAAATCTGAAGGTAGCATCTGAACATGTGTTGTGCCACATTAAAATGACGTAGCACACTGCTACTAAGTGAGCAGTGGCCACTAGCTTAGACCGCTTTACAAAAAGGACTGGGGTAAATGCACAGGATGAGCAGGGGGAAGTCTACCAGTAGATATTCTCCATGACAGCTAAACAGAGCAGGTGCCAGGAGCCAACAATGACGGACAGCAACTGCCTTGAACCTTTCAGAGGCACCTGCCTGGCTGGCTGCTGGTGGAAGCACAATACGCGACCAGATGGAGACTTTTTGTATAGTCCAGAAATGTCAATCCACATTTTATATGCCTTTGACAGGACAAACTGGAGTGATATTAATGCAGAGTTACTGCACATTCTGCTGGAGGTTTTTGCTATATAAAGAGCACAAGGACATTTGTTTATGCCCTTGGGCATCTCTGCTATTAAGTCAACCCTAAAGGACAAAGGGACCTACCATCTTCATCTTCATCTTCGTCGTCGAGGCCTTCCACATAGCCCTCGGCATCTGAGTCAGGGGCTTCCTTATCATCCCGGTCGTAGCCATCCAGATACGTGAGTTGCGGGAGAAGCTTGAAGACATTGTCTCTGTAGTCGTTCAAGTTAGTTACCTCACAGTTGAAAAGATCTAAACTCTTCAGGTTTTCTAACTTTTCCTGAAAGGCAAACAGGAGTTTCACAGATCAGAATAAAATCTTATCAAAACCAAATGTGTTAAAAGGCAAAGATGCTCCCAGAACAAGAAGGAAGCTCTTCTGGCTGACACATTTGACGACTCCTAGGACGCTTAAATGAATGCAGAGACCAGAATGGCTTTGGCTGGGCAGCAGGCCACTGAGAGACTTGGAAAGGAAGAGTCCCAAGCCTCAAGACTCACAGGCACATGGAAAGAGAAGGAAATTTGCTGTGTCACCTGCGGCTGCGCCAGAAATTCTACGCCTCACTCAAGGAAGCCTTTGCTTCCGGGCCATGTGCAACATTACTTCAGATGGCCACCAGAGGGAGGAGTGGACACTTGAATAACTTGGCATGCAAGTCAGAGCAAAGGGAGAAAAAGGGAACCACAGCTAGGAGAGAGCAGATTTCCACAGTTATTGGAGTTTTTAAGAAACCTCTCTCTGTTCTCAGGTTCAGTGGATAAAGAGGCTTTCATTGGCTAATAAAACTATGGAGGAAGAGGAGAACTTCAGGCCACCAGCTCTGGAAGAGATCATCAATGGCCTGACAGAACCCTATAGTTTTACCGTTTCTGACTTTTGCATATTTTTAGCTGCAAACCAACTTGAATCCCTTGGCAGAAAGATGCCATATAAATGCAGCAGATGAAGATGACATTCTGAGTATGTCAGAGTTTGGGGGCTATAAGGGTGAACTACACCAAGCCCTCTTCAAATCTAGAGTCAGCCATAAACTCCCCAGTTGGCCACAGACAAACCACCCTCCCCACCACCACCACCCAGAGCAAGAAGGCTCTTGCAAGGATGACTAACAGAATGGCACATTTTTAAATGGCTTTGCATGTGCTATACAGTACGGCCCCGCTTCTCGGCATTCTGCTAATACGGCGCCAGCGGGGCGATCAGCTGGAGGGGGGCTGGAGCTCCCCACACTCCAGCTGATCGCGCCGGAGGAGGGGAAGATCTGATCTTCTCCTCCTCTGGTGCGATCAGCGGGTGAGGTTCCAGACCCCCGCGCTACAGCTGATCCGCTTTCCGGCAGGGGTCTGGAACCTAACCTGCTGTATGAGTGGGGCCCTACTGTACATTATTTCTACTCCCTTCCCTGTGCCATCAGTGGAAGAGCAACCAGAAAACAAGGAGGATAATCAGGTAGGAGATCCTGGCAGCAATTGCAAAAGGTAGGCCAGGAACACCACGTGCTGGGGGCAAAGTGTGAGACACAAGTGAGGAAGTAGCTACTCATTGCTAGGCCTTCCTGAAAGACAAATTCTGGTGTGGATGGACTAGAGCAGGTGTGGGGAGTCTTTGGCTCGCCAGATGTTGCTGAACTACGACTCCCATCATCATTGGCCATTGGCCATGCTTGCTGGGGCTGATGGGAATTCAGCAAAGCCTAGAAGGTGAAAAGTTTCCCTACTCCTGGACTAGAGGGCCCCAGTCATGAGGTTGGGGGGCAAAGAGGTCACTCCCATTAGGATCCACCCACCCACTGGGCCAAGCAGTAGAGGCGAGGCGATGAGGGTATGAGCGGACCCCCTGCACAGCAGTGCAACATCTATCCGCCTATCTCCTTTCCTATAAGGCACTCAAGGTGATGACTCCCCAATTTTATCCTCACAACAACCTTGTGAGGTAGGTTAGGCTAACGATAGCGATGGTCCTAAAGACATCCAGTCAACTTTATGGCTGAGTGGGGATTTGAAGGCGGGTCTCCTCAGTTCCAGTCCAACCCTCTGGCCACATTTGCGTAGGTCTCAAGTTGCACCGAGCAAGAAAAGCTCGATCCCAAATCACAGAAATATGGCATCAAAATATGGCATCGGTGGTGGTCCTCCTCAAGCTTTGCACTCACTTACCAGAGGTTCTATTGTACTGAGATCCTTTATCTTGTTGCCACTTAGGTTTAGGTGCGTGAGGTTCGGACATTTTTCTGCCAATACTTCCAGCCCTCCTGAGATTCTGTTGTCGCTTAACTCGAGCTGAGAACAAGAAATTTTGATCCCATTTTAAAAATGGTCCACACATTTTGCAACCGCTTGCATACAGCTTTGGGGTTTTAGCTGCATGCATGGCCTGGCATTTTGGCATTTTGCATTGACCTTATTTTATTATGTTTATTTATTTATTTATTATTACATTTATATACCACCCCACAGCCAAAGCTCTCTGCGTGGTTTACAAAAATTAAAAACATTTGCATCCTTCTGCTGGGATTAGAGAGCTGTTTTGCCTGTTGCACAGCCAGGACAGATGAAGGGTGCTGGAGTGCTTGTAAACAAACTCTTCTTTTAAAAAATCTATGAATAAAATGGAAAGTGAGACTTGAGTGAAGTTATGAAGAATTTGTATGTATCTGAAGATGTGTCTTAAGGGTGTGTAGCTGCCCCCTTGCCACACTACTTTAATGTAGTGCCCTCAGCAGCTTTTCACCTGGGTCATGTGGTCCTTGGCCCAAAATCGATTCCCAACCCTGTTCCTTTCTCAGCCTGAGAGCCACATTCCCTTCTGGGCATGGAGGAAGCCAGCCAGCAAAGGACAGATTCACAGACGGCCAGGACAAGATGGGGACAAGCAGAAGCGATCAACTGCATCTATGGCAGCAGAAAAGTCAAGGAAAAAAGAGGACCCCATAGAGGCCTTTACATTTTGCCCTGAAGAGGTCATCCGTGATTTTTGAGAGGGCTGTGTTGGTGGAGTTCCGAAGCCAGAATGGAGACTGTGTCAAGAGCAGAGTTGAGACAACAGGACACAACAGCACGCATCAGGAATCGGGAGATGGGAGGTAGAAGGGCAAAGGGGTGATGTCTGGAGAGGAAAGATGGAAGAGAGCAGCATGCTTGAGCACAGTAGGAAAGGGGACGGGAGGAAGAGAGGAAGCTAGAGAGAGGCTATTTATGTGGAGGAGAGAAGGGATAACGCTGGTGGAGATGGCAGCCAAAAAACAGGAAGGGAGGGGATCAAGGAAGCATGTGGGAGAGAAAGACAGGAAGGAGATGCAGGACGAAAGGCAACTGGAATGGGAAGAGGGGGGAGGAGAGGCAAACCATCAGAGCGGTTGCTTCCATTTTAGCAATGAATCCCAAAGAGGCAAAGTCTTGGGAAGATAGCAAGAAGGGGATCAGTCTTAGGAGGATATCAGAAGGGAGAGGATGGGCACCGAGGACTGCCAGAGTTGGCATGGATCAAAGAGGTGCAGAAGTGCTGCTTGGCAAGGACGGCTACGGATGAGAAGGAGGAGAATGTAAGTGTTAATAGTGGGCATAGTTGCCCCACTCTGTTTGATCTCCTCTAGAGGCACTCAGCAGCACAAGACCATGGACAGAGGTGTCCAATGCAGGGAATGAGGCATGGCTGGGAGGCACAAACAGGACAATGGGAGAGGGTTAAGGAAAACACGTCAAGAGCAAACAACAGGGATGAAGGGACGGTGCAAACTGCAGGGAACATGCAGCAGGCAGAAGCAGAGCAGGAAGTAAGAGAGGATGTGCTCAGGAAGGCCGCTGGAGATGAGGGAAGAAAGCAGAACCAGGCTGCAGGAAGGGTGGAAAGTGCACAGTGGGAACAAGAGAAAGTGGATGATCCGACAGAGGGAATTCTACAGCGGATAGGTCAGATGCTAGCGACACTGGTGAAGGCAAGACCAAGAGAGTGCTCAAGGCAGGGCAAGCAAAGTCAGTCCAGCGGCAAAGACTGAAGGAAAAGGAAAAGTTCTCTTGAAAAGACCAAGGAGCAGAATGGGGGCACTGTCAGAGAGGAAGCTTACACAATATTAGGAACACTTGTTACTTAAAAATATGTGTCTTACTATCAATAACTACTTACAATAACCACAATTTTGCTTTGATCTTTACCATAAGGAAACACTAAATGTTTGATGTGAAAGATCCTCATTCAAGGCTTTTAAAAAATAATGTGGTTGTTGTTTTAAGTAGCAAATGAAAAGGAAATCTACCTACCTTCTTAAGTTTGTTTAACTTTGGTAAGTTTGCAACTGAGGTGAGGCCTACGTTGATTGTACTTAAGAATTCCAGCTCTTCAAATTGATCTGTCAGGCCTTCAATTTTGCCTTCATCTGACCTACAGTTGTCAAGAACAAGTTCTTTAACCTGCAGATAAAAATTCAACAATAACAAAAATATTAGGTTAAATGGATTTTAGTTGCAACCACCACCTTAGGTGGGTATGCAAGCTCTTTTGAAGCAAACTGCAACAGCCACTTCAGGAATAATTGGTTTCAGTTTACCCTAAACAGTTGGTAGGAAATGATTCTGCATCTATTGAGCTCATTCACACAGTATATCCAAGACCAACAGAAGTCTTGGCCCTTTGACTCCATTCCTTTCCATTCACTCTATAGATTTCGGGATACTGAAGAGTTACCTTATGGAAGGAGACTATTTGCTGTTTATGTACACTACATTATAAAAACTAGTAAGAGAGATTTGGACATTTATTTATTTATTAAATTTATTAGTCACCCATCTGGCTGGCTGTCCAGCCACTCTGAGCGACGTACAAAATAAAAACACACAAATACATTAAAACATTTAAAATCTCAACAATAATAATAAAACCTAACCCACCCCAAAAGCCTGCCTGAAGAGCCAGGTCTTCAAGGCCCGGCGGAAGCTCATCATACAGGGGGCATGGCGGAGATCACTTGGGAGAGAATTCCACAAAGTGGGGGCCACAATTGAAAAAGCCCTCTCCCTAGTCCTCACCCGTCTAGCTGTTTTAACTGGTGAGATCGAGAGAAGGTCTTCTGAGGCTGACCTTGTTGAGCGGCATCCCTGATGATGTTGGAGGCGCTCCTTCAGATAGACTGGGCTAAAACCGTATAGGGTTTTAAAGGTCAGAACCAACACCTTGAATTGGGCCCAGAAAACAACCGGTAACCAGTGCAACTCCTTCAGCACTGGAGTGATGTGATTTCGCCGGCGGCTGCCTTTAATCAGGAGAGCTGCCACATTCTGTACTAGTTGCAGCTTCTGGACTGTTTTCAAGGGTAACCTCACGCACAGCGCATTATAGTAGTCTAGGTGAGAAGAGACCAGGGCATGTACCACAGATGGGAGCAGATGGTTGGGAAGGTAGGGGCGCAGCCTCCGTATCAGATGGAGTTGATACAGCGCCGCCCGGCTCACAGCCGAGACCTGAGCCACCATGGACAGCTGGGAGTCAAGAATGACCTCCAGGCTGCGGACGTGGTCTTTCAGGGGCAATCGTACCCCACTGAGCACAAGGTCAACATCCCCCAACCTTCCCTTGTCTCCCACAAACAGTATCTTGGTTTTGTCAGGGTTCAGCTTCAGCTTATTCCTTCCCATCCAGCCACTCACCGACTCCAGGCACTTGGACAGGGTTTCTACAGCCAACCTCGGTGAAGATTTAAATGAGAGATAGAACTGCGTGTCATCCGCATACTGGTGACACTGCAGCCCAAATCTTCTGATGATAGCCCACAGCGGCTTTATATAGATGTTGAACAGCATCGGGGAGAGAATGGAGCCCTGTGGCACCCCACAAGTGAGAGGCCAAGGATCCAGAACCTCATCCCCCAATGCCACTCTCTGGTACCTACCAGACAGGAAGGAACGGAACCACTGCAATACAGTGCCCCCTATGCCTAACCTCTTCAGGGGTCCAGAGGGATACTGTGGTCAACGGTATCAAAAGCTGCTGAGGTCCAGGAGGAAGGTGCATTCGCCCCTATCCAATGCCCTCCTCATATCATCCACCAAGGCGACCAAGGCAGTTTCAGTCCCATGTATGTATGTATGTATGTCTTAATTTGTATACTGCCCCATAGCCGAAGCTCTCTGGGCAGTTTACAACAATTAAAAACATGTCCAGGCCTGAAGCCTGATAGTCAACAGCCTGTTAGTGCAAGGCTCAAATTCTTACCCAGCCATGAAATGGCATGCTTGGGCAAGTCACTTGCTCAGTCTAGCCTACCTCACAGGGTTGTTGTGAGGATTAAATTGAGTTAATCTCTAAACACGCTGTTCTCCCTGGACGAAGCACAAGTTATGTGAGAAACTCACCACAGCTCCTTGCAGCTGAATTGCCCCATGCCCTCTAATTACCCTTGACTTGCTTCCAAATAGCTTTTGGTTTTTGCTAGTTGGGTATGTTATTATGATGTATGTAATGTACATAATTATACATGTTCTTCCTCTTCTGTGCCTCCTCCTCCTCGTCCTCTTAATGCCTTCAGTCAAGCTTCCAAGTATACAAAAAGAACACTCTGTTACCAGGAAAGAAGCAACAGGCAACATTCACATCATCCCAAAGATAGGTATTCCAATGTTGTTCCAAGGAGGCTGGGCACCTCAGTTTTGTTCGGCAACACTGGAACACCAAGCTTTTGGATTCTTGTAGTTCTAGCAGTGCCCAGCCAGGCCCCTATGTGGCCTCATTCTGGAAGAACGCCCTAAGATCAGCACACGCCCAATCAGGACTATCGTCTATCTGGCCGTATGCTGACAGCTTGTGCCCAAGATGAGGCACAGAGGAGAGGAGGAGACTTGAGCAACTGATCTCGACAACTGGGAACAATTTTTACGAGTCTAGGCAGAAGACAGCATCTGTTCAGCAAGACCGGTGGAGGGGAGGGGAGAAGGGCATGAACCCAACAGTGTGACGCATTCAGTGCCACAGCCCCACTCCTCCTCATCGTGTGGCTCTCCAGATACTGCTGGACTCCTGACCAGTAGTGTAGTGGGAAATGGAGAAGCGCAGGGTCCCTTCATGATAGTCACAGCCACGCCCCCCTTTTTGCTGCTGGGTTGAGAATGAAATCCTTGTTAATGCTTTCTCCCAAAACAACAGATGTCCCTAGGAGCCAATAGGCATGAAAGGGAAGAGTGTTAGCTACTGAAAAGAGTCCTCTCAGTGGCTGACTCAGCTGCTTCACTCTGATTGGCTCCAACCAATAGAAAAAGACAAGGAAGCACATTAGAAGACTCTTCTCAGTGACTAACATGCTCCCTTTTCACACTGATTGGCTTGTAGGATAATGGAGACATCGGGACCCTGCTCCCAAAAAGGTAAGGGGTCTAAGACCCCCCAAGACCCTGGATGACTACACCCCTGTGCCTGACCCTTGGCCATGCCAGCTGGGGATGATGGAAGTGAAGTGCGATGACATCTGGGGGGCCAAATGTTATCACATCCCTGTCCTAGACTGACCACCTAGTAGTCAGAGCCCGTTACTGACCATTTGTCTTGTTCACTTAGTCTATATCCAGTGGCTAAGAAATTCACCTAAGGGCCCCCTTCCCTGTTCCTTCTCCAAATGAAACACTCTGTTCCTTGAACCTGTCAGTCCTTCTGGGTGCTGCTTTGCCCGCCCATGGATCAACTTTGACAGGTGAGTGGCCCAATCCACCTTTTAATCACCTGATGTCATTATGGTTGACAGGTGTGTGGCCCTGCCCACTTATCACAGTTGGCCCGCTGTGGGGGAAGGATAAAGATATGGCCCACTGGGCCAAAAAGGTTCCCTGTCTCTGTGCTGAGTCCTGGGCCTGAGCAGTTTCCTGGAGGCAAACTAAGTCCTTTCCACCTGCTGGCTGGGCAGCAACTCATTTCTAAATGGAGACAGTCCCCTTCAAGCCTGCCTGAGAGCAGCACTCTTTCACCAGGAAGCCTGACAATGTCAATTCCATGCACATGGGCTTAAGGCTGTTGTCACTCAGTGGGGGATTTACATTCCCAGAGGCACAGCCCTCTGCATCATCACTTCGTATGTGCCAGAGTCCAGGTGAAGCCCCACGGCTGTGTGTTAAGCGAGGAAGGAAATCATTCTCACTATAGATTTGGTTTGTTGTAGACCTATTATCTGGTTTTAAACATATTCCCACACTGGGCCTTTGAGACAAAACAAGATTTTAGACTCCCCACAAAAAACAAACTTTCCATTTTAAAAATAAAAAGTATTTCAGGCACCCTTCTACTTGTCTCGGCACTCAGATTAGAGGGGGGTGGGCAGGGAAAGAAGGCACCAATCTTCAAGTTGGCTTCACAACCATAAAGGGAACTCCCTACTACTGAACAATCTACATTGTTATTTTAGGGTGTCTACAGCCAGTGTGGTATAGCGGTTAGAGTGCTGGACTACAACCTGGGAGACCAGGGTTCGAATCCCCACTCAGCCATGAAGCTCACTGGGTGACCTTGGGCCAGTCACTGCCTCTCAACCTCAGAGGGAGGCAATGGTAAAACCCCCTCTGAATACGGCTTACCATGAAAACCCTATTCATAGGGTCACTATAAATTGGGATCGACTTGAAGACAGGCCATGTCCATTTGGAGGCACATAACAACAACAACAATAGGAGGCAGCATGGCTCTGAATGGCAGTTACTGGGATTCACAAGTGAGGCCAGCTGCTATTGTGCTCAGGACCCACTTGTGGTGGGCTTCCCATAGGAATCTGTTTGGCCAGTATGGAAGTGGGATGCTGGACTAGATGGGCTTTTGATCATAACTAAAAGGATTCTTCTTATGCCATTTTATGCCTGCAACTTCTTGGGATCAGTTTCAGTTAATGCGGCCTGATGATGTGGACAGGGTGCTTGCGACGATGTGGACAGCAACGTGTCGTCTCGACCCTTGCCCTTCTTGGCTTATTAAAGTTTGCCGAGGGAATATGACCGAGGAGATCCAGGGTGTGGTCAACGCATCATTGCAGGAGGCAATGGTTCCAACCACCTTGAAAGAGGCAGTGATCCAACAGTTCCTGAAAAAGCCCATCCTGGACCCATTGGTTTGTGACAACTACCACCTGGTTGCAAATACCCCCTTTATAGGGAAGGTGATCGAGAGGGTTGTGGCACAGCAATTGCAACTATTCTTGGATGAAACAGATTATCTTGACCCATTCCAATCTAGGTTCACGCCTGGTTATGGGATTGAATCTTGGTTGCCCTGATGGATGACCTTTATCGGGAGAAGGACACGGAGAGTGTGACCCTGTTATTCTTACTTGGTTTCTCAGCAGCTTTTGATACTGTTGACCATGGCATCCCTCTGAGCTGACTTGGTGGGATGGGTATCGGAGGCTGTTTTACAGTGGTTCTGATCCTACCTCCAGGGTCATTTTCAAAGAATAGCATTGAGTGATTGTCTTTCGGCACCCTAGCAGTTGTGCTGTGGGGTGCCGTAGGATACCATCGTGTCCCCCATGCTGTTTACCATCTACATGAAGCCATTGCAAGTGGTCATCAGGAGATTTGGGGAAGGTGTCAGCAGTACACTGACAATATCCAGCTCTATTTGTCTGTAACATCTGAATGGGGAGAGGCTGTGCAGGCCCTGGACTGGTGCCTGGACTCAGTGGTGGGCTAGATGAGGGCCAATAAAATGACTCTCAATCCTAGCAAGACGAGACGCTGTGAATTGGTGGTTCCCGAGTTCAGCTAATTGGTCAGTTGCCTGCTTTGGATGGGGTCATGCTCCCTCTGAAACAACAGGTCCGTAATCTGGGAGTGTTCCTAGATTCATCTTTGTCGCTAGAGGCCCAGGTGACCTCAATGGCTAGGAGTGCCTTTCACCAGCTTCAGCAGTAAGACAGCTGTGGCCGTTTCTGGACTGGGATAGCCTGACCACTGTGGTCCATGCACTGGTAACCTCCAGATTGGATTACTGTAAGGCACTAGATGTATGGTTGCCCTTGTGGTTGGTCCAGAAGCTACAGTTGATGCAAAATGCAGCGGTGAGTCTGCTCACTGGGGCAGGGTATCATCAACATGTCACCCTGCTGCTGAAATAATTGCTGCCCGTTAGCTACCAGGCTAAGTTTAAGGTTCTGGTTTTGATGTACAAAGCCCCATACAGCTTGGGACCAGGACACCTGAAGGATGGTCTTACCCCTTGTATATCCAGTTGATCACTACACTCTGCAGGTGAGGGCCTCCTGCAGTTACCATCTTATCAGGAGGTCCGTTCCACACAACATAGGAAGCAGACCTTTAGAGTAGTGGCACCGGCCCTTTGGAATTCCCTCCCCTTAAATATAGACCATCTTCAAGTCTTTTAAGTAGAGACCTTATCCCAGCAGGTGTTTTTAAAGCTTTTTTAAAAAGATGCTTTTAAATATTTTAATATGCTTTAAAGAAGTTTTGTTTTAATATATTTTAAATTCTGTTCTTAGAGTGTTTTTAGTTATTTTGTTTGCTGCCCTGGGCTCCTACTGGAAGGAAGGGTGGGATGAAAGTCTAATAAATAAATAAATAAATAGATACACTTTAAGGCTTCAAGGAAACTTAGCCCAAAGGCACCATCTGCTGCAAGGCACCTTGTGTTCTTCCAGGTACGTCCTCACCTCGTGATTACTTCCTCTACCCCCTGACCACTGTGCTGCCCCTGGTCTCTTTCAGGCAGAAGACTACCATTCAAAAACATGGCTCAGGGCCGGGTGGTTACTCTTGTACACCTCACATCCATGTTAAGGGACTTGTGCAGTGTGAGATTTAGTACCAGTCAGGACACATAAAGGGCATGGTTTAAACACAACAAAAATAATAATCAGTGACTCAGAAATCATTATCAAATGGATTGATGGGATGGGGAATCAGGGGTCCTGGAAAAGGTTAGCATATTGGTGTGCACGGAACAGAAACTTTCTAGTGATCCCTCACATGAAAAAAATATTAGGCCAGTAGCTTTTTCAAAAAGACTGAAAGAAAAAGTGTGAAGATCCAAGGTCTCCTCCAAGAAATGCAGCCAGGCCAAAGGGTCACGCCCTGTTTGAAGGCTTCCCAGAAAAGGCATTGGGTTGGCCACTGGAAGAACAGGATTCTGGAGGACATGGACGCAGGATTCATCTTCTGCTCAGATGCCAGGCAGCTCAGACCACAGAAAAACACATGCGGTGCTGTTGTGCCACTGTGACGATTTCACCAGAAAGTAGTTCAATATAAGGCACTTTAAAATGGGGAGTAGGAGTACCTCCCGCTTCCCCATCCAAATCCGGCAGATTCTTCTTCTTCTAAATATACATATATTAGTGAATCCCCAGTTTGCCTTTTCAGCCAAAGTCTGACAATTACACTGAGCACACATGCTTGCTTCTTTCTGCGGCATTCCTTCTGCTTAAACTGAGTTCTTCAGCACTGTTTACCTGGCCAGCAGTGTGGAAATCACATCAGATAAACGCAGCAGCAGCAGCAGCAAAGAACTCTACATCTTGCATGAGGAATGACTCTCCCTCCAGAGCACCAAAGGAACCCCTCCCATCAACAGGATGCAGGCAGAGCCTCTGGGAGACAGATGGCTGAAGAACTGCATTAAGCAAAGCCAGCACCTCCTTGCTGTCTCAGCAAAAGGAAGGTTATTGGAGAGAAACTGAACAGAAAGAGCACGTGGGCAAGGACTGAACTCCCTGCTAAGGCACGGAAGTGCACAGTACACACAACTGTATGCATAGGAGCCATCAACCACTCAACAGCCCTCCCTGCAAGTGGCATTATATCCTGTCACACACCCATACTTTTCCCCCTGTGGCCACAGGGCATTACAACCAAGCCGGAGCCTGCAGAACTTCAATTGGGTCCCTGGAGTCGGAAGATCGAGAGGCCAAATTATAGAAGACCCTCCTCCACCAACAACCAGACAACAGGTTCCCAGGATTGTTCATACTTGACTTGGGGGGGGGAGGGTGGCAAGGAGAGCAATGTTGAAAGCCACACAGTTGCAGGTTCAGATATTTTAATAACCATAAAACATCTTTATGCAAATAGGGAATGTGGCGTGATAATCCCAATGCGTTTCAAGGATCACTCTTCGTCAGGGGATCAACTAGAACAGTTCACCTATTATACAAAAATAAAGGAGGAGGCATCCTTTCTTCTCAACGACTCTCTGGGATATATAAGTGGAATTTGCAACCTGCAACTAATGTTACAGTGTGCTTCCCTTCAGTTTCTCCCTCTTCAGTGTTCCAGTCAGTCCACCAGCCATGCCCTTCTCCATGATATTCCATTCCGTTAACCCTCCCATCCAGTTTTCTTTTTTTTCCCAGCCAACAGTCAGTCAGAGGTCTGTGGCCACTAAGCACACCAAGTCCCCACTGGGCTGCTTTGCCCCATCTCCACTCCCAAAACTGTACTTCTGTGTTGTGGTTCCCCCAAGCTTCCTGATACCTGCCTCCCGTGCATGGGAGATGCCATTTTGGTTATACAGGCATCAACACTCGTACATGAACATTAGAAGAACCTTGTTGCATTCAGGTCCTGCTTACAGGCTTCCCACTGGAGCATCTAGTTGGCCACTGTGAGAACAGGATGCTGGACTGGATGGGCCCCCTTTGGCCTGATCCAGCCACAGGGCTCTTCTCGAGCTCTTATTAGAAACAGAGGGAATGATTGTGGAAACAAGGCAGGGTTTCATCTCCTGCACCATGTGGGCTTTCAGCTTATGAGAAGCCAATCTGTTGCAGCATGACTTTTCACAGAGAACAGTCTACTTCCTGCTCCTCTCAAAGTGGCCTGCTCCCCTCAGGAGACAGCAGCTTGTGCCTGAGGCAGCTACAGGGCACGAAGAAGCCAGCAAGTCGGTCAGTCACAGCTGGGGAATCTGTGGCCCTCCAGATGTTGTTGGACTCCAAACCCCATCAGCCCGAGCCAGCATGGCTAACAGTCAGGGGTGGCATCTGGAGGGCAACCCCTGCTTTTCATCACACTTGTTCATCAAGGAGGCATTTTCTAGAAAGACGTTTGGTCTCAATGAGAGGATTATACAGGTTGAGGAATCTCCTACTTTTGTTTAATTTGGCCATATTTCAATGCTGGCCTAACTATACTAGAGTAGCAAGTAGTACTTCTTGTATTCCATTTTACTGTGAAATCTTCTATGATAGCATGGAAGAGACGGCATATTCACAACAAAATCGAAAGTGTAACTTATTCATCACCACAAAAAAGGCAAGAGTGCCTTTAATGCTGGTGGTACCCTCTGGACCTCACCAATGGAAATGGTTGGTGAACCACATGTGCACCCAGAGGTCCATGCACGGCCTTCAAAAGCAGACTGACAGAAGGGCTAAGCAGGCAGGGGCTCATTGGCACCCTCTTGGCACCCTGCCTGCCTGTTCTCTCAGCCAGAGCCAATGCCGAGATGTGTTTCCAACCTGTTTGTCAGGGAATGAGCGTTCCACCCAGGACTGCATGAGACCAGCCCCACTTCCCTTGTGGCCAGAACTATGAAAGAACCTGGGCAAAGAAGCTCTGTCTTAGAAGGATTACAACAACTGGCCCTGGGCTGGTGTTCAGCAGCCATTTTTGATAAATTATTTTTGAGCATCACACATTTGTACTGAACCGCATTAATTCTTGAATTGCGTGTTTTTGCTTTACGTATATGCGATTGTGCTGTTTTGATATTTATAGAAACTATATTGATGACAATGTTGTTTGCTTTTAATGCCTTATTATCGTGAGCTGTCTTGTGTTGTTGAAAAAGTGGCAAATATTAAATCGAACCCAATCAAAAGGATATGGTGCTATCACACACTCAATTACACATCCTCATGGGCTCTATAGCCCATGATACTGAACATGCAACAGCTTAAATTGGGGAGGGGGGCAGGGGCTGTCCCAGCTGTGCAGATTCTTCAGACCTTCGTGTGTTTAGCATGAAGTCCTGACAAATGTTCAGTTCAACATGCACAGAGACGCCCCAAGATCAGGAATCCCATCTTATCAGGGTTCCCAATCACAGGCAAGTTTCTTCAAAAGTATAAAGTTGTGAAGAGAAATGGCCCTGATAGCCTGGGGACACTAGAGTCAGGGATTATGTGGGCACTCTTGCTCCCCCTCCACAGTCCTTGTATGGCTAGAGACATCAAGAATATGAAATATGAAGTGAAATGTGGCTGCTTGATAATTTTATAGAAATCCAGGTGCATGGATTTATTCATAAAGCTAGTCTGTTGCTTTTGCTCATCTCCAAGCAGAACAAATATTCCATATGTGGAACAGGGTTGAGCCCTCTTTGTCCAAGAGATTCAGGTTAGGGAGATGGAGGCTTCTGATGCAATCTTGCAGCAGTTCAGCAGATGAACTCACCTACCTGAAGGCCAAACAGAAGCAGAACTACTCAGACACTTTAAAACCACATTGTGTGGGTTGATTTTCCAAAGGACAACAATTTGCAGTGCATGAATTTATTTTCATTCATCTCATATGAACACAGTAGGTCAAATTATCAGTCCCATAGTTGAACTGGGATTTGGACTCTAGTTATCTGGGTGCAAATTATTGTCAGAATCAAGAGAGATAAGGAAGTTCACTAATGGCCCTACCAGGAACGCTGTTTCTGAAAGCACAAATGCATGTCTCAAATGAAACCATCAACTCCAAAGGAATATTGTTTAAACTTATTTACAGAGTGAAGAAAACAGTATTCTTCAAGCAAGTTTGCTAGCCCTTCACCCAACTCTGGAGGAACACACCAGACTCCTCATCACACCAATTATTGTTAGTATCATTCTGACGTCCATCCGCTCTTGTGTCATCAGAAGCTAGTCCAGTAAGAGACATCTTTTGGAACCAAAATGGCAACTGTAGTCCATACACTGACAGAGGTCCACAAATTTTGGCTGACCCATCTGGAAATGTCTGACCTAAGTAACTAGTTACGTTTGTGTTTGCTAAGGCCTTCCCGCAAATTGGGAAAAGACTGGGGGTCTCGTTTCCGATGTTGCACAGAACTCCAGAGGTGGTGCTCCAAGCACTATCTTGTAGTGCAACACCAGACTGGAATAATCCTCTAGCCTGCCCCTCAGTTCCAAATTAATGAGTATGGCAGGGGATCATCTCTCCCATTGCACCTGAAAGGTTCTCCCCTCCCCTGCTCTCCAGCTCCAAGCTCAGGTGGATCATGCCTATGAGGGTAAGTGAAACGTGTCATTCATTTTGGATGCCTTGAAGTAAATAGCTGAACGATAGAGTTAACAGAGTCTTGGATTTAATTGGACTACTATTCCTCTGTAACCCTGTAAAACTCTGTTACTGTAAACCGCCCAGAGAGCTTCGGCTATGGGGTGGTCGGTATACAAGTATAACAAAGAAATAAAGAAATCGACAGGATTACAAAACCTCAGAAGTCACTAGTAAAGTTGTTACAGTGTCCTAGTAAGCACCTATGTAGTTCTACAAAGAAAGATAATCCTTATTACAGAAGAAAGATCTACTAAGTAAACATTTCAGTTATACTGGGCACAAAGAGCAGAAATTCACTAGGATACAACATTGAATGCACTATATGGCAGCTTTCCCCAACCTGGTGCCCTCCAGATGTTTTGAACTACATCTCCCATCAGCCCCAGTCAGCATGGCCGTATGTAGCCCAAAACACCTGGAGGGCACCAGGCTGCTGAATGCTGCCATATGCTATACCAAGTTAGAATGATCAGCTTTGCTCTGGACACAACCCACTCAGCTTTTCCGCCGTAGCCCCCTTTCATTTCATCAAGGCTTATCCAAGAGAAGTTCCTGGAGAACTGTGTTCAGAATTGCCGCCACCACTACCAAAAACAGAGGATTTGTTTGATTTTTGATGGACGTGACATACACAAATTCAGTTCTTGTAAAAAAATAACCACCATCAGCAATCCAGTACACAATACAGACTATTCCAAATGCACCACTCTCAACAAAAGTGTATTACATGTTTTGGACACAGTTGTAGCCTACACTTTTAATAAAATAAATCCAAATGCTTGGCAAGAGGCTCATGGATAGCAAATATTCAAATGTTTAGCAAAAACCTCATGAAGAGTAAATGAGCAAAAGGACGCTAGATGTAAAGTCACTTTTATCCATGTTTGGAACGCTACATTACAAATAAACTAACTGTATTCTAATGAATCAGCAAACTTAACAATACTTGCTTTCATTTTGATTGAAGCATTTTAAAAAGGTGATTGTCTTGTCAATGTCAAAACAAAACCTATCTAGCAGAAATCTGGTATGATTTTAAGAAGTTACAAAATAATAATTCCTCTTGATAATATTATGTGATCCCATAAGTGAAATTCTACATAGTTTTAAGCTATTAGGTATAATTGTTGTGGAAGAGAGTAGCAGAACCTTCTACAGGAAATCCCTTAGACAGCTGAGTTATATTTAAAGAGGCTGACAAAGGTTAGCCACTGCTAAGGAACATGGAGCCTAAAGTGTCTCCTCACTTAAGCATTTCTCTTCTCTAGAAATAACTAGGATACAGTATAAAGTTTTGCATCATTGCCCTCTCTTAAGATGGCTTGTTGGCAGTACATTGTTTTTTGAAAGGGAAGGGGCTGAGTGGTTGTTGCTATTACCTGCAATGCAATAAAGTAAAAACCCAGAGACAGTATCTTTCCCGCCAAAGAGAAATGGGACATTCCCCTTTGACTGGCCCAGATGCTTTGTCTTCCTCTTTGAAAGCTGTTTTGAAACATCTTCCACAGTTCAACCAAAATCAATTGATAAAGAAAGCCCTTGCAATGGCCGACGGGGATGATTGCAGATGAGAGGAGTCGCAGCCCCCCCCCAAAGGTGATTCAAGGCCCTCCGGGCATCTTCTCCACAGCCCACCCGTCCCAAATATTGCCCCTGAATGGGAAGCAGCCGGCGCCTAAGGGCCATTTAAAGCGACTGGCTGGCTCCAAAAAGCTACCCTCCCCGCCACACACGCCGCCGCCACCTGCGTGCAGAGGGAAATTCCTGGGCACCCTAAGCCAAGACGACCTTCAAAATACCCCCACCTGCCATCGCCCCGGGTGCAATTTCCTTCATGCTTGTGCAAACCTCGTTTCCTGGCCGTTTCCCCCGTCTAAACGGTGCTCCTTTCCCCCTCCCGAGCCAGTGACACCAGTGACAAAATGGCAGCCCCTGGAAGCTGGCAGTCATGCTCGGCTCGCAGGGCGGAGGGAGGCTGCCCCTTCTGGCTCCAGGGCCGCCTGAGCGTCGCCTCCCTCCTTCCCTCCACCCCCAGCAAACCTTCTCTCCTCCCCGTTCCCGTGATAGGGACCCGAGGAAGCTTGCGCACGGGCGCCCGCGGCCCGCTTCTTCCTCGCTGCCGACCCAGCCGCCTGTCCCCAGCAGTGGGCTGGGAAGGAAAGTGCCACCTGCCCATGCATTATGCAGCTCGCACCGAGATTCCTGCGGGAGGGGGCCGGGCGGGCCGCACGACCGCCGACGGGGGACTCCGGCTTTCTCCCCGCCCCGCCTCATGCACAGCAAGAACATGCCAGGCGCCCCCCTCCCGCTTTTTGTCGTCTTTAAGGCGTCCGTGCGGATCGTCCCGCTCTCCTCCTCCTCCCTCTCCCTCCAGAACGGAATTGATCCAGAGGGCTCCGCTTGCCGACCCAGCCTTTTCTCTCCTTTGCAGTTCGACGGGGGGAAAGATGGCGCCGTGTCCTACTTCGGAGTGAGTGCGTGTGGCCGGCGCGAGGAGACCAAGTTAGGCAGGCTTTGGCGCGGGGCGGAGGGACAGCGAGCGAGCAGGGCTGCGCTCTTCCGACGTAGCGCCCGACCCACAAGCAGGCGGCTCCGGTGTCCCCACGAGCGCACCGACACGCTCACACACACCCGCGTCCGCGCGCACGTTGCCATTGGCGCGTCTGTCCACAACGGGCGGCGGGGAAGGAGCGAGAAGGAGATAGACGACAGGGCGGCGACTGCTTGATTACAAAGTTTAAAGGGCAAGTTGCAGGAATCTGCAGGTTAGATTCTCGCGCTGATCACAGAGCCTAAACGGCAGCGAGCGAGCGGGGGGGGGTAATGGGGGGGAGAGAAACAAGGAGACAAGTGACAGATCTCTCCCCCACACAGTGGAACCAAACTGCGTGATTGAGAACCTTATGTAAGTGCCCCCCCGCGTTAGCGGAAAAAACATCTTTAAACAGGGGGGTTGGGGGGGTCCCTTGCTTCCCCAGGCAAAGGCGAGTTCTTGGAAAGAATGAAAGGAGACGGGGAGAGGCGATATTGCCCTCAGGTTCCGAAGCCCTCGCCTTTACGCAGAGCAGAAGCCACCCCACTCCCCCCCCCGAAGAGCAGCCTCCCAAGCTGGCAACCTTAATTTCTCCTTGGGCGGAGGGATGCAACGCCTCAAGTTCTCTACTCCCCCCTTACATAGGCTGAAGTGTTTTCTTCTGTTGCAAACGGGCACCAGGGAAAAACAGAGCCCTGGAAATCACCCAGGCTCGGCTCGGAGACTTTGCAAAATGCAGCCCCAGCCTCTTCCTCGCCCGGACAAAGTTTCAGCTTTATTTAGAGGCAGGCGCTGAACACCCCAAGTCCAGCCCCCGGGGGGGGGAGGAAGCCAGCCAGCGACGACCCCCTTCTTCTCGCCCGCCTTTTTGTGTATCTTGTGTTTGCGTGGGGATGGTGGATCCATCAGGGGCTGTGCTGGCCGCCGGCTCCCTCCCCCCCGCCGCTTCCCGAGATCGGAGGGTTTTAAACCCCCAAGTCCTCCCACCCGTGTGTTGAATGTAAACTCTCCTCCCAAAAACTATGCCCGAGCTTCGCAACATCTGGGGAAGGAGAGAGAAAGGGCGCGTTCATGAGGACTACAAAGTTGCAAATATGGCTCCCCAGTCACCCTCGTCTGATCCGCTGCGAACAGGCAACGCAAACCGGCGATCGCCCCCCAACTAGCTGGCAAGCCCCAGCCTTCCCGGTCGCGAATCCGGTACGGGCAAACTCCTCCAGCCCTGCCAGAGCGCAGCGCCAACTCGATGAGCTATTCTCAATGCCGAGGATTTGGCGACGCGCTTTCCCCGGGCACTATTTTCTCTGCCACCCGGGCAACCAAACACGAAGGAGACTGGCCTTGGAAACGGGGTGGCAATTTTTCTCTCCCCCCACAACCCCTTATGTGGCCAGACTCGAAGACGTCCACTTTCGGGCACCCCCCATGTGGGTACACACATAGCCGCGCGCACACACACACACCCCGTGGGCACCTCAAGGGCAGCGGCGGCAGCACCCACGACGGCAGCTGGCACAGACGGCGCCCACTTCTCTCCCCACGGCAAACGCATCCCCCTTCTCACGTTTTGTTTTGTCGACTTTTTTTGCAAGCATCCCCCCATCAACACCCCCTTCCCACAAAGCCCCCCCTCCTCACAAAAAATAAATTCTCCTTGCACTGGCTTACGTCGGAGGGCGTCCTGTTCCGCAGCTCTAAGTGGATCCTCTTCTTCATGTCCATGTCCCTGATTCAGCAGGAAGCTCCCTCCGTCTCGCTGCGCTGCGCTCGGCTCCCTCTTTTGTATTGATACCAACAGAGCAAGCCAGGGACCCCCCTCCCGCCCCCCCGACCAAAGCCAGCGCGCGAGGCAAGAGGGACTTTGAGCGCTCAACCAGCTCCGCTCGGAATCCCCCAACGCGGCCAACGAGCGCGCACATTAACTTGATAACTGCGGAGGCGGGCGCTCTCGGCGAAAAAGGTCCTTCGCGACGGACGTGCGGCGGACCCAACCGGAGCAGGAGAGGGGGCGCGCGCGGGAACCAATCGCAGGCAACCGAGGGTGGCGGGGGCCAATGGGAGAGCGCGGCACGGTCGGCCAAGGGAAACAGCCCGATTGGGAACGAGCGAGCTAAGCAGTCGGGACTAGCCGCGGAAGGCGACGGGGTGGAAGAGGCCGCCGAGGCTGGAGTCCGAGAACGAAGGGCCTTGCCTACACCGGGGGGCGGCGGCGGCGGCGGCGGCGTGCTCTTGTGGGGTGGGGGTGCGCGCGCATTCGAGGAGGGGCTGGGGAGTGAGACGTGGGGCGAAGGAGAGAGAGATTTCTGTGTCAGAAACCAGGTTAGTGGGAGGGGAGAATGGTGACCCTGAGATGAACGCGTGAGACTGGTGATGGAGCGGGGGGAGCATTTAAGGGCTGTTGGTGTTTAGAAATAGAAAGGGGAGGATGTGGTGAGTGCTTTAGGGTTTAGGAAATGGACAGATTCGGAGGGAGGGCTGCTTCGGGACTTTTAAGCTCCTTAAAATCGGGGCTAAAATGGGTAGGGAAGGGGATATTAATTTATTTTGCGGGGGGGGTCTTTAAAGCTTAGGAAGCCTAGGTCATACTTTATAATAAAAAAATGGATGTGCTTTGGAACTGGGGCTACTCTGAAATGAAAAAGACCAGGCTAGATCCAGGATGGAACTAGGCATGGACAGAAAGATGGATGAGAACTTTAGGTAAGGGGGAAAATGTTCAGGAAGTGTGTTGTGGAATGGGTTGCACAGTGGAAGAGAGTCAAAGATGTTGATGAAAAGTAGGTAGAAAACTTTAAAATTCTTTTGGGAAACCATTGGGATAAATCCTAGTCCCCAAATTGCGCAGGCATCTAGAAATATTATCTAGAAATATAAACGTTTCTTTTCCAGTTGCAGGGTAGGTGTGGTTCCTGGAAACAGTAGGCTGCTTTGAATGCAGAGGAGTCAAGTGGAAAGCGATAAGATAGAAAGCTTGCAAGAAACTTCTCTGTGGCTGTCACATGTGACCATTTTCATAAAATAAGGAGGATCTCAAAAAGAAGAGATGGGGGGGCACTTGCACTACCTGTCCAGTGAGAGTAGGACAAGAAGCAATAGTAGTAAACTACAAAAAGATAGAGCGGATGTTTAATAATCAGGTGGAATCCTGATTATGTGAACAGTGCAGCAGTGGTGTAAACTATCTGTAGAGATTTTGGAAAATCAACTTTTTTCCAGGAAAGGGTTGGTCAGGGTGTTTAGTTGCTTTAAGGTTGGTCAGGGATCTCTTTAGTTGCCTAAAATGTATGATGTCAGCCTTTGAATTAAGTTAGACAGGTTTTCTTCCAAGTAATATCCACTGAGTCTGGTCTGGGGCACTAGGCTGTGCAAAAAGGAACACCTGATGGAGAATGCAGAAAAATGGAGGGCATTTTAAAGTTGGTGATGGTAGCAAATAGAAGTACTGTTGGGTTGTGGAGCAACAGTGTGATCATGAAATGAAGCAGAAAGGTCCAAGCAGAGCTCCTGTTGGGGTGATGAACAACAGCGTTGGCAGTCAGAATAATAGAGGGTGTTGGTTAAAGTTGGGGTTGAATGTAGGGCTTGACAGTGCTTTGTACCATGACATAAAGTGAAACATGTCAAGGCTGAAGTGGGATTTGGGGGCTGACAAATGGGAATTGTTGCAGGAGAGTCATGTCTCAACTATGGTCTGATACAATTTTTGCAAGCTCCTTTCCCCCTGCATTTACACCTAGGCATCGAAAGAAGGCAGAGAATCTATCTGGAAGAAGAAAAATGGAAGCGACTGGAGGAGGATGTAGTTCTTTGTGATTGCATTTTTCTCCCTTATATCAGGCCTTGTTTGAGAAGAGGCGTTGGGAGTCCTTGCTTTGTTGGACTGGGTTGTCTTTTGTTGGCACCCTTGCTGGTGGGGTATCCTGTTACGGTTCTGCTTTCCAAGCAGTCTCACATGTCTCTTCTCTTTCACTGCACCTCTTGCACAACTCCCCAGAGGAGAGAAGAGATCTTTTGGTAATCACTGGGGTATTTATAAAAGGAATGCTTGGTACTTGCAAGATCACTTTCTTTGGAGCATTTCCAGGTCTTCAAGCTGCAGGATCAGGAATAATGTTTGTATAGGAATACTGCACATTCCCTCTTCATGTCGGAATGCTGTTTAAACAGGGTCATACCGTTGTGTTAATTGATCTTCCTGCCACACTAATGACACTTAGGCCTCATCTCTCCTTTCTCCCCAGGCTTGAAAGTTTGCTCTTGGTCCTCCCAAGAAGCAGAGAGAAGCCTAATCAAACATGATAGTGATGCCAAGATAGTGGAACTAAGCTGACTTCCTGAGTTTCATCTGTTTAAAATAATGAATTTTAGTGGAGGGCTGACTTTATATATTTTCACTTGTGGTGATTCTGGAAAGATTGGCTGGATGCAGGTCACCCCTCAGTGATCCCTGTACAGGGCCAAATAAAGTTGTGTCAGTGCTTTTAAGTTGGTTGCATAACACCAGCGTTTGTTGTCTTTTTAATTGGCTCTATCAACGTATTCCAGTGGTGTAACTTTTTAAGAGTAATGGTTCAGACATCATGAAGTGATTTTGGTATTTCAGCATTCACCTTTTCAGGCAGTGCCATGGGAGAGGTCCACTGGGCTGTTTGGCTTGTCTCATGATAATTTGCAAAGTCAACCTTCTTAAGTCAAGAAAAAAAATCCTCTTCCTAAATATCAGTTAATGATGGCCTGTACTTTTTATTTAGTCTTTAGGTAGGTCAGAGGAAGAGAGGTCCCTTTGTAGGTCACATCAGAGGAAGAGAGGGTAAGTCACGAAGACATTTCGAGTTTGTTGGCATTCTTCAAGGCCGCATGATAGTTCTATGAATAGGCTCCCAGAACCACAAAGTGCTCATCACTCAAGGACAAACATTTACCTTATACTGCATAGGGAAGAGCAGGTGGAGACCATGCCTCTGAGGCCAACTGATTTGCTTGCACAAATTAGGTGAAAAGTCCATCAGTGCCTCCCAGGCTAGTCTAGCAATTGCTGATATTTCTGCCTATCCCACAGAGTTTTAAGTCTTGAAGGAGGATAGTGTCTAGTGTTAAATCTCTGGAAAATGTTAGCACAAATGAAATACTTGCAGACCTATTGGTATACTTGTCTCCCCCCCCCCCCCGTTTTTTGTTTTGTTTTTTGCAGACGTGGGAGGAACAATGATCAGAGGAATACTGTTTTGCAAGTCTTGTGCAATTTTATAAGGTTCTGCTGTTTTGCCTCTTTACAACCAGTGGTGCAAAATAACAGCTTTTGTAAAAGTGTGATCACACCATAGTTCAGTGAGAAATACAAATGAAAATGGTTGCTCTCTCCCCTTCTGCAGGAACCTCTGACATTACAAAGGGAAGAAAAACATGTACTCCTAACATTATTTGGCAGTCTCCCCCACCAGAGCATAAGTGCCCCAAAATGAAAGTGTACGTATTTTTTCACAACTCTTAATGCATTTCAGGTGGCAAGAGGATAAAGGGGAGAACTTAGGTTCTAAACTAAGCTGAAGCAGGGCAATAAGATGGGAGGTATAGTGTGGCATAGGTCAAAATTTCATGAAAATTGTGCATTTTTTCATAAAAAGCACCAAATGTACATCATTTTTGGACTAATAGATTGTGATCATCGTCCAGCTTGGAGGCTTTTGATATGGCACATGCACAGGCAATTGAAAATTTTGATTAGAGCATTTGTATATTTGCAAACAGGGCAGTCTGGAACCAACCAAATGGTTTTATGACCTATGCTCAGTCTGTTTCACTGTGTCTTATAACATGCTTCAAGCAGTTATCACATGCCCTGATATCTGAAAGTTATCTCTTATGTATTAGTCCACAGCTGGTGTACATTTGATTCTTTTGTGTGGAAAGTGCATGATCTGGGTGTGCTGCTCTAATGCAGGACAGGGCTATCAATGGCTACTAGCCGTGATGGCTGTGCTCTGCCACCCTAGTCAGAGGCAGCATGCTTCTGAAAACCAGTTGCTGGAAGCCTCAGGAGGGGAGAGTGTTCTTGCACTCAGGTCCTGCTTGCGGGCTTCCCCCAGGCACCTGGTTGGCCACTGTGAAAATGGGATGCTGGACTAGATGGGCCACTGGCCTGATCCAGCTGCAGGCTCTTCTTATGTTATCAGCTACTGGAATGTTTTGCTATGTTTGAACTCCAGCGGGGGTGGGGGGACATTGTAAAGCTTCAAAGAATTGCAAAGACTGTGTATATGAAGGCATAGTTGGATCTCTAGAGATGACAACTCAATAATGAAAATCCATTTTACATGTATAGAGGATCAAAATACACAGCAATAACATTGCATAGAATTTAAAAAACTCAAAATTACTGGTTCCTAAAATACCGACTTGTATTTCAATGCAAATTGGCCCTTTGTACAATCATATTCAGGCTTAGTTATATGTTTGTCCTTATTTTCTTTTTGGTATTAAAGGGATTTTAAAACATTGTGTGTTTTTAAATTGAGGCTTCAGTGCAGAATATATTAACGCCCTGATGTGATATAATTGGACTGAAAGACAAAAAATATATCAATTTCCTGATTCCATGTATAGCTTTCATATAATATCTTTAGCAGATTCAGTGCAAATGACATGCTTACCAACTTCTAACAAGCAGCTTGTGGGTGCAATGCACCCCCTCCTCTCTAGCTTCCATTTCAGTGGGGCATGTGGAGATCTTTATTTCTATGCTTTTAGTAAAGATGCCCTTATTTGGTGTAATGTTAGGGCAGCCTTCGCCATGCTGGGTGAGGCTGATGAGAATTTTAGTCCAAAATAGAGGGCACCAGGTTGGAGAAGGCTGTATTAGGGTCTCACACTCGAGGAAAGAATGGTTAAGCCAGCTTAATTTTTACCTGTAAAGTTGGTGAAAATTTGCAAGGGGCCTTTCCAGGATGAGAGTTCTAACCATGACCTCATCTGAGATCTGATGGTGTGTTTGCTGCTTTAAAGGTCTTTGCATTGTTATTGGGTCATTGTTTAAGTATGATCATTGTTGTATGAAATGTAGAATGTCTGGAGAGCGGAAATCATTTCTACACAAGGAAGGAAATCCGTGTAAGATAACACACTGCTTGCTTAAACAAAAATCTGCACATTAACAGCATAATCCTATGAATGCTTACTAAGAAGTAAGTGTCACGGTGTTCATTAGGCCTTTCTCCCTTGTGTGTTGAGAATTGCAGCCTAAGTATCCTGAAATGCCTATACTTGTTTATTAGCAGAGATATGTGTGTCATTCATACAATAGCCAATTTAAGGTGGGTTTTTTCTTCCCTCTTATTCTTATAGTCTCCGTTAATTTTGACAATTATGCAGTTCTCCATATTTTATGGAGCCATTCTTTAATAAAAGGAGTTATTGAACAGTGTCTCTCAGAAGCAATCAAAATTTCAGTTGCAATTAAAATTTTCCATACTAAACTGTGATGATCTTGTCTTTATAGAATTATATGGATTAACCCAAAAGGCTATTTGTTATGTTTTGTATTGTTAGTCAAAATATTTCTATTCCCGGTCCCTGAAGATCTCCATGCCTGAGCAGGCTCATGTGGGAGATAGAGCTGGGCCGTTCACGGTTTGAAAAGCCAAGACCCACTTAGAACTGTCAATGTAGCTGTTCAAGCACTAGCAGAATACCCCCATAAGCCCATACTAGTTAGTCTAGCGTCTGTATTTTTAACCAAGTGAAGTTTTCAAATAGCCTTCAAAGGCAGCCCCAGGTAGAAGGGATTGCAGTAATTAATCTGGATATTCACAGGAGTGTGAATAACTTGCCAGGTTCTGTTCTTCCAAGAAAGATTGCAGCTGCCCTACTAGTTCAAGCTAGTAAAATGTTATGTGAGCTGCAGAAGACACCAGGGCATCCATCGGTAACGGTTGCCTATCCAAAGCGCACCTAAGGTACAAACCTGATGCTTTAGAACAGAGGTGAGCAAGCTTTTTTAGTTGGGGACAGGGGAGGCAAAGGATAATGTTGGACGTGGCCAGAGGCAAAAGTGGATGGAACAATGAATGTGCATTACCTTTGTACAGTGGGCTATATTCCAGCCACACAAATTGGTCACAAATTTCTAGACACAAGCATTATCACAGATGCTAGCCAGCCAAAAGTAGTCAAGGAGAGTACTAGGCAGGGCAGGTGAGGGGTGTGGCCTGGGGACAGTCCCAATGGCCAGATTCTTAAATCTATTTATTACCCACTCTTCAGCAGAATGACCCCTGGGCGGGTTACAAACTAGGAAAGAACAGTGTTCTGACTCATAACAACATGAAAACAATCACTGAAACCATAGGATAGAGAGGGCTGCTGCATTCAGCCCCTACACTAGACCTGAGGTCCCCTATCTGCTTTAGGGAATGTAACCTCATCCAGAGCATGTGAATTAGCTTCCCTGGGAGCATAAATTTTAACATCCTGATCAGTCTTACCTGGCTTGAATTCAGTGTATTGGCCCTCTGCCAGCCTGTTAATTGATTCAAGAACCTGTTGATGACGTCAACCTGAAGAAGATGGAGCAGAGGACTGAGTGTCACTGGCATGGTGACATTTCCCTCCAACTCCCTTTGTAGTTTTGTATAGTCTTTAAATCATCGTCATCATTTTTATTTACGGTCATTGACCAGTCATATTTAAAGCAGCATAGAGGACAAGATGGAATCCCACACAAGAAATGATGTGGGTTACAGAGCTGCAGTGTATCTGCTGTCACCTGAAACTGATTGGTACAGATATGAATGGAATCGGCTGACTAGATCAAAAGGATACTCCAGTTGATGGCATTGAAAACCACTGAGAAGTCCGGTAAGAAACGTCAGGTGCCTTACTCAGAACAGTAGACTTTGCCAAGCCTCTTTTGCCCTGAAACAATGTGACTTGGTGTGGCTTGGATAGCTGCTGCTGTGCATTACATTTCACCTGCCTTAAGAAGAGTGTCCAGGACCACTTGAACCGGCCCAGCTCTGCAAACAACCTTGCAAAGGAGAGGAGGGAGCAGGATGGCTAATCCCACTGAACTTGGGCCAGGGGGCTGTAATTGGGGTGGGGTAACAAGGGAGGACATAATGCAAGGGAGAAGGCAAACCGAATGCGTGCTTACCAAGGGGGTTGTTTTGGAAGGGAGGCCTCGGGTGAAGTGTGGGGAAGATGGATTTGTGTGGACGGAGGAATGGAAGACAAGGGGCTTTGCCAATGGCTGCTTGTGTGTGGAGAGGAGGGGAAAGAAGCAGAGTTTGGAAAAGTTACTTTTTTTGAACTACAACTCCCATCAGCCCCAGCCAGCATGGCCACTGGATTGGGCTGATGGGAGTTGTAGTTCAAAAAAGTAACTTTTCCAAACTCTGGAAAGAAGGGATGAAATCAAAAGGGCTGGTGGCAGGGTGGTATGTGTTTAGGGTGGAGCATCATCCCCTCTAGTGCAGCCTTCCCCGACCTGATACCTTCTGGATGTTGCTGGACTCAAACTCCCCATAGCCCCAAGGATGGCCCACAGCCAGGGATGTGAGGAGTTGGGTCACATACCTTGATAAAAGTGCAGAGTGCCAGTACCACGGGCAGCAAAAAAATAATGCTGGTACTCTGTACTGGTGAGTTCCATCATATGAAAAAAGCACTATTATTATTAGACTTACTAATTGCTTGTTACAAGAAGGTCTCCAAGCAACTTGGAGCACCTTTTAAAAAGTACATATACAGTACCCCATCCAAACAACCCCAATAAGCAGGCAGCTTTGGGAGCACACTAGTTATGAAACCACCTCCTCTTCAGTCTATCAAGAGGCTGGGGGCGGTCTTTAGCAGTCTTTACCTGGTGCCAGGCATGCCAGCAAGGTGCCCAGTGCTCCTTGCTGGAGGGAGGGGGAGCCACAGGCAGGGAGCCACAACTGGAAAGGCCCTCTCCCTTGTCTCCACCCTTTGAGGGGGGAACCCGCCCTCCCAAACATCTGGAGGGCACCTCGTTAGGGAAGGCTGCCTGGAGGAGGTATGAGGAGGGGTTGTGTGTGAGGAAACATGTACGGGGGGGGGATATGTGGCACAGAAAAGCATAGCCCACATGGTGCCCTGCCGATTTTGGACTCAATGCTGCCTGCCCCAGCCAGTGGTCAGGTATGAGGGTAGGAAGTATAGCCATGGGGAGGGGGGCATGATGGGGCAGTGTCTTGTATGAGTGAGGAAATTTGTGGGGGGGCAATTGGAGGGCACCAGGGCGGAAAAACATCTGGGGGGATATGGGGAGCATGATAGGGCAGTTTTGAATGTGTGCGAGGAAATACTTGTTTTTTTGGTGGGGGGATTGCGTTGACGAAAAAGCGGACAGAATTTCTCTCCCGGGGGTGGTGGTGTCTTAATTATCTTTTTAAAAATTAAATTTATGTCCCGCCCTTCCTCCTAGTAGGAGCCCAGGGCATCTTATTCAGGGGCGTCCGTGGCCCTTCAGGTATTTTTTAGTTGGGACTCCAACTCCCATCAGCCCCAGCCAGCCCGGCCAAGAGCCAGGGATGATGGGAGTTAGAGTCCTCCGTCATCAGGGGAGTCCCCTCAACAACAATAACGGTGAAGCGGGAGGGGCGTCGTCTGGCGAGGCGTCGCTAGTCCGCGGAGAGGGGCGAGTGCCCGCTCAGCCTCGGCGCCGGGGGCAGCGCTTGGGCTCCCCGAGGGCGGGCGGCGGCTCCGTCGGTTCCACGTCGGGCCTCGGCGGGTTCCGTCTCTCCGCGTGAGGGGGAGGGGCGGGCGAGCGAGCGACGGTTGCTCTGCCTCGCCGGGCCCCGCCGCCGCCGCCTCCATGCGGAGCGCCCTCCCGGAGTAGCCGCCCGTTGGGAGAATGGGGCGGCGGCCCCGGCTCCTCCTCTGCGCTCTCCTGGGCTTCCTCCTCCCGGGACCCCCAGCCGAGAGTGAGTGAGTTGGGGAGGGGGAGGCAGCCTCTCTCTGCCGCCGCCCTCCTTCCTTCCCTCCTTCATTCAAGTACACACACACACACACACACCGCAGCATCTTTAGGCAAGGGGGGTCCCCCGTCTCCACGCAGCTTGAGGAGGGGGTGTCTCCCCAAATCTGCCCCACCCGCTGCCGCCACGGAAAATGGGAGGTTGGGGGGGGGGTGAACAGCAGAGCTGCCAAGATGGTGATGGAATCCGCAAAGAGGCATGGGGCACCTTACAGATGGTTGTGGTGATGATGATTGTGACACCTTAAGACTCACAAATGCAATTTACCAATTGTTTTTATTAATTGCATTTGGGAGCAGTAATGTGGTAGCAAATTCAGAAGTGCAGGGTCCTTTCAAGACAGCCGCAACTATTCCCCTGCCCTCCCTTTTTTGCTACTGGATTGAGAATGTGTGTGTGTGTACTGCCTTCAAGTCAGTTCCGACTTATGGCGACTCTATGAATAGGGTTTTCATGAGGCTGAGAGGCAGTGACTGGCCCAATGTCACCCAGTGCACTTCATGGCTGTGTGGGGATTCGAAAGCAGTCCAACACCTTAACCACTACACCACACTGAGATCCTTGTTAATGCCTTCTCCCACAACAACAGAGGTCCCTAGGAGCTAATCAGCATGAAAGAAGAGTGTGTCAACTACTGAGAAGAGTCCTCTCAGTGGCTGGCTCTCCTCCTTTTGGCTCCAATCAGCAAGAAAGGACAAGGAAGCATGCTAAAAAAACACTTTTCAGTGGCTAACATACTCCCGTTTCATGCTGATTAACTTGTAGGATGCTGGAGACATAGGGACCCTCCTCCCAAAAAAGTAAGGAGTCTCAGACACTCCCAAGACCTCAGATGACTACACTCCTGTTTGGGAGCTTTAAGGTGCCATAAGACATTTGGTTTTGCTGCAAAAGAGCAGCAGGGCCACTCTGGGAATTGTTTATGACACTTTCTAGTCTGCCTCTCACTCATCCACAATTCTCCTGAAAACTCTTGACCACCCTAAAAGCCTAGAAAAGAGTGGGGTGGGGGCATCTCTGCTCTTAGAAGCCAAGCTGCTTAAAAAATAAAGGGGATGCATACCGCTATTCACTGAGCTACCACTTACGTAAACATTACATTTTATCCAGCCTCCTCCCCACCCTGGATTTGAAGGACAGGCTGTACATTTTTAAAATATCTATCAATATTGTTTATGGAGGGTTTTTCTAGAGGAGTAAGCCTCTTTCCACAACTATAGCTAGTCTCATGGTGTTTATATCAGGGTGATAACTAACCTGGCTTTTATTTCCACCCAGGTATTGCAAAAGAAGAATTTCTCCCAGGAAGGGGTTGCAAGAATGTGGTGATAGTGATCAAGTATAGTCATGGGTACTTCAATACTTACTGTTAAGAGCATTTATACCCCGCCTTCCTGTTGTAGTCTTTAATAAAAAAACACTTGACTTTTTATGTTGAAAGCCATTTTACCAATCGGCAAAAAACATAACTAAAACCAAAGAGTTAAAAGAGACAGGGGCAGCAGATAAACGTTTACAAAAATTCTAAGGAGAATTTTTTTAAAAAGTCAGTAGGTTGTTAATGCAAATTCCTGTTGAAATAAAAAGTGCCTTGTGACGTGGCAGAAGGCCATCAAGGTGGAGGCAAAGTGGGCCTCCCTAACAGTTTGTTTTATAGCTTGGGCATGACCAGCAGAGAAGGCCCTCCCCTATATCTCAATCAAATACAATTCAGATTGAAAGCCACAGCATTGTACTCCATAGCCCAGTGGCAGAGCATCTGCTTTGTATGAAGAAGATCCCAGATTCAGTCTCTGGCATCTCCAGGTAGGGCTGGGAGAGAACCCATCTTGAAAGCTATTGCCAGTCAATGGAGAAGACAATGCTGAGCCAGGTGGACCAATGTCCTTACTCGGTATACGGCATCTTCCCATGTTCTTCCTGTCTTCAGGTGCTGAAGGGGTGAAGAGCCTCTTCCTGCTGAGATTCACGAGCAGGAGAGCTCATCGTGGAGAAGGTGGTCCACATCTTTTAATCAATGGGAAACGAGTAACTGATCCTAACAGCCCCTTGTGGCTCTACACAGCAATGCCAATTTCACAACCATAAGAAGAGCCTGCTGGATCAGGCCAATGGCCCACGTAGTGAAGCATCCTGTTCTGACAGCGGCCAGCCAGATGTCGGTGGGAAGCCTGCAAGGAGGACCTGAGCACAACAGTGCTCTCCCAACTTGTGATTCCCAGCAACTGGCATTAAGAGGCATATCGTCTCCAACATGTGTTTTTGAAATGCGAAGTAGTGGCTGAAATTTCTGATACACAAAATGTGGACAAACTCTATCCATAATGGGCACAGTCCAGCCCTTAAGCCCAATGGTGCTGCTGATGCTGTTCAAATCTTTATTGAAGTTTTTAGTACTTTATGGATTGTGACCAATAAGCTTTCCACCATGTATAAATGTGCCAAACATGCAGAGTGCTGTATCAGCTCTAAGGTTTTCCTACTACTGAAAGATACTTCAGCCAGAACAGTTGCAAATATCCCCAGAGGTGCTATAACTGGAGCTCCCAGTAGAAAAATGCTCTCTGTTATGTGCCCTTGATGTTTGAATCTGGTTGGTTTGGGTGGTGTAGCACAGTGGTCAAGAGTGTGAGACATCCTGAATGGATCTGGGTTGCCTTGGGCAACATACTGTCTCACCTCAGCCTTGGCTGAAATATTGGGGAAAGGAAGCCTCAAGAATCGGCCTGAAGGTCCAAGATGTGGCCATCTTGCTGAAACTGAGCTGGTCTGTATAGGAGACCTCTTGGGAACCCTAGCTAGACTGCCTTGAGTTCCATCATGATCTATATATTTATATCCATCAGGATATAAACCAGCTTTCCCCAACTTGGTGCCCTCCATACTACAACTGCCATCAGTCGCAGCCAGCATGGCCGTGGAGAATGGAGTCCAAAATATATGGAGGGTTCTAGGTTGCAGAACTTCTAGATACGAATGTAATAAATAAGACTTTTGGACTACTTTACAGGCAAGGATTAATGCATTCATTGGCCGTTAATTCGGCCAGATAGGCGGCCTAGAAATAAAATTTTATTATTATTTATTATTATTGATGAATTGTGCTATATGTTTTAAAAACTGTAATTGGGAGGGATTTTCAGTTGAATATGTACTTTGAGCTTTTAATGGGAGACATGGGCAAATTAAGCCATTTAGGTATGTTTGACCCAAACCATTGAGAATTGTGTATGTAAAAGTAATCACATCGGTGTTTAGTCTAACTCCTGCTGGGAGGAAGGGCGAGATATAAATCAAATAATTAATAAATAAGTTAAGAAAATTTTTATCTGTTCTATCACTTGGGGGCAGGGTGCCACAGAAGGTGTTAGTTCACTTTCAAAGCTTTTTAAGTTGCCTCCAGGATCTCTGTCCAGTTGACTCAGCTCCAGGAGTTAAGTGCACCCATGAAATAGGTAATACTCCGTCACCTGAGAGACAAGTGAACAAAGTGTCTTTCTATAAGAAAGCTAGTACCATAAAGCTTATGCGACCTCATTTAATTGGCACAGTTGTGGGGGTGGGGAGGAATCTCTTTCTTCTTTAACCATTTTTTTAAAAAAATGATACTCTGTCTTTAGAGACGTGTAGTCTACATTTTTGTCAGAACTTGTCTCCCATTTCAGCATATAAAATGGTTTTCTGGATAAGAAAGATGGACAGGAAGGTTGAATGTCAAGTTGCAGCCAATCAGCCTGTACATCCAACATTATTTGCTATTCCATAACAGTTTGGGAGAAATTTTAAAAGATGACAGCTAAGTACTGATCAATTTTCTTGACAGCCTAGGTCATATTCCCTTTCTTCTGTTTATATTCATCCCCCAGAGGCGACAAAACACAGAGCAGTCACCAGAGACTTCCTATTTTCTCTGTGTGTGTTTGTCTCTGTGTTAAGTCAACCTTGGTTCAACATCACTTAACAGTTTCTTTTCCTTTCTTCCACTGCCATGATATTCGTTGGGCACACAAATGCTCCGCTTGGAGTTTGTTTTGCTGTTCTTAAGGTGTTCACTTAGAAATACTAAGCAGCCTCTCTCTTTTGTTCATTACAGTATTGAGAGAATTGTCTAAACATAGGCAGTATCATTCTTTTTTGAAAAAAACTGCTTTCATCTGTTTTATTTACTGTATTTTATTGTTGTACACTGCTATGATGTTTAGCAATCTATATGTTATCCAAATAAATAAAAAACCATACAGTATAGAGAATAGTTGCATATACAAAGGTCCTTAAAATTAAGAGCATAATCTCTTTATTTTGGGAAGATTTGAATTTTCAACTTCTGAGAATTCATTCCTAAAAATCTTACCCATATTGCAATATATATATTTTGCAATAGATATTTTCCTCCCAGAGTGGCATAGAAAAGAACCTTGAGGAGGAAATGGCAACACTTATACTGATACACGCTCTGTTCACTTTATGTGTCTATGCTGGAAGCTTACAGAGCTTCTTCAGACTTAAGTAAAAATGGGTCCTATCTAAGCATACTCAGAGTAGACCTAGATTTCAGTGGGACTACTCAGAGTATGATTTGGTTGGGTATATCTCTCCTCTTTTTCCTTTCATAGGGGCAGAGGGAAGCAAGAGGGACAAGTTTGATTCTTCTTTATTGAGAGTATGTAGAGCAATACCTACACTATTTTGCTTTCAGTAATCATTCTGAATTTGTCACGGGCCTAAAACTTTTGAGCATATTTCATTACCTTTCAAAATTCTAAATACCATTTAAGATTTTTGTATATGCTGAATATGTTGATCATGTTTGTATGTGTACTTGGGAAAGTCTCAAAATGAAACTGGACATCAAACCATAATAACATGGAATCAATAAAGTGTCATTAAAATTGTTTTCTAAAGGTATTTAAAGTTTCTTTGTCGCTAACCTTGGATGCTCTAACTCAATTCTTTTGAAATTTTGCATAAAATTCCAGACAATTTCCTTCTTTGATTCCCTCTTGGCATCCCTCCGGAATATTTTTCCTGTTTAAAACTCTTTGTGGTATAAGATCCTTTTACATATATGTAACATATTCATCTTCCTCCTCAAGGTAGGCTTTGCCAAGGCGTCTTTGTGTATGATTTTGTCACTGTAGGTTGCTATTTTAAGTATAATTTTCTACTGGCCTTGTGAATCTTCAAAGTGTGTTGAGATTACAGCTCAGTATCTTCAGCCAGTGTGGTGTAGTGGTTAAGATGTTGGACTATGACCTGGGAGACCAGGGTTTGAATCCCCACATAGACATGAAGCTCACTGGGTGACCTTGGGCCAGTCACTGCCCCTCAGCCTCATGAAAACCCTATTCATAGGGTTGCCATAAGTCGGAATCAACTTGAAGGCAGTACATTTACATTTTCTCTTCAGCCCATGTTTTGAAAGTTTGACTGAGGTAATACTGTGAAAAGAAATCTGCAGACTTTAAATCAATGCATTTTTAAAAGCTAAACATGCATGTATTTGTTGGGTTAATATTATCCCAAAGGCTTTGCAACAGATACATTTTTTTTTAAATGACATAAGTTTGTTAAATACGACGTGCAGAAACCTGATTTCTGAGTGAGCATCGCCACTGTAAAATTAATTAAAAGTAATGTTTTGATTATTTTTTAAAAAATCTGTTTTGTTTTGTTTTTAGGTGTGCATCATACTTATGAAAATTTTAAACTTATGCAGGTAATATTAATTTCAGTATTTGGAAAATGGCTCATATTTCTGATATTCTCAAGTTAAACAAGGCACTTTCTGAGGAAAGTAGATATGAATGGTTTAATGCTGTTTTCTCTGACAGTAAACATGGTGTATGTGTTTTGAACCACTAACCTTCATGTGACTGGGAATGGCAAAAGACCAGACTAGACATGACAATAAATGCATTAGAAAGCAAGTTGGAGATTTTTTAAAACATAAAAGCAGATGCAGGGGGGAGTGTTTTTTGGGGACCACAGTGCATGGAGAGGAGAAGTTTAATCCTTCCCCAGCTGTGATCCCAACAAAAATCAGCGTCCTATGCTGCTATTAGCCCTGGAAAAATCTATTGACACCAGTAAAACTCCCCCCCCCGGACTAATAGAGCAGGAGAGGGTCAATCATCAAAATTGCAGCTGGAAAGGGAAGGGTTAAGCCCTGATAATAGTCAGGCCCCACCTGCTGCAAAATTTAAAAAACAAACTGACCTGATTTGCTTTCTACTTATCATTGGTCCTGAACCAAGAAGTAAAATCTGAATTTACTACAAGGCACCCGAGACATTCTTACTGCATCCAGTGTAGACCACTTTACAATTCTCATCTTGTTATTCCTCGCGCAATCTGTAGCAAAGGGAGTGGAGTGAAGGCAAGGTGTCCCTGAGGCTAGGTAATTCACGTTGTCTTAGGGCTGTAGAGGGCGTTACCAGGTTCCCAACTGTGCTGGGATTCTGTGCAGGGTTCTATGTCTCTTCCTCTGAGAAAGTCTCCCTAGGGTTCTGTCTGGCAGGATCCTGACACTTGGACGTAGTTTACATTTTCTTCCAGTGTTAAATATGTAGATCAAGATTATCTGGACACTTCTTACTTAATTTAGACATAGGGCAAATGATGAAAAACTTGCTGTTGCAGTGAAGTAATATTCATGTGGCAATGACTGGAGTAACTTTTTCTTTTACAGATAGCCGTGCATCCAACTATGACTGTGCAGATTTCATCAGAGGGACCAGGCAATCTTAAAGCCCAGGGTAAGTACTCTTCTTTTATTTTCCCATACTCTACTTGCTACAAAATCACTTTGAGAAATCTGTTTCAGAGAAGCCAATCCCTGTAGGAGTAGGCCTTTGTCTCTGTTTCTGTTTTCTAAAACAAGAAGCATCAATTCTAGGCAGGACTCGCTATCTGTGTTGAACTAGTCTATTCAGTGTGTGTGTGGTAGCTGTTAGGCTCTTGCCCTGGCTTGCTTGTTCTGGCGTAAAAGGTTCACAAATCAAGCCTGTTAAACATCTGGACCTGGCCATTGTTTCATACATAAAGTTATTCTGTAATTAAGTCATGGGAAGTAAATCGGCCAGGTGATCAGCTGACCTGTAGAAGAATTACATAGACAGATTTGGGGTGTGATCAAGAAGAAAGGCTGGAAAAGGGATCTAAACAGGAGAAAAAATGCTGTGAAATATTCCTGGGCTACTGGGAAGAGTTCCAGCCCAAGCAAGGTAAGAGATGCCAGTGAGGTAACTGGCCTCCCGTCCGGAGGTAGTTTGATGCAGAGCTGCCAAGTAAGTAAGTAAGGAAGACCTATAGGAAGAAAAATTTGCAGCAATCTCCACATGTGCACATCTGCAGTCTCAATATGTTGTATTGCACTGCCTCGGTTTGGTTGTGCATTTCTCCTTGTGAATTTAAAAATAAACATTAAAAATTTGCAAAGGTTCCCACAAGTCAGAGAACAACTCTCCCCCACACACACCCACAATAGCCCATTTTAAAAAACACTGGATTTGTAATTCCATAGCAATGAAAAGAGCAGGAAGCTGCATCTTAAGATGGGACAAGACCTATGAACCAACACTGTGCAACAACACTTGTGCTATTATTTGTTGCAGTGTAGAGAGAGTCTTAGAAATTGTTTTACTTACAGAATAGGAGAAAGTGAGCAAAGGATTGGTACATTCATGGTTTACACAGCCTCACTTTCTGCTTTACAGAAGCTCCCAGTTCAATTGAAGTGGAAGCAACAAATGAAGAAGAGAAGACTTTGAATAATCTTGTGGGCCTTTTGCAAGATATGGTGAAAAATATTCCAACAGAGCAGGCACAAACCCCACAACCAACAGAACAAGCACGTATCATGGTATCCAACATAGAGCCGTCTCCATCTGAGACAGTTGACACTGTTTGGGTAAACATGAAGCCAAAGATGGATGGAATCGAGCCATCACAAACAGTTGCCATGACCAGGACTGTTACCCCTACCACTACGACAGCGTTTTGGAAACTCCGAAGTGACTCAAGTGCATCCGTTGTTTTACATACTGATAAAGCTATTTCAGAAAAAAATACTCCAGAAAATCTCGAAATTGAGACAAGTGCTTCTATTGTCTTGTTTTCTGATAAAACGACTCCAGAAAAATCACTGGTCAGTGTGTCACTTTTGATGGAAACGGATACTACCAAGCAAAAAGCTAAGACTTTTGATCAGCTAACAAATGGAGCCTTGGCAAGTCTGGTGGAGTCTCTAAAGAATGTAAAAAAATTACATGTGACACTACATAATGGCAGCAACACACCACAACAGGAAAGAAATGATGAAAAAGCTGTGGAGCCACACCAGCAGAAGCCTGTAAGTGCAGACATCTTGGATTTGATTGATACACTAATCAAAACCGTAAAGAATGCACCTTCCTCAGTTAAAGAAGATCCAGCTCTCCATATCTATATTGAAAAAGCAGAGAGCTACCTAAAAAATGCTCTGGAACTAGCAGGAGAGGCAGAGCGGAGGCTGGAGCAGGATAAGAAGCTGGAAGAAGAAAAGAAGGTGAACGTAGTGATTCCTCCCTTGGAGCACGAGAAGGTGAATGTGATGGTTCCTCCCTTGGAGCATGAGGTGACAGTGGAGATTCCTTCCTTGGAGCAGGAGAGGCTGGAGGAGGAGAAGAAGGTGGAAGTGGTGCTTCCTCCCTTGAAGCACGAGACTGTGAAAGTGGCAATTCCTCCCTTGGAGGAGAGAGAGGAGGAGAAGAAGGTGGAAGTGGTGCTTCCTCCCTTGAAGCACGAGACTGTGAAAGTGGCAATTCCTCCCTTGGAGGAGAGAGAGGAGGAGGAGAAGAAGATGGAAGTGGTGCTTCCTCCCTTGAAGAACGAGATTGTCAAAGTGGAAATTCCTCACTTGAAGGAGGAGAAGAAGGTGGAAGTGGTGCTTCCTTCCTTGAAGAACGAGATTGTGAAAGTGGCAATTCCTCCCTTGGAGGAGAGAGAGGAGGAGGAGGAGAAGAAGGTGGAAGTGGTGCTTCCTCCCTTGCCATCAGGAACTGTGCCTGTATCAGCGGTGACAATCCAGTTGCCTCCATCTCCACCCGAACCTCTAGCAAAAAAGGCAGAAAATGCACAAGTGGAAATGGGGAAGTTAAAAGCATTTATTAACTTGCTATATGGTTTTAGTCCCCATCTAACTGCATATGCAGAGAATTCACCCAATAAAAAAGCTGCTGAGGATATTATTGACAGAGCAATGGCAGTCCTCGATGCCATAAAGAGCATTTTCTGTGGAAATCCTGAAGGACGAAGCAAACTAATGTTGCAGCAGTTGTTGAAGGAAGACATGGAGCTTGTAAGACAAGCCATGAAGGAAAGAAGAGTCTCTTAAGAAGACACATTTGTTTCTTGGTTCTGTAGATACTTTTCATCCAAGTTACGTATGACTAGAGATCCAATTTGTTGTCTGTAACAGCCATTTAAATATTTATACACACACACACATATCAATTTGTAGTCCTTTACAAATGTGGAATTAAATGCTTATTTTTAAATAATTTTGTTTTCATTTTTCACCCTCAGTTTGAACTGATCTTCCGAATGCTTGTTGTGCAGTAGAGATGGGCTATAAGTCGATCCAGTTTGACATTTAAAGCTGAATCTATCAAATTCACACTTTCCAAAACAATATGAGAATTGAAATACAGTAATGCTTCAAAATTTGCTCTTATATGAATTTTGTGATACAGTTCTCCAACCAGTGTTTACAAAAATGCATGTATTAGGGGGAAACGTGCTTAAAATGAATATATTAGTGCAAATAACATACAAAAATGCATTATATTAGGAGAAATTGCTTGCAATAATGTGTACATTAGTCAAAACTGCATCCAAAAATGTGTTTGTCACAAGAAATTCACAATAAAATGCAGAAGAATTTTCATTTTAAAAAAAATTGCAAATTGCTGCATAAATATGGAGAACTGAATTTAAGGCTGGAAAAAAATAGAGAACAAAAGAACGAAATTGATAGTTCTTTCCACTCATACAATGGAGCTATGAGTTTACACTTTAGGTCACCAATTCTTTCATGTGAAAGATTATTCAAGGAAAGACCTGAGTTAAGGCATACCGTTATTGCAGCATGAACACCAAAAGGGGCACTTCTTGCTTTCAAGGGTTGCCTCTGGGAGTTCTATCACAGGATCAGACCAAAGATTCATGATGTCCAGCATTCCATTTTTAGCAGTGGCCAGATACTTCTAGGAAATGCACAGATGATCTCACTAGTAATGGCTGTTCCTTGTCTGTCCCCAGTGTTTGGTAATGAGCTATTCTGTCTCTGTACATTGGGGTGTTTTCCTGGCCAAGGGTCATTGATAGATCCAGTCTCCCCCCCCCCCCCATTTTCTTTTTCTTTTTAAGATATATTGCTAGTGGCCATAATCCCTGTAAGTTAACTGCATTATATGGAGATGGCAGACAAAGTGGGAGGAGAATATGGAAGGAAACAACGTAAAATGCATAATAAATGCAATAGAATTCCAGAAGTATGGGATAATCCTGGGAGATAAGGAAGTTACAGAAGGTTGTAGGAAACTTTCTTTTTTAAAAAAAAACCCCATGGTCACATGAAATTATTTCTTTCTGCTCTGTTCAGTTCAAAGAAGAATAGAACAAATAAGTTTAAACAGGTTAGCAGTTTGTACGTCTGTGTACAAAAACATGGACACACAGGCTAGTCGTCATGTTCTTGTTTCTAACTGCTTTTGCATACAGCTCGTCATCAACACCTGTTTCTGGGTTGTTGCTTGAATTAGAGCAGCTTCCTCAGTCTTGAGCAGGGTGCAGTCTGACTTGACTGTTCCTCAGCAAAGGAGATAACAAATGTATCTTAAGAAAGGACATTTTCAATCTATGTTTAAAATACTTTTTGTACCATAGGATTTTCTATGGTACACTTCATTACATCTTTTTTATACCGAGTCACAACGGACAAGAGGTTTAATAAACTGCTGGGGGAAAAGAGAGTCTGAGGAGCCAGAAAAGAAGTTTCTGGGACAGAAGTTGCAGGTAACTCACGTTTTTTGCCTTTCCCTGCTGTGTGTGGCTTGCTTAGTTTGCATGAGTCATCTGGAGCTGTCATATAGTCCCTTTATGAATTGCGAACACTCTCTGCTGTGATGCATATTATGGTTTGAATTGCATGGATCAATCAGAAAGGAAGGCACATGTGTGCTGAGAGCGGATTGTCCTGCCTGTGGGCCAAGAGGTTAGATTAAGTGACCTTCTGGTCCCTATTCAGTTCTGTGATTTGGATGAGGAACATCATGAAAACGTCTTTGACACCTAATTAAATGGTACTGCATAAAACAACACTCACAATAACAGCCCCTCCCTGAGTCATGCGACTTCCATCAAACTGCCATCTGAGAAAGAGAGAGAAGGTAAGGGGCAGCTAATGTGTTATTGTGTGCGCATATTTCTGTAATGAACTTTGGTGTATAGCATGCTACACTTCTTATGCAGCCACAGCTAAGGTTAGAGTGAGTCAGGCACCAACTTCCCAATGGATTTTGTTAGGGTAAACCTGAATCTCTCGTGCCATGATGACTCATCAACACTTGTCCCACTGGGGGCCCCTAATTCAGTTAAGTAAATTGCACACATACGTATATAGTTTATCTTCAGGCTGGGCAGCATTATTATTATTATTATTAATAATAATAATAATAATAAATTTAATTTTTGAGTCGCCTATCTGGCCGAAACCACTCTAGGCGACCCACCCTTCACCATGAGGTCCCAGGGCAGCTTACAACAGTTTAAAACACATCCTTAAAAACCATTTAAAACACCTTACAATCATAGATATCAGAAAAACACCTTCCAAAATGGGCAGCTTATCTCTCCGGCACATATTCCATCTATTTCTACCACCCAAAGAGAAAAATATAAGTGGCTTCCTATCTGTTACCTGGTTTTGACATTCCCATAGCAACCCAACCTCCAACTTTGGAGTACCAAGCTCACCCATCGTTTGTAGTCTCACAAGTAGGATTTTGTTAAAAGATGAGTAAAAAGGCTGTGACATGAAAGGGACGCAATTTCCTGTCTGTTTCTGACAGCTAGAAAATAAGGATAAAGGCCCAGCATGACTCTGAGGTTGTGTGGACATGATCCAATCTCAAAGGTTAGGTATTTTTAATTATATAAAGAATAACAGGCGGCATTGCAATCGGCTGCATTTTAAATATAACGTAGTGAAAGGTAGCCAGCGTCAGGCTGAGGATAATGGAGAACAATTGGCCATGAGATGAGAATCCTGATATTTAGACAAACAAAAAACAAAGAGGTTTAACCAAATTGGTGGCTCAAATGTATGCAATAGGTAAGAGCATTTCCAGGCAGCTGCTGCTCCTAGCAACCGTAGTGCCAAGTGGGAAGGTTGTGTGTGTTTCTTTAGTCTTTCACAGACAAAGCACCAAATAGTGTGAGGATTTGGCACTAGGGCCACTGTCTGAGTAAATCTGAGGGTTCAGCGAGTTCAGGTTTGTGAGTGAACTTTGTGAAGGTCAGTGAATGTGGCATCCACATAAATTTTGGTTCTTTTTCAGCACTATATTATGGACTCTTCATAATTTCTGCGGGGAAAACCCCTTGCTAAATAATACACATGTCTGGGCAGACATTCCCCACAAACTGTATTAATTTGCTATAATTGTAACAAGTTATAGCCAGAGGTAAAACTAGCTGGTCTTTGCACCTTTCCCCGTACAATTTCTGTTTGCTTTCTTTTATAAAACGGTGGCTGATGCATGTGGACACCCACCCGCATGAGTCTGTCTTCAATTCTGTTTGCATCCTTGGCTTTTCTCTGGGAAGCAAGGTGTTCCTTATGTAGAAGAGCCCTAAGGCTGCATGGGGTGGAGGTTGGGCATAAAGATCACAAACTCCAGCCCCCTGTTTTCTAGCTCACGGCTCATGCAACTCAGCCCAGAATCCACCACAATCCCAAAACAAGAGCAAAGAAAAGTGTCTAAAACGTCGACTGATCCAAAATGCAGCAGCTCCATTAGAACTCGCGTCACCCTTGTTCCAAAATAGCTGCATTGGATGCTTGGCCAAATTCAAGGTGCTCACATGAGTGTTTAAAGACTTGAATGACTTAGGTCCCAAACATACAAAAGACTGACTCTTTCCTGACAGACCTTCTTTCGTGTCAGCAGAGAAGGCCCTCTTTGTAGTTCGTATGCCCTCTGAAGTTTGGGAGGGGGTGTGGTCAAGGAGAGGGCATTCTCTACAGTAGCTCTTAAGCTGTGGACTTCCCTCTAGGGAGGGTGTAAAGACAAGGAACTTGTGCTGGATCTGGTGATGGAAAGGAAGTGCAGGGATTTCAGGTGGGGCATCACATGATCAGAGAAACAAGAGGTGAATGGTTTTGGTGGAGAGTGCTGGATGAACTTAGAGGACCATGGTCAGTCAATAGAAGATCAGACAAGGGGAGATTGTAGGTCAAAGAGTAACAGGGTGTAGATCAGAGGTTTTGCCAAGGGCGCAGAGAGGAACGGCTGTTTTTTTGCACTGTAGTCAAGGGAGAAGCAACATGATTTGGCAACGGGGTGAATATGTGGGTCAGAGCAAAGGGGGGGAAGAGTCCAAGAGGAAAGCCAAGGCCTCATGCTTGATCAACAGACTTTCACTATTTTCTAAGAGGGATTCAGCCTGATGGCAACAAATTTAGGTTTGCACAATTAAAGTGCTCTGGTGTAACAAATACAAAAAACTGGACTTTTTGCAGTAAGGAAAGTGACAGGAACATGCACTGGAAAGTGTGGAATGACCATCGATTGATGGGAAGTCACATAACCTCCACATAAACAAATCAGGATGCTCAAGAAGCAGTGAATGTTATGTAAGCAGCATGCAAGCTTCCTGGGAGGCCCCACATAGAACACATTCCAAGAATTCAGTCTGCACTGTGAGTTACCAGACCACAGACAACAGTGGCCAAATCATCTCCGTCTAAAAGGAGCCACAGCTGGGGAACCAGCCATAGCTGACCTGAGCAATGAGGTTGGATCCAGGAGTAACCCCATCTGCACTTTCCAAGGCACTCACAGGACAATTCCCATGGCTGTGAGCATCCCCTCCCCCCATTAACTGCTGTCTGAAAACTGCCCCAAATATAGGAGTGGAACTCTTCACTGCAATGCAGCACTCTCTACCTCCCCAAGCCACTCCAGAAGGATACCATGATCAGTGGTATCAAGAGCTGCAGAGAGGTGAAAGAGAATGAGCAGGGTCCCATCCCTGCCATCTCTCTTGGCTATTGTCATCAACCTGGTCAAAGAGGTGAAACCTCTACAGGTATGACTTAAATGAGATGGGTGTGACTCTCAGGAAAGCATCCAAGGTCCAAAAGGGGCCAGAGCTCACCTCAATGGCAGGTTTTGCTTCGATGTCAAGGGGTGCAGTAGCTAATTGCCCATACAACACTGGTAGTCCTCTTTAACTTGTTTTTATTTTATTTTTTAAATTGTGTTTTTAAACTGTTTTTGTGTTTTAAAATTTGTATATTTGTTTTTATTGTTTTTAATTGCTGTAAACCGCCCAGAGAGCTTCGGCGATGGGGCGGTATATAGATGTAATAAATAAATAATTAGCATGTTCCATCATCCCCGAGATGGTTCCTTTCTTTGAAAACCACATCCTTCACAATGCAAAGTTCAGATCAGTAATCTGAACGATCAGCCTCTGCTTGAGTGCAAAGAAACCTTTAAAACAAGTCATCCCGGTTTCTGATTTCTTAGCGACATGAACTTAGACGATGACACGAAGTGGCTCGAGTGGGTAGCCAAACAGTTTGAAAGTATCGCCGGTGATGATAAAGAGATCAACTTGGAAGAATTCAAAACTGCTCTCAAGGTGAAGGAGGCAAGTGTCGTCAAGTGGGGTAGGAAACCAGATTGGGCTGAGGACTGCAGCACTGCAGCTATGTTTTTGCTCTGAATGACTGCTGTGCAAGGAAAGGTTACTAAGATATTTGACTTTTGCCCTTTCTTTGGGAAGGGGTTTGCACATATAGATTTGTGTACGCGTACCTCGAGATGCTGAATGGGAATTGGGTGCAGAAGGAGGGCGACTGGTGGAGACAAAGAGGTCAAGGGTGCAGGAGGCAGCTGAAGATCAAAGGTAGTGTGGGTAGGCAAAGAGCGGCAGAGAAAGAAGGGCAGAGGGACAGTTCATTGGGGGCACGGGGGTGTCCGGAAGGGACTGGATAAGGAAAGGAATGTTGGGAATGGGGGGGGCTAAGTGAGAGAGGGTCCGGCTTTCATATCTTCAATTAAAATTGCCAGCCAAATTCTTGTCACTAATATTACAAGGATTCCATTGCTTCTCTCCCCATAATATTCAAGCAAAGCCTAAATGCAGACCAATAAGAGCTTGAGGATTTGATTTACGCTACTGGATTAAACCCCCTCATTTCATTTTGGAAACATTTTCACCCTCTCCTATAGTCCTTTTTCGCTGAGCGGTTCTTTGCCTTGTTTGACTCGGATGGAAGCGGCACCATCAGTTTGGATGAGCTACTAGAGGCCTTGAAGCTGCTGATGCACGGAAGGGAAACAGACAAACTCCGGTTCCTCTTCCAGGTTTACGACGTGGATGGTAAAATTTCCATACAGCACACTTGCTCACTTGTATTTTGTCAAAACAAGGTTTTGTTTTTCGGATCCTTACTGTTCTGCCCAACTACAGCACCGGAAGGCAGTAGCTGCCAACACTCTTGGCTTGATCCATTTACATGGAGTGGTGGAGCTGCAGGAACGTTTTCTTATCAGAGATCTGTGCCTTTTTGACTGCTTGTATGTAACAGACATGCAGGTTCCACATTTTTTTCACAGATTTATTTCTGCTCTCGTGCCGGCATAATCTGGTTGCAACTCACTGTATCCTGAAATAAATCTTCAGCAATTGGCTTGAAACGTGATGATGTGGAGGGCCACAAAATGTGTCAGAGCTATTACAAGACTAGCCCAGTATGTCCAAATCCAGTGGGGGGGAAGGCAATGTTTTCTTCTCCAACACATAAAAATGGTTATGAAAAAAAGCCCTCCATTTTTTTTAGAGGCAGAAACACTGTGGAGTCAGTCTCAGCTCCAGGTCTTTTTTTTTTGGGGGGGGGGAGTCGGTCATTAGGCAAAATGCCCCCAGTGGAAGAGCTTCCTCTTGCTTGCCGCTCTGTCCATGTCCTTGTCCTTTCCCTCTGAGTCCAACCCACACCACTGGGCAACAGGAGAGAGTAAGGCAAGTCGGAGCTGCTGCGGCTTTTCCTTGCACACCTGGCAGGTGAACAGGCAACAACAGGAAGGAGCGGAAGGAAAGAAAAGAAGGGCCAAGGATGTCTGGGGGGACGGGGGGATAACAATAGCTGGCCCGTTTCTTGGACGTGGGCCCCTGCAGGTCCTAACTCCTCCTGGCTAGTGTCCTGCAGTGTCTTTGTGAAAATGTGTGGGTTTCTGCATTTGCCAATCTGGTGGTGGCTGGGGTTAATGGGAGTTGTGGCCCAAAACATCTAGAGGGCACCAGGATGGCCAAAACTGGTTACCAGCAAAGGAAGAGTGGGGGTAGAAATCAGCTCACGTGGTCTGGGCTGTTCACAAGCTGTGGCGGCTCCATGTCAGTGGGGCAGTGGAATCCGCTCTGGGTTTTAGTCTGAACTTCCAAGGAGCTGTCCAAGGTGCACCTTGGACAGCTCCTTGAAAATTCAGACTAAAACACGGAGTGGATTCCACTGCCCCACTGACATGGAGCCGCCAGCCACCACTGTTCACTAGACAGAGTTAGCAGACACTCCAGTATCCAACAAACTCGGAGCCCGTTGTTCTGGGCTATTACTCAGCTGTGTCTGTCCAGTCACTGCATCCAGTTTACAGGCTATCCAGATGTCAGTTCTTTCACTAAGACCACATTGACAACCCTTCCCCAGTTACCTCTAGGAAACCTGTGCTTGACGTTCAGAAGGCTAGCCCTTTCTTTAGACAGGTTTGGTGAGCAAAGCTGTTGAATGGTTTAATTTATTTAGGACACCTGTATGTGGCTTTTCAAGAAAAGGTTCTCAAAGCAGCTTACATGATAACAGGGCAACTCTTAAGAACACTCTGAACTCTGAAGTTCCATCTTCTCTCTTCCCTGAGTCTTGGGATGGTGGTAATAGCAGCTCCTGGCTCTTGGAATCCTCAAGGTCGAAGAGACTGATGGAGGTGCTGGTGGAACCGTGAGGTGGAATGTCCTCTCCCTAGCCTCTCTTGCCATTATTGTTGCCTCACGGCCACAAAGAAATAGTCCACAAACCTTGGAAATGTGCTATTGCGCACCGGGCCTGTGTAACTCAAGATTTTAGCGTCCAAAGAGGGCTAGGACTTCTCACCTGGGCAGATGGTATCAACATACTTGAACCTGGCGAGCTATTCCTCTTGGTCTGTGGCCCCTTCCTCGGTAGGGTCCACTGCCACAAAGGTGAGGCCTTAAATCTGGACTGTTGCAGTTTAATTTATTTGTCGTCAACTGGAAATCCTCTTTCATTGTAGGCAGTGGGTCCATTGAACCTGAAGAACTGCGCACAGTCTTAAAATCATGCCTGAAGGAGAGTTCAATATCTTTGCCGGAAAAGAAGCTAGATGACCTCACAGTGGCTCTTTTTGAGTCAGCTGACTCTGACAACAGCGGGTCCATCACCTTTGAGGAGCTCAGGGAGGAACTGGAGCACTTCCCAGATGTCATGGAGAACTTAACTATAAGGTACTCCCTTTAAAGCCTTCCCCAACCTGGGTCCCTCCAGTTGTTTTGGACTACAATTCCCATCACCCCCAGCTTCATTCAGCCATGCTGGCTGGGACTGATGGGAGTTGTAAACAAAGAAACCAATCAGCTGAAGGCCTTCATAAACAAGTTTTTGTTTTTTCAATCAGCTGCCTGAAATAACACAGTGATGGGAGTACTTTGGTTGGTTGCCTTAATTTTCTTGGTTTTTGAAAGCTGTGCATCCATCAGGCCAAGCACTGGGGCCAAAGAGCACAGTAAATAGTAGCTGCACTTCAGGGAGTGTACTAGCCAAGCTGGTTGTGTATGTGTTGTGTGCATCTCCTGATAATTTGGAGAAACCCTGGACTTTTACTCTCCAAGCCATTTGGAAACAACCTAGTGGCCAGCGTGACACTGGCCCGTGTGAAACAACCTACTGAAGTGATATAGTGACATAGTCCTGGCTGGGGACAAGAGCAGCCGTGTGGCACTTCCTAGAGTATGTGCTGGCAGAGGTTTATGAGAGTTGCAGCCCGATAGGTCTGGAGGGCACCATGTTGAGGATCTTCAATCTAAACAGGCAATTTTCATCAGCAACCTAAGACACATTTTCATCTTTGGCACCTTTAAATGTTCTTTCCAGTACCTACAGTTTAGAAATAATTTCCCCTCCCTTCTTGCTTTCTAGCCTAAGAAACCAGCTCTGGGAGCCTGCTTGAAGGAACGCCGCACCCTTTCCCCTCAGCCACAGCTGCTTGCATTCTCTTGAGGACGGGCTGCATTCCCCTGCTACAGCTCAGCTCAGTGTAATTGGAACTCTGGAGCTCGCTGCTGTTGTCAGCTGTCATTGCAGTGGAAATCTGCTGTGGCTTGCAATAGTGAGGCAGGGAGGACACAGGTTTCCTTAGCACATTAAAAAAGCAGCAAAGCATCTTGTGGCACCTGAAAGATTAACACATTTCTCCTGGCAGAAGCTTTCATGGATGAGAACCCATTTCATCAGATGCACTCGGTTGTGGGTTCTGCGCTGCCCCACAAAAGATGGCACAATAAATCAGTTCCCGTTTTTGAGGTGCCACAAGACTCTCTGCTAATTTTGTTGCAGCAAACTAGCACAGCCATTCCTCTGGAATTCACAGTAAATCATTGGTCGGAAGAAGAAAAGTGCCTTTGGAAATAGAGAAGGGTTGTGTCTCTGGCTTTGCCGTTCGCTGCTTCTTCGCTAGAGCCCTCTAGTGCTGCTGTGGCGTTGCTTTTCTGCAATTAGCTGGAACCAAAATCAAAACGGAGACTGCACCCTTTTTTATGGCCAACATCCTCTTTTGTTTACTCATAAGTAGGTCTCATTTATCAAAGATTATCCGCATCCTGGATTTAAAGTTTCCTTATCGCAGGTTCAGCCTGTTTGGTTTTTTGCTTCTGATGAGAGCAGCTGGAAGATTAGCAATGTATAGACTCTCTGAATTGCCCTAATGTCAGTTTCTTTTTCCAAGCCAGTGTCATGCTTAGTCCTGGCCTGGTACCAAACGCAGAGTCCCCGGAAGACAAACCAGCCACCCCAAGGGTTGAGGACCTTGAGGAGTAAGCAGGGTCTCCTGAAACCAATGCTGAGGATCCCCATGAGGGAACATCTGGCTAGAGACCTGTGAATGGAGCTGTCGGAGGAGGAGGAGGAGCCACTCCTCCCTCCCTCACAGTCCTTGAGAATCCCATCACCAAACATCTAGGTAGATGCTTCATGGTCTCTCTCTGTCTCTCCCTCCCTTGCTTCTCACAGTGCCTCAAGCTGGCTAAAGCCCCCTATAGCTCCAAGGAAGACCCACGCACCACGCTACCTGCGCCCAGCCTATTGGCACAACAACAGGAGCAAACTTATTTTCCTGGGCAGCTATGTGTGTGTCAGCATCCTCCTCTTCACCTTTGCGGCGCTAAAGCATGTTGACTCTGGGCTCTGGATAATGCTGGCAAAAGGTTGTGGGCAGTGCCTGAACTTCAACTGTACATTTATAGTGGTGAGTAACGTTCCACATTCGCTGTATATGTGCTGATACGTTAGGTCTACAGGAGTGGCCATGGCGGGTCAGAGCGGAGGTTCAGCGAACAAGACAAGAACAACTGTAAACCAGGACACCCAGGGACAAGGGTTCATTCCCTCTGTTTGTATTCCACACTATTTCTTTAAGACTAATCAAAACCACTCCCTCTAATAAGTAACTCGGGGCCTCTCCGGGTGCCATTTCTATTGCTCATTCATTATGAGTCGTGCTCATCATGCTCCTGGGGCAGTCACATATGATTCTGCTTTCAATACTCTTTGTGCCTGCAAAAGCTTCGGGTCAGTCAGACAGCCTCAATTCCAGTCAGTGCATATCCCATAACTTCCTGTTGAAACCCTGTAACTTTTTGTATCACAAATGTTCTGGTTTGTTTTTGTTCTGCTTCTGTTGCACTATAGCCCCTCTGGACAGCATCGCAGAACAAACCAATGCCGAATAAACTCACCATTAATGCATTATTATGGTGTCAAGAACATGTTCTAGAATACACCACAGTAAAGGATCAGCCTGGAGGGGCCCTCAGGTGGTCCCAGGTGCCAACAGCATTGTAACCAAATTGGGGCCACTGAGAAACAAGAGGGAGATATTGGCATTCTTGGAGGGGACCCTTGCAAAGTTTCAAGAAGTACCACCTATATTTAACACCATAAGGGGACAAGGAAAAAAAAACATTTTAAAAAGCGGGGAAGAGGCTGCTCAACATCTTGAGTGTCAGCTGAAAAATAAAAACAGAAAAATGGGATGGGAAATGAAATGGAGTATCCTGGAGAAAGACATGGCTGGCTCAGCCACCAGGATACTCCATTCCATAGCACTATCTCCAGAACCCTGGACAGGAGCATTTTGTCAATCCCACTTGTTGATTTTTGTAGTAAAATCTTGCCTATTGTTGCTTAGGTGTGCTGCTTCTATGGCCCATAAACATTTGAAATAAATAGATTTGCCTAGTCCAGCATTCTGTATCTGACAACGTCATGCTCATGATGGTGGTCATTGTTCTTGATTTTGTCCAGGCACACATTGCTGCTATTTTCATTCATGTGTTGAAATGTGAGGAAGCTTAGCAGTCATGGAATAAGAGGAGAGGTCCTCTTGTGGATAAGGAATTGGTTAAGAAGCAGAAAGCAGAGAGTAGGAATAAACGGACAGTTCTCCCAATGGAGGGCTGTAGAAAGTGGAGTCCCTCAAGGATCGGTATTGGGACCTGTACTTTTCAACTTGTTCATTAATGACCTAGAATTAGGAGTGAGCAGTGAAGTGGCCAAGTTTGCTGACGACACTAAATTGTTCAGGGTTGTTAAAACAAAAAGGGATTCCCAAGAGCTCCAAAAAGACCTCTCCAAACTGAGTGAATGGGCAGAAAAATGGCAAATGCAATTCAATATAAACAAGTGTAAAATTATGCATATTGGAGCAAAAAATCTTAATTTCACATATACGCTCATGGGGTCTGAACTGGCGGTGACCGACCAGACCTCGGGGTTGTAGTGGACAGCACAATGAAAATGTCGACCCAGTGTGCAGCAGCTGTGAAAAAGGCAAATTCCATGCTAGGGATCATTAGGAAAGGTATTGAAAATAAAACAGCCGATATCATGCCGTTGTATAAATCTATGGTGCGGCCGCATTTGGAATACTGTGTACAGTTCTGGTCGCCTCATCTCAAAAAGGATATTATAGAGTTGGAAAAGGTTCAGAAGAGGGCAACCAGAATGATCAAGGGGATGGAGCGACTCCGTTACGAGGAAAGGTTGCAGCATTTGGGGCTCTTTAGTTTAGAGAAAAGGCGGGTCAGAGGAGACATGATAGAAGTGTATAAAATTATGCATGGCATTGAGAAAGTGGATAGAGAAAAGTTCTTCTCCCTCTCTCATAATACTAGAACTCGTGGACATTCAAAGAAGCTGAATGTTGGAAGATTCAGGACAGACAAAAGGAAGTACTTCTTTACTCAGCGCATAGTTAAACTATGGAATTTGCTCCCACAAGATGCAGTAATGGCCACCAGCTTGGACGGCTTTAAAAGAAGATTAGACAAATTCATGGAGGACAGGGCTATCAATGGCTACTAGCCATGATGGCTGTGCTGTGCCACCCTAGTCAGAGGCAGCATGCTTCTGAAAACCAGTTGCCGGAAGCCTCAGGAGGGGAGAGTGTTCTTGCACTCGGGTCCTGCTTGCGGGCTTCCCCCAGGCACCTGGTTGGCCACTGTGAGAACAGGATGCTGGACTAGATGGGCCACTGGCCTGATCCAGCAGGCTCTTCTTATGTTCTTAACTGAGGCTGTCAATCTGTGACAGCTCCAAACAACTGGGAAAGTCCTATCCCTGTTGCCCTTAAGATTCGCTGTCAGACTGTACAGTTCTGGGTTAGAGGAACTAAACATCTGGCTTGTTATAAAGCAATTCTATGTGCTTGGTGAAGACCATCTTCCTAGTGTGCATAAGCACATGACTTTCCCTGAAGAATCCTGGGCACTGTAGTTTACCCCTCACAGAGCTACAATTCCCAGCACTCTTAACAAATGACAGTTCCCAGGATTCTTTGGGGAAAGTCATGTGCTTTAAATATATGGTGTGTATGCATGCAGTCCTAGAAGCAAGCCTGATGCCGATGCTGTTGGCTCTTGGCTGTTCAGTTAACTTCTGTAGGTATGTCCTCATTCCTTAAAGGTGCTGATGTTACGCCGATGTTTGACATGGCTACGGGCCACCTGGGTTGCCAGAGTTCTGCCTCTAGACCAGAATGTCATTCTGCACCAGCTAATGGGCTACGTGGTGGCGGCTCTAACAGTGGTTCACACAGGGGCTCACGTGGTCAACTTTGGTAAGTGTCAGGGATTTTTAAAAAATTATTTAATTTAATTTAATTTATTTATTATTTTATTTATATCCCACCCTTTCTCCCAGTAGGAGCCCAGGGCGGCAAACAAAACACTAAAAACACTTTAATAATAAATAATAATAATAAATTTTATTTCTAGGCCGCCTATCTGGCCGCACAAGCGGCCACTCTACGCGGTGTACAAGATAAAGTAAAATACAACATACAAACTACATAACAACCCAAGAACTACAATATAAAACGAAACCGAACCCCCATAGCTAAAACCAATGGCACCCAAAAGAAAACAAAACAAAAGACAAAACCCCAGGCCAGCTCAGCCAGCCAGCTTATGTATCCCTCCAAAGAGGGACAGGTGATGGGAATCAGTCACAGCTGGCTGGGTGCCTGGGACCTGGTCCTGCAGGAGGCACGTCTGCCAGGCAGCAGTCCCACTGGGAAGGGTGGTGGAGGTGGTGTTCCAACAGCAGCAGCAGCAACAGCAGGCTCTCCTTCCCTGGGTGGCGATGTTCTCCTTCTTCCTGCAGGCACTGGGTCTCCCAGGCCACGTCAGCCAGCCGGCTTATGTATCCCTCCAAAGAGGGACAGGTGATGGAAATTAGTCACAGCTGGCTGGGTACCTGGGACCTGGTCCTGCAGGAGGCACGTCTGCCAGGCAGCAGTCCCACTGGGAAGGGTGGTGGAGGTGGTGTTCCAACAGCAGCAGCAGCAACAGCAGGCTCTCCTTCCCTGGGTGGCGATGTTCTCCTTCTTCCTGCAGGCACTGGGTCTCCCAGGCCACCTCAGCCAGCCGGCTTATGTATCCCTCCAAAGAGGGACAGGTGATGGAAATTAGTCACAGCTGGCTGGGTACCTGGGACCTGGTCCTGCAGGAGGCACGTCTGCCAGGCAGCAGTCCCACTGGGAAGGGTGGTGGAGGTGGTGTTCCAACAGCAGCAGCAGCAACAGCAGGCTCTCCTTCCCTGGGTGGCGATGTTCTCCTTCTTCCTGCAGGCACTGGGTCTCCCAGGCCACCTCAGCCAGCCGGCTTATGTATCCCTCCAAAGAGGGACAGGTGATGGAAATTAGTCACAGCTGGCTGGGTACCTGGGACCTGGTCCTGCAGGAGGCACGTCTGCCAGGCAGCAGTCCCACTGGGAAGGGTGGTGGAGGTGGTGTTCCAACAGCAGCAGCAGCAACAGCAGGCTCTCCTTCCCTGGGTGGCGATGTTCTCCTTCTTCCTGCAGGCACTGGGTCTCCCAGGCCACCTCAGCCAGCCGGCTTATGTATCCCTCCCAAGAGGGACAGGTGATGGAAATTAGTCACAGCTGGCTGGGTACCTGGGACCTGGTCCTGCAGGAGGCACGTCTGCCAGGCAGCAGTCCCACTGGGAAGGGTGGTGGAGGTGGTGTTCCAACAGCAGCAGCAGCAACAGCAGGCTCTCCTTCCCTGGGTGGCGATGTTCTCCTTCTTCCTGCAGGCACTGGGTCTCCCAGGCCACGTCAGCCAGCCGGCTTATGTATCCCTCCAAAGAGGGACAGGTGATGGAAATTAGTCACAGCTGGCTGGGTACCTGGGACCTGGTCCTGCAGGAGGCACGTCTGCCAGGCAGCAGTCCCACTGGGAAGGGTGGTGGAGGTGGTGTTCCAACAGCAGCAGCAGCAACAGCAGGCTCTCCTTCCCTGGGTGGCGATGTTCTCCTTCTTCCTGCAGGCACTGGGTCTCCCAGGCCACCTCAGCCAGCCGGCTTATGTATCCCTCCAAAGAGGGACAGGTGATGGAAATTAGTCACAGCTGGCTGGGTACCTGGGACCTGGTCCTGCAGGAGGCACGTCTGCCAGGCAGCAGTCCCACTGGGAAGGGTGGTGGAGGTGGTGTTCCAACAGCAGCAGCAGCAACAGCAGGCTCTCCTTCCCTGGGTGGCGATGTTCTCCTTCTTCCTGCAGGCACTGGGTCTCCCAGGCCACCTCAGCCAGCCGGCTTATGTATCCCTCCAAAGAGGGACAGGTGATGGAAATTAGTCACAGCTGGCTGGGTACCTGGGACCTGGTCCTGCAGGAGGCACATCTGCCAGGCAGCAGTCCCACTGGGAAGGGTGGTGGAGGTGGTGTTCCAACAGCAGCAGCAGCAACAGCAGGCTCTCCTTCCCTGGGTGGCGATGTTCTCCTTCTTCCTGCAGGCACTGGGTCTCCCAGGCCACCTCAGCCAGCCGGCTTATGTATCCCTCCAAAGAGGGACAGGTGATGGAAATTAGTCACAGCTGGCTGGGTACCTGGGACCTGGTCCTGCAGGAGGCACGTCTGCCAGGCAGCAGTCCCACTGAGAAGGGTGGTGGAAATTGTGTTCCAACAGCAGCAGCAGCAACAGCAGGCTCTCCTTCCCTGGGTGGCGATGTTCTCCTTCTTCCTGCAGGCACTGGGTCTCCCAGTTTAAAACATCATAAAAACAGACTTTAAAATATATTAAAACAAAACATCTTTTAAAATATTTTTAACTTTAAAAACATTTAAAAAAAGCTTTAAAAACATCTATTTTTAAAAAAAGCTTTAAAAACATTAAAAAGCAATCCCAACACAGACTGGATTATTTTCACGCTATCCTTCCGTCCTCCTCTGAAATGAAAAGGTAGACTTGAGGCTGTGAGGACTTTCCGCTTCTACCCTCCCTCTGGGATCTCTGACATATGATCTAAAAACATACTCCAGAAAGCAATCTGTCTGCCATATTTTGCACCAGCTGCTGTTTCTGAACACTTAAGGGCAGCCTTGCATGGAATACGTTGCAGTATTCTAGCCAGGAAGTGGCCAAGGCATTATATCACTGGAACTAGATCCATTTTCTCCAGGCAGGGGTGCAGCTGGCACACCCTCTGAAATTGGGCAAAACCACTCGCAGCCCCAGCAGCTGCTTGGACATCCAAGAGGACTCCAAAACAGGGGACTTGATTCTTCACAGGAAGGGCAATGCGATCCAGAACAGGCTGTACTCCTAATCCTGAGTGAGCCTGTTTTCTGGCCAACAGCACCTTGGTCTTGTCGGGATTGAGCCTCAACTTGTTAAGCCCTATCCAGCCTCCCACTACATCCAGGCAACAGTTTAGAACAGCCTCCCCCAACCTGGTGATCTCTATGCTGTTGCAATCCAAGTCCAAGACTGGTCGAGAACTCCCACAGCTTCCTTGGCATTAGTTAGAAAGCAGAGCTAGAGCTGGATATCCTTGGCATAGTGATGAGACCCAGCCTAAAAAAGTTGGGTGACCTCCCGCAGCACCCCTGCGCTCCCCAGCCCCTGATGTAAATGTTCAGCCTCTGCACATCTGTAAAACTGTTTCCCCAAGGCCCATACTAGCCAAACATTCCAGGAGGAGGCCACTGTCTATCATATCAAATGCTGCAGAGAGGTCCGGCAGAACCAGACACAAATCATACACCAAGGTTGTTTCAGTCCCAAAACTAAACCTGAACCCAGATCAGAAAGGATCCAGGTAGGCTGGAGTTGAGTCACCACCCATTTGCCACCAATTTTTATGGTGGGTCTATATTTGTTTGTTGTTTCATCTGGCTGCCCATTAGCTGCCAGGCCAAGTTAAAGGTTCTGGGTTTGGTGCACAAAGCCCCATACAGCTTGGGACCAGGATACCTGAAAGATAGTTTTATCCCTTATATACCCAGTCGATCACTGCACTCTGCAGGTGAGGGCCTCCTGCAGATACCATCTTATCAGGAGGTCCCTTCCGCACAACATAGGCAACGAACCTTTAGTGTGGTGGCACTGACCCTTTGGAATTCCCTCCTCTTAAATATTAGACAGGAGCCATCTCTGTTATCTTTTTGGCACCTGTTGAAGCGTTCCTCTTTCAACAAGCCTTTTAAGTAGAGACCTTATCCCAGTCTGCGACTGTGTTGGAAATGCTGTTTAAGGTGTTTTTAAAGGTTTTTTTAAAAAAATAATATGTTTTTAATGTGTTTTTAAAGATGTTTTAATATATTTTAAAGTCTGTTTTTGTTTTCCGACCTGGCCTAAATCTCCTGCCCATTCTCCAGTGTAGAGGACAGGATGACTTCACGTCAGAAATCATTCCAACAATGATTTCATTAAAATACCATATCGTCCACTTGTTCTCTTGTGCTTTCCCTGCAGTGTTTCCACCTTTTTTTAGTCTGCAGGAAATTGGACTTGTTTTAAAAAAGAGCAGAATAGCACAGTCTCCCTAGGTGTTAATGTCTTGGTGCTAACAGCCTTCTAAAAAGGAAACGAGGTGTGGTTTTGACATGTGCACCGACGTAGTGGGCAAACGAGCTTCCTGGTGTGCATTCACGTTGGCCCACACAGTCACTATTCTCTTTGCCCGTCGGCTCATTTTATCAGCATGTTTCTTTTTCTTTTTTTTCTTAATTGGGCTTTTAATTTGCACTAAAACACCTAATTTTTAAAACTGAAATATTCACACAAGAGTACTTAAATTAAAAAGTGTTTCTGCATACATTAATATATTGATTCTTTTTAAATTGCTGCCTGTTCTTGCATATCTGATTGGTGCCATTTCATTATCTTGTTCCCTCACTCCAGTCTCCTAAGTTGCTCTCAAACTCTTTAAAACATTTGTTTAAAGTTATTGAAACAATTGTACAACAGCATTGAAATACAAATATGCTTTAGCGCAAATCCAAACAAGGGTCTAAAATCTTCTTTTTCCAGCTGTACATTTATAGTGGTGAGTAACGTTCCACATTCATTGTATATGTGCTGATATGTGCTCTGGTGGTCTCTTCCCCCAAGCCTATCTCAGGCACTTTGATATGAACAGAACAGATCAGGGTGTTCACTCACAAAAAGCGCTATACTGCCCAAAGTCAGGAATGTGTGTATTAAGGGTGCGTGCGTGCATGCGTGTTGGTAGCAAAGGCGGAGCTCAAATGCATTTGGCTGCAAGACTTTATGGGCCTTTGTTCAAGGGGAACAATGTCAAACTTTCTATATGTCCCTCTTATCAGCCTTCTTAGACCGGCCTTCACCAACCTCATGTCCTTCAGGTGTTTGGGCTACAACTCCCATCATCTCCAGCTTGACCGATCATATTGGCTCCTCCAACATGGCCATATAATGGTGAGGCTGATGGGAGTTGTAGTCCAAAACATCTGGAGGGCACAAGGTTGGTGAAGGCTGTCTTAGAACTTCATGGTTCAAATAATAACAGAGAACAGCCTTACTGAGGTGCTAGTCCATTGCATGACCGCATCTGGCTTAACTGGCCTTCCTCTCCCCTGTAGTGAGAATGTCTCGGAACAAAGGCCGCTATCACCTTTGGGAATACCTCTTCACCACTCGGCCTGGGATTGGCTGGATTTATGGAACCGCCTCCGTCACAGGCCTCTTGCTCCAGCTCCTCATTTGCCTCATGCTCCTATGCTCAAGCACCTTCGTCCGCAAGAGCGGCCATTTTGAGGTGACATGCTTGGCCTGCGCCTTGCCTCTGTTCTTTATTACATTTGCCTTTCGACTCAAGTGACTCTTACTGGCCTATGATACTATTTTAGCTTGGTTCATTTATTTTAAATCATCAATGTGTTCTCCATCTCTTTGGATAGTTTTAACTGTATCATTCAAAATGGCTCCTTGTTTTCTCCAGTAAGACCTTCTTCTTCTTTGTAACTGGCAGGTCTTTTATTGGACTCACCTTTCTTACATCTTCATTTGGGCTTTGTTAATCATCCATGGACCTAATTTTTGGAAGTGGTTTGTCATACCTGGATTTCTGTTCCTCTTAGAGAAGATCTTCGGGGCGGCATTGTCTCACGTTGGAGGGCTGTACATAGTGGAAATCAACCTTTTGCCCTCAAAGGTTTGTTTCTCAAACACTGAAGGAAATATCTATAATTTGCTGTTCAGGGTAGAAGTGGGAGTCTGGTCGCTTACAAACAACCTGTTTATTGAGCATTCATCCTGATTTGTTTGCACAAAGTTAGTGGGCAAGTTATACAAGGTCAGTGGTTTATTAAGCTGATTTGCTGTGAGGACAGTATAGATGTTGTGTCAAACAATTGTTACCCCACACTTTCCAGTGTATTTTTCCATCACTTACCTTGCCATAGGAATTCTGATTAATATATATTTTAAGCGGGTTTGTTGTGCAAGAGTGCCAAATCGAATTTAATCCCACCCACAAAACAGTGACAGTCTGGAAGCGTCCTAAGAGCTGGGAGTTTATTGATTTATTCATTTTTTAAAATATTTGTTTACCGCTATTTTGTTAAAAGTGTCAGAATGGTTTACAACATGTTTAAAACTGCCACCGCTGTAGAATTAAACAAAACATTAAAAATACAACAAAAACAAAGGTCAATTGTTGCGAAAAAAAACATGTTCTTAGTTGCCTGCATAAGCCTGGTGAAACAGAAAGGTTTTCAGCAGGCGCTTAAAAGTTAAAACAAACGGCACCTGCTGAATCTCTGTCGGCAGAGCATTCCAGAGAACTGGGTCGACGGTAATGAAGGCTCGAGTTTGTGTTGATGTCAAATGAGCCCCACCAACTCGGGAGACAACCAGAGTCACCACTGCAGAAGATCTCAGTGATCAAGCTGGGATATAAGGGTTCAGGTGGCCCCTAAGGTATCCTGGACCTAAGTTGTTCAGGGCTTTGTAAATTAATACAAGGACCTTGGAGCTGGTTGTGCTCCCAGTTCATCTGCAAACAAGGCATTGCCGTTTGAGACTGCATTTTTCCTCTTCATGTGTGTCCTCTTTTGAAAAAAAAATCCAGGTGACTCATCTGGTGATTAAGAGACCTCAGTTTTTCCACTACAAACCTGGTGACTATGTATATCTGAATATCCCAGTCATAGCCAAGTACGAATGGCATCCGTTCACCATCAGCAGTGCTCCAGAGCAACCAGGTAGGTGGCGTCCATCCAGAAAGCAGCCTGGCTCAGGGTTGGAAGGCAAGGCATAAAGTAGCCATCATCCATCAGCCTGTCACCCTCCAGTTATTTGGGTTACAGCTCCCATTTTCCCCAGCCAGCATGCCTGGGAGTTATAGTCCAAAACCTCTGGAGGGCACCAGGCTAGCATAAAAAGTGAAGAAGTCTTGACATGTTAGCAGCCTGGTCCCACCATCTGTCTCAGAGCAGGAAGAAAGGGGGAAATAGATCAGGAGCAGCAAGGCTCTTGCAAGTCATACTGTTGTCCCAGAGCTGTAGGGGAAAAGCTGCAGCTCCAAGGAAGAGCACCTGCTTTGCATGCAGAAGGCCACAGGCTCAATCTTTGGCATCTTCAGGGCGGGCTGGAAGAGACTCTTCCTGCCTGAAATCCTGGAGGGCTGCTGCCAGTCAGTGTAGACCACACTGAGTTAGATCGACCAGTGGTCAGATTCAGTGTAAGGTACTTCTTATGCTCCTAGCAGCAACTCAGGACTGTACAGTTACACTGGAGCAACCTGCCTGAATGCTGCAATGGATTTCTCCCAGCCACTTCTGTCCCTACTGATGCCACTGTTTGTGACCCAAATTGAACACTTCGATTGGTTTGTGTGTGTCTTAAATTAACCCTGGGTCTGTTTCTTCAAGATCCTCCGTGGCGCAGAGTGGTAAGCGGCGGTAACGCAGCCGAAGCTCTGCTCACGGCCGGAGTTCGATTCCAACAGAAGGAGAAAGTTGAATCTCCGGTAAAAGGGGTCGAGGTCCACTCAGCCTTCCATCCATCCGTGGTCAGTAAAATGGGTACCCGGCATATGCTGGGGGGTAAAGAAAGGCCAGGGAAGGAACTGGCAATCCCACCCCATATATACGGTCTGCCTAGTAAACGTCGCAAGACGTCACCCTAAGAGTCGGAAACGACTCGCACTACAAGTGCAGGGACACCTTTACCTTTTTACTGTTTCTTCTTTTCAAAATCAATATTATAATAACAGAGGTCTGAAAGGGTTGCAAAGCTCAAGCGTAAGAAGGTTGAAGCATAATCCTTTCCAAAGGTCTCAAGCCCAACCCTGCCCCGGGCCTACCCAAACCCCACCCCCCTTGAGGCTGCCATAAGTAAGTGATGACTTCCTGCCTGTCAATTTGGGAACTGTGGCTTTGATCCACTTCTTCCTATGACGCTCATGGCTCACATTAACCAGGGTGGCTAAGGAGGTTTGCCTTCTTCACTGGACAGTGTTCTGCTGTGTCTGTTCAAAGGAGTCATCTGGCTGCACATACGATCCCTGGGACAATGGACCAACAGGCTATATGAATACTTCTGGCAGCATCACGAACTTCCTGACGATAAGTCCAAACGGCTAGACAGAAATGCAAGGAGGAAAAACAGGTCCCAGAAATGGGTGCAGGTTTGTGGTTTAAAATATGAGTTGCCATTACTGTGGGGTCTTCTACATTTTTTAAAATTTAATTTAATTTAATGGGTTGATTTTATGGTAAATTCTTTGGCATTGCAGTGGATGGACAGAATACTTGGGGGATGGGGCTATGGGCAGAGACACACTTACTGTTATGCCGGTTCCAGTGCATCTCCACCTCTGTTTTCTGAAAAGGAGGCACACAATGCCAGTCAAACTCCACCCCTTTTTACTCTAAAATCTGGTCAGATCAGCTCAAGTGCATTTTTTTTAAAAAAATCAGTTTCAGATATATGTCACTGCTGATTGGTAGATCACTCTGTTGCCCCTCCAGGCGTGGTCAAGGGAAATGCTTTGCTGCCGCTCAGGCAGAGACAGTGGTTGGCCCAACTCTTTGCTGTGGGTGGTCCTGAAAGGTCTGAAGTCAGCAGGGGGGAAGGAAGATGTGTCCAGCCGAGGGCAGAGTCACTTCAAAACACAGCCAGAGAAACCATTCTGTCTGCTTTTGAAGTGACTGGTGTGCCCACAGCCTGTATTGTGGGGGGCAGGGAGAGCAGAGCTGAAGGTCTGTGTATGCATGGACCTTCATTGTTTGCACACACCCAGTGAGCGGAAGTAATAGCTTTTGGCACAGAGCTTTAACTAGGCCTTTTGTGTGTGGTGGGGTGTGTGCTTTGTGCGTGCAGAACATTCAGCACGATCCATCCCTGACTACCCAGCTCTTGTCAAGTTGGGCGTGGCAGCAAGGCAAAGTAGAGATGAAATAAGGCCAAAGCAAAGAGGGTCGCAGACTGGATCCTGCGGCTCACTAAGGCATCCCCATGATTTCTTGTTTCAGAAATGTCTCTTTGGCTCCTCTGACCTGGACCAGCCTGTGGCCAGCAGTGCGGATGAGACGATTGAGATCTTATCTTACACATCCATCAAGTATCCCAGCTGGGATACTGCAAGGAGTGTCGGCGTAGCCAGCCAGTGCAAGGAGGTGAACACACAGTCCAGAAGAGGAAAGGTCCAGTTTCTCCTGGCAAACACACATACATTCCATCCTCAATATATCTGCCTCTCCCCACTCTGAAAGGCATCTTTAAGCTACAGCTATTGTTATACACAATTTGATAAATTCTGCTTGAAAGGCAAACTGATTCAAAATTCTCACCCATCCAAACAAAATGCCCATTTCCTCTGCTCCACGAAGCCTGGAGGGCAGAAGCTCTGCTTTTTAGTTCAAGAACGTCTTCTCGAGCTCGCTTGTAAGAGCTATGCCAGTGTTTAGGAACAGCAGAGCAATGTGGCCTGGCTCACATTTTGAAGGGAACCCACCTAATTCACACTTCCCAAAACAATTTGCAAACCAAAACAGAGGTATCCTTTGAAATTTGCACTTCTCTGAATTTTGTGATGCCGTTCTCCAGCCAAAAGTGTGTACTAAACATAAAGCGGCAGCAGCAGCAGCAATGTGTATGTGGGAGAAGTGTGCAGTGTGCACCAAAATGCATATAGCAGAGACTGCCATATACTACCATACCCTATATAGTAGTGAACAGGGTAAATCGCTTGCAAAAATATGTCCGTTAGAAGAAATGCATGCTAAACACTAGCACATTTTTGTGAGGACTTTTTAAATAAAAAATTGCAATCTGATGTGGAAATGAGGCAAACTGGAAAAATAACAAAGTGAGAGAAACTATAACGGACAGATCCACCCATTCCTATGCCATATTTAGGACTTTTAAAAAAAATGGAAATGACTGACCTTTTGCTAACACGATAATCTCTGTTAACAGATTTCTGACAGCCTTGGTGAGAATCGGAGACTCTGTAAAATCAAGGTAAGACCGACTCTGTGAAAGGTCTTGAGCACCAGCAGCATGCCAGGTGCTGTGTAGAGTATTAAAGCCCCCCTGCCCTGGAGATAGCCCACAGTAGAGGGCCAGACTGGGATGGAGGGAGCAGGCAACCAATACTCCACATAGTTCTGGGTAAGGAAACTCCAGATTTAGTCAGGAGAAAATTGGGGAGGGCAGCAGTTTGCAGGGAACCTCATATGGCAAGGGTGGATTGATGGAGACCCAAGTGGCTTACATTACAGACTAACAACTCCAGAAGCATGGATGAACCCCAAGCAGCAGGAGTGAGCTTGGAGTGTATCAGGTAGCCATGGAGGTGTACAGAAGTCAAACTTTGCATGGTTTAGTAAAGGGGCGGGCAGGCAGGCTCTTGGGGAAAAGGAAGGAGGAGAGTGCTTTTGGGGAACATTCTTCCTCTTAAAAATGTGCCCCCTGACTTCTGAGGCAACAGGGATTAATTCTCCCCCTCATCCAGAGTCTGATTGGCTATACTGGTGCTGCGATGAGATCATGTTCATTACACAATCCCTGATTGGCTGGGATCATGCAGTAAAGAAGTCCTTACATGAAAAAAAAACCAGTTGGCAGCAAGTGGCAATGTTAGGGTTGAATCCCTATACAAGCCAGGCCCAAATTCAGGCCAGAGTCTGGCTAAACTCATACTAGGTGAGGTGTTTCAAACTGCAGGAATTCATTTACTGAACTCCCACAGCTGTGAATTCACCCATATCTCTAACTAATAAGACTGATCACTGAAGCTCCAGAGAGCACTCCTACAGTCTCAGAGGATGAATCACAACATAGCAAACCAGCTTTGCAACAAACAGGGTAATATCAGTCTTGTGCTGTTTTCTCCCATCTCCAAAGTGCTACATCGATGGTCCTTATGGGACTCCCACACGGAGGATCTTCACTTCAGAGCATGCCGTGTTGATAGGGGCGGGAATAGGGATCACACCCTTTGCCTCCATTTTGCAAAGCATCATGCTCAGGTTAGTCTGCAGCAGATTGCAATCCATTCTTTTGCAGAATTCAGAACCCACATTTTCCCCGGTTCCCAAAACAGTTTTTTTTTAAAAGCCACTTTTTATTTGGTCGACATCTTCTGCAAGGGTATGGGCAGCCTTTTTCAGTCCGAGGGCTGCATTCTGTCCTGGGAACCTCTCGGTGGGTGGGTGGGTGCATGCCAGTGGGAGGGGGTGGAGCAAAAGTGGGAGGGGAATGGATGTGTCTCTTACTTTTGTACAGAAGGCTAAATTCCAGCCACACACAAGCAAGAGGTTACTACAGACAAAAACGTATGTCTCCAGTCTCCATCAGGGTAAGCAAGAGACCAATGCTCCCTATAATCAATTCCAGCCTCCAACCTCAAGGCAAAAGCACTCAGGGAGCGTGCAGAGCAGGGCCAGTGAGAGGTGTGGCCTGAGGAGGGGGTGTGGCTTAGAGAGAGTCCCAGTGGCCAGGCCTGGAGGGCTGCATTTGGCATCTTGGACCTCAGCTTCCGTACCCCACTGGTCTACTGTTAAAAAGATAGTATGGGTTGTATTCAACTTAGTCTCACTCAGAGCAAACCCACTGAAATTAATGAACCTTAGTTAGACATGTCTGTTAACTGCAATAGGTCTACTCTGAGTTGGACTAGTACGAGGAGCACTCTGGTTTGAAATTTTGTCTATTTCTTTTTCAGGAGACTAAGTCAACAAAGTTTACACACAAATTTTAAAAATGGTTGCAACTTTTACAGATTGTTGTTGAACTTTCCAAATAATAAGCAGCAACCATGCCTGGTGGTATTTATTAACACCAGCTGCTCAGAGCTGCTGCTTCCACCCATCTGCAATGATGCCCTATAATTTTGTTTCTTTCTAGGCACCGTATGCGAAAGCAAGCCTCCTTTAGCCAGGAGAACATGAAACTCCTGAAGGTGAGGTGATGCCCTTAGCTGTGGCTTGGATGTTGCCATAGAAAGATATTTTTGTTATCAAGAAAATGAACTAAACTTCCTTGCCTTTAGGTTGACTTTATCTGGATCAATCGAGATCAAAAATCATTTGAATGGTTTGTAAGCTTGCTAACCCAGCTGGAAATCGGTCAAGCTGATGAAGACCCTAGTGGTAGGTCACCAAATTTGTCCTTAGCTTTCTTTGACTGTGTCCCAAGCTGAACAACATCCTCAAGTGGATGAACCAGAAGGGTACACTCTGAGGCATCTAAACAGTGGATTGGATATATTTTTCAGGGGAAACTGGGCTGAATTCGCACATCAACATTGCTTACACACCACATGCACACCTTTTCTTGGTAGCGCGCCAGACAGTCTCAACTGGCTCATAAACCGGTATTTCTCCCTTCCACACTCCAGGCTTTTCCTTGCTGAAATTTACTTAAAATACCAAAATCGACAGCATGGTTCAGATGACCACGCACCATGAATTCAAAGAAGGTGTGAGGGTTCACGGGGCTGTGCAGCTAACCCCACTGCCTGTTACCACCAATGCTCCTGGCAGCCATCCCTTCTGCACATTCAGTATGCATGAGAAGCACTCTGGGTGTGCACCAATGTATACACGTAGATCTCCACACGAGGGCCAGTCAGAACCTCCCCTCCCCTGTGGAGGAGTTGTATGCACAGACATGCTGACACACCTGCAGAGACATTTCTCATGAGTGCCAGACATGATGGGGGTGGCGGAGGGTCATCACAAACACCTGAGGAGAATTCTCTGAACACCCTGCCCTTCAGATATCTTTCTGTGGTCACACCAACACCATACATTTAAAGCACATGACTTCCCCCCAAAGAATCCTGGGAACTGAAGTTTGTTCAGTGTGCTGGGAATTGTAGCTCTGTGAGGAGTAAACTGCAGTTCCCAGGATTCTTTGGGGGAAGCCATGACTGTTAAAGTGGGGTAAACTTGCTTTAAATGTATGGTGTGGATGTGACCTATGATCCTTCCAATGTGTAGATCGCTTTCTGGAGATGCACTTGTACATGACCTCAGCACTCGGCAAGAATGACATAAAGGCTATTGGCCTGCAGATGGCATTGGATCTGCTGGCTAAAAAGGAGAAGAAAGACTCCATCACAGGCCTCAAGACAAGAACCCAGCCGGGGCGCCCAGAGTGGAACAAGGTAGACTTCACCCAAGCTGCTTGTAAGATAATTCGCAAGAGACTTTCCCCCGTTCAACTGTGCTGGCTGGGTCTGATGGGAATTGCAGTCTAAAACGTATGGAGGGCACCAGCTTGGAGAAGGCTGATTTACCAACACTCTTTTACAGCAGTGGCCATAGTGTGGGCTGGTGAACAGATCCTAGGTCAGCATTTCACAAACTCGGAGGAGCTGCGATAATCCTTGAGAGAGATGACATGGCCTGCTGGTGACCCCAATGTATTCTTATGAATTCAGCAGAATTCTGAGGGACCCACTTCCTTGCTGGTCCCACGGGTGGTGGCTTCTCTATGCCTTCCACACGACCCCACACATTTTTTCTCATGGCAATAGATGGTTAGGTATACACCAGCAGGCTCTAAGTTAGCCCTACCCTCCAGATGTTTTGGGCTACAACTCTTATCAGCTCCAGCCAGCACAGCTGGGCTGGCCACAGTTATTTATGCTTTAGTAATACTACCCTGAACACACCCGATCTCATCTGATCTCAGAAGCTAAGCAGGGTCAGGCCCGATTAGTATTTAGATGGGAAACCACCTGGGAATACTGGGTGCTGTAGGCTTTTCCCAACCAGTGTGCCTCCAGATGTTGTTGGACCACAGCTCCCATCAGCCTCAGCCAGCATTGCCAATGGTCAGGAAAGATGGGAATTGTGGTCCAACATCATCTGGAGGCACACTGGTTGGGAAAGGCTGGCTTAGAGGAAGGCAATGGTAAACCACCTCTGAATACCTCTTCCCATGAAAACCCTACGAATATTCCAAAAAGATTCATAGGGTCGCCATAAGTCATAATCGACTTGAAGGCATATAACAACAAAAATCTCTCGATTAGACTACTGCAATGTGTTGAATATGGGGCTGCCTTTGAAAACCCATGTGCTACTTTCAGTCACTTGAGGGGATGCTTCCTGCCACACCATCCTGCATGTGTGTTAAGTTCTGCTTTCGAAGGCATCCTCTGGGGATCACCACCATCTGAGGTGAGGTGGGTGATGGCTGGCGGCCTTTCTTAGTTATCGCATCCTTTTTGTGGGATTTGCCCCTCAGGGGGGCTGTTTTGGTTCTTATGCTGTTTTCTGTTTGGTGCCAACCAAAGAGCTATCTGTTTTCCAAAACCTTTTAATCACTGTTTTTAAAATATTTGCTAGATTATTTTTATGCTACCTCCAAGGGCCAAAGTAGATGTGATGCAATTAGCTATTGTATTCATGATTGTTTATATATATATATTTTGTAAATAGCGGGCATGGGGCCTCCAATTTGGATTGGGATCTTGGGAGGGGGATGAGCTTTAACCCTTTGCCCCTGCTGTGGTTCTGATCTGAATTGGGGGGGGGGTTGGGGGGGGGGAGAAGAATACCCGCTATTTGCATTGGAAGGAAAATTTCCACTGGCACAAGTGGGTTTGAGTTCCAGAGTAATACAGGGAAGATCCAGGTTCAAATGCCTACTCAGCCTTGAAGCTCATCGGGCGCCCTTGGGCCAGTCACCAACTCTCAGCCTAGCCTACCCCACAGGGCTGCTTGTGAGAATAAAATAGGGGGTGGGGAGGACCTTGGAGGAAGAGCAGAATAAAGATGCAGTTTAAAAAACAGGTTGGAGATATTTTCAAGGCCCCCAGCCGAGGCCATCAGCTTCTTCTGCGGGCTGACAAGAGGCTTCACTCCAGTTTTGTTTCTCTCTTCCCCCCACTCCTCCCTGCCTCACCACCAGCTCTTTCAGAAACTGTCTAAAGAAAACAAAGGGAAAGTCCATGTCTTCTTCTGTGGCTCTCCAGCTCTTGCCAAGGTCATCAAAGCACACTGCGAGCAATTCAACTTCCGGTTCTTCAAAGAACACTTCTAAGGGGCATCTCAAGCCCATCCGGATGGGACCTGGGCTGCGTCACCAGAGGCTGGTGACATGAGTTACATAGAGAGTTGTAGAACAAAACAAAAATGTTTATGAAGTAGTTTGCTAAGACCCCCAGCAAGTTTCAAGTGGTCAACAGAAGTGTTTTTGCTAACTGCTGTTCTATTAATACTTTGCAAATAAACCTTTCTGGAGAGGTGGAAGAAGATGGAGAAAGCACAGCTGAGCAAGTTCCTTTGGGGCATCAAAGTGTGGTCTGTTAAGGGTGAGGCACAGCAGTTCAGCCGGGCTGTGACTTTTTTGCCAGCTGCACATCCCAGCCTGAGAGGTCTGCCCCAAGACCTCTTGCAACGGCACAGAGGATGGTGTGGGTGCCACTCCCAGCTCTCACCCGTGCCTGGTTCATAGCAGCACCCCAGAAGTATTGCCATCCCAAGCACCTGTGCTCTCTCATTCTCTGTGTCTCCAAGCTGTGTGGTCCAGATTTATTGTCCATGCAGGGCCAACCACACACCGAGCGTGTTTTCACACATCCTCGTGCACAGCTGGAAAAGCCCCCCACGCTTGCCTAGAGTGCTAGACTGCATTCCCCACCACCATCGAAAAGTCCTCAAGAGCTCCCAGGTGTTTCATGAACAAACCTTGTGCTGCTTCCCTTCCTTCCCCTGGAAGAGAAGGTGGCACCCCCGCCCCTTCTTTCCAGAAAGCTCTCCGGAGGGCCTTGCAGGTGAGCAGTTGCTGCCACAGGCAGGCTGCGGCTGGTAAGAGGAATGAAGACATGCCAACTGCCTTGAGGAGGAGACCGGTTTCTGTTTGCTGAGGCCTCTGAAGAGGAGGAGCTGTCAAGGGACAACAAGCCACGACAACTCCTTCCTCTTCCAGTGTTTGAAAGGCAAAACTAGCTCCCCTCGGTCTAAGTTAATAAACGAATGATTCTCATCCAGCGGGTCTAATCATGATATCACTCTCGTGTAGGCTTGGCTAGCAATCATGCCCTCACCAATGCTTTCTGAGCAGATTAGCCTCAAAATACACATTTCCCTCCCACCCAAGCACAGTTTTATGTTGAAAGCTTATCCGTTTCTTTCTACCTGGCTAGACCTGGCTTTGCATGCTGTATAAGACACTGAGTGGCAAATCCGTGGTTGAAATCTTTTCCCAGCTGTGACTTCACTACGTGGCTCTTCCGAAGCCCCCTCCCCTGCCATATGGGGATGATAATAACTGTCCTGCCTTACAGGGTTCATTGTGAAAATGGTAACAAGGTACTGGATGCGAAATACTTTGAACTTTTGAAAGTGCCACAGACATGCAAAATATTTCATTTAGACTTTTTAGGCAAAAAAATGCCTCCCAAAGCAGTTTACATCCATTTACAATGAAAATGGAAATGGCCTGCCTTCAAGTTGATCCCAACTTATGGTGACCCTACGAATAGGGAATTCATGGTAAGCGGTATTCAGAGGGGTTTTACCATTGCCTCCCTCTGAGGCTAGTCCTCCCCAGCTGGCTCAGGCCTGCTCAGCTTGCCACAGTGGCACAAGCCAGCCCCTTCCTTGTCCACAACCGCCAGGTGGGGGGCAACTGGGCTCCTTGGGACTCTGCAGCTTGCCCACGGCTGCACAGGTGGCAGGGCACGTAACCCCTGAGCCACTCACTGTGGGGTGATCTTTAGCTGGCCCTTGACACCCAGGAGACACGAGCAGGGATCTGAACTCACAGACTCAGGACCCCCACCCAGGCTCTCCTCCCCACTGTGCTATACCAGCTGTACAAATCCATAAAATCCAAAATAATATAATTAAACATTTTAAATGTTCAAAGTGCACAGACCATCATAACAAACAATAAAAACATACCTGTCCTAAAATGAGCCTGTAAGACCTGTTTAAAATTAAATGATTATCTCCCTCTGCTCCTTCCCACATGTTCAAGATTTAAAAATGTAAAAACATTTATTCAGGACCTATGTTAACCCTTCAGACAAGGCCACCTGCTTGCTTCTTCCACCTGCCCACATAAAATATTTTCATCACCAGAGGGCGCCAGCACCTCAGTATTGAAAATGTTCATCCACCTTTCGGAGAGCCTTCTGGGGGCTCAGTCTCCAGGAGTACGAATAACTGGAAGGAGATTTTGCTTGCTCCCCCGCACATGACACACGTAATATAAAGTACAGAATTTGGGGTTTTTCACAAGCACTCAAAGCACAAGCAGCGATTCTTCTGCAGCAGCTGATCATGACTTTATACGTAGAAAGAGATAGAACTATTGGGCTCTAGTGAGCTCCTACTGGGAGGAAGGGCAGGATATAAATAAATAAATACAGCTATCCAGCTGCAGAGTACTACCCCCAGTATGGAAACCCCCCAACCCCCCAAATGCAGGGAACATAGCATCTCACTGCTACTTTCATCTCCTGTTTCTTTCCATATTCCTGGATCAGGGCCTGGCATTGCAAGCATTTGCCAGGGCTAGACTTTGGCAACTGCGGCTGGCAGAAGTTAAAGTCTGCCGGCTATGCCTGACTTTCCAGGAAAGTAAGAGCATCTCCCTCTGCGGACCACAGAGCAAAGCAGGGCCTTTCCTCTCCACTCATGGTCAGGCTAGCCAACTTAGTTCTTGGCCACTGTCTCTGCTAGCCAAGGGATCCTTGTAGCTCAGCCTTGTTAGTTGAGAGGCCTCATACACAATAGTAGAAAATCACAGGAATATCCAGTTTCTGTGGCCCATCAGGGCTGGTAACTGTGAGAGTGGGGTGAGATGAAATCCTGTTTGGCAGATGCAAATCCTACCCTACCTGTGGCCTTGCTAACTGCTAGTCCTGTTGGCCGCAAAAAAGGAGTGTGGTGTAGTGGTTAAGTTGTCAGACTACAACCTGGGAGACCAGGGTTCGAATCCCCACAGAGCCATGAAGCTCCCTGGGTGATCTTGGGCCAATCACTGCCTCTCAGCCTCAGAGGAAGGCAATGGGAAACCCCCTCTGAACACCGCTTACCATGAAAACCCTATTTGTACGGTCACCATAAGTTGGGATTGACTTGAAGGCAGTCCACGTCCATTTCCATTTCCAGTAAAATAGTGGGCAGCGAGACAGATAACATAGTAATTGGTACAAACTGATGGAAATGTCGTCCTTCCACATTGAGACTGGCCATCCGGACTGGCTTTGTTGCCTTGGGCAGGCCAGCAAGTGCTGGATCGTTAGGCAGTTGGGTGATTTTTCTTGGCTCAGCCAGTGCATCAGGGCCCCACATGCAGCAACCCAGAGGCTCCGTGCTAACGGGAGACTCTTGGTTCACCTCTGTGGATCAGCTGGGGGAGAGCAGCATTTTGGCTCCTCCCGTGTCACTAGGACACATTGTGTGCAGCGCTGCTGACGCATTATCTGAGAAGCGACACAACAGCCCCATAAGAAATGCATCTAGTGGGTGGTGCTGCTCTGTTCAAAGCCCCTCTGTTCACCACCTCATATTTTATTGATAAATCAAAACAGTCAAGCTAATAATAGCCGGTCCAAAGGACGGCTTCATCCTGAGCTGCCAAACCCACCCCCAGGAGTTTGCTTTGAGCCTAAGCAGGGCCACTGTCAGATAGTCAAGCTCACTTAGAGTATCCAATGAGTAACTTTTCTGTTCACTGTATTACTTGTTTCTGTTTTGTTTTCCTGCTCAAACCTGGACAATCAGTCTCAAGCATTAAAAACAAAAAAGGTGATGGCTAGCTCTAGAACCCCAACATCAGTTTTGCATCACAGACAGAGGGATGGATGGGCGGACAGGGGAATGATTCCCTTGGGAAAGAGGAACTCTGAGGAATGTCATGGGGCACACTGGAGAACTCTTGCACCCAAAGTCAAATGTCAATTTTTCTTTCCTCTTGGCTTTGATCTCTCTCTTTGCCCGCTCCATTAACTGTGAGACAGACACATAATAACTCAGGCTATTTAATTGAGCCTGTCAGAAAGCATTGACTTTGTCAGGTAATCCCATTTTTCTCTGCTTTTCATCAATTCTGGAGAAGAGGCTTATCAAATGGTTCATAGAAAGGGGCCTGAGTTAGACCACTGGTTCATCTACTTCAGTCTTCCCCAACCTGCTGCCCTCCAGATGTTGCTACTTCCATCAGCCCCAGCCACCATAGCTGTGCTAACCAGGGCTGATGGGAGTTGTAGTCCAAAACATCTTGAGGGTTGAGGGAAGTCGATCTACTTTAAGGGCCCCTCCAGACATCCTTTGGGTTTGTACTCATTGCAATGTCTGCATTATCGCCAAAATATCTGGCACACGGCCCCTTTAAGAGAAAAGGCTGTGACCCTGGAGAGCTGATTCTGGCTGCAAACACACTAATCGCCTACAGCAGTTTCTGTTGGCCACACCTGGAGGGGAAACAGGTTGATCTGCTGATCAGTTGCAAAATCTCTTGGAAGCTGCATTTTTTTTAAAAAAAGGCATACTCAAGCTGCTCCCACTCCAGTTTTAGAGTCAAAAGGGGTGGGGTTTTACTAGCATTGTGTGTGTGTCCTGTTTTCAGAAGAGAGAGGTGGAGGTGCACTGGAACCGGCAGAACGGGGTGTGTGTTTCTACCCTCAGAGGCTAGCGAAGTTGGTTGCTGTTTTGTGCAGACTTCTAGACCTCTTCAGGAATAACATCTGTTTGACCATTAATTCGTCTTGTGGTAAGTTTCTACTTAAACAGCAGAAGACAACACCCTCACAGTGGTGTCAGACAGTTATACGCGCTCCTGCTTTCAATATTGTCTGTGCCTGCAAAAGTGTTGAGGCAGACATACTGCTGTGATTCCAGTCAGTGCATGTCCTGTAACTTCTTGTAACTTTCACAGCACAAATGGTCTGGGTGGTTTTTCTGCACTGCTTGTGTTGTACTGCAGTGCAAGGGTGTTCCTCCAGATGGTAATGATGCCGTAATGCTGGGGAAGCATTGCAGAACACCCAATAAAACAGAATGATGCGTGGATGGTCCAGTACAAATCGACCACGAATGTGCTATTATTGTGTTTATGATACATTGCAGAATACACTGGCACCCTGCCCCCCCAAAGTCTGGAGGGGCCCTTAATTTCCAGCAGTTCTCAGGGGCCTCACAGATGGGTCTTTCTAAGCTTGCTCCCTGAGATCCTTTCAACTAGATAATTTTTTTTAAAAAAAAGATGTTTTGTTTTTATGTTTTGTTTTTAAGACATTTTAAAATGTTTTTAAAGATGCTTTGTTTTAAAGATGCTTTGTTTTTAAAATGTTTCTAGCACTGTATCATTTGTTTGCCACCCTGGTCTCCCTTTGGGAGGAAGGATGGGATATAATTTAATAAGAGGGACAATCTGCACGAGGGGTTTTGCTCACACCTGTCATGTATGAATTATGCACATACCATGTCACATTCAAGTCCCACAATTTTCTGCTTGCTTGTTCCAAGTCTCCCCCCATTACTACGTTTGTGCTGACATTCTGTTATTTATGAGCGTATGGTGTGTTGCGCTAAGACAGGGATGGGAACATCTGTGGCCCTCCGGATGTTGTTGGATTACAACTCAACAATTAAAACAAATTTTAAATTAAAACTACAATTAAAACAAAGATATTTTAATAAATTTAAAGCCCATTTTTAAGATGTTTTAGAGTGTTTTTGTTTGCCGCCCTGGACTCCTTCTGGGAGGAAGATGGGGATATACATTTAATAAATACATAAGTAAGTAAATAAACTCTCATCATCATCTGTGACCATTGGCAGTGCTGACTGAGGGTGATGGGAACTGGAGCCCACAACATCTGGAGGGCCAGAGATGTTTCCTATTTGCCTATCCTTGTGCTAAGAGAACAGGGCCTCCCATGGATCAACAACTGCTTAAAGAACAGGATGCAGAGTGTAGGAGCAAACTGACTTTTTTCACAATGGAAGAGTGTAAACCAGGTGTAGGCAACTTTTGGTCCTCCAGATGTTGCTGAACTACAACTCCCATCAGCCTCAGCAAGCAGGGGCAATGGCCAGGGATGATGGGAGTTGTAGTTCAGCAAAGTCTGGAGGGCCAAACGGTCCCCACACTGGGCGTAAAAAGTGGGGTTCTCTAAGGATATATACTGGGACTTGTTCATAAATGATCGGGAGTTATGGGTGAGCAGTGTCATGGCCAAATGTACAGGTGTCACCAAATTAGGGTGGTGAAAATCCAAGTAGACTCTGAAGAGCTCCCAAAAGAGCTCCCCAAACTGGATTAATGGGCAGCAGATGTGAGCAAGTGTAAAAGTGATGCATCCTGGGGCAATAAACCATAACTTCACATATACACCGATGGAATGTGAGCTGGTGACAGATAAGGAAAGGGATCTGGGGGTTGCAGTGGATAGCTCAGTGAAGATGTCAGCCCCGTGTGTGGGAGCTACGGAAAAGGTGAATCCCATGCTAGGGATCATTAGGAAAGGAACTGAAAATAAAACTGCCAGTATCATAATGCCTTTGTATAAACTGATGATGTGACCACATTTGGAACACTGTGTATAGTTCTGGTTGCCTCTCCTCAAAAAGGGTATCATAGAGGTGGAACAGGTTCAGAAAAGGGTAACTAGCATGATCAAGGGGACAGAGCAGCTCCCCTAGCAGGAGAGGTTGCAGCATTTGGGGCTTCCCAGCTTAGAAGTGCGGGACATGATGAAGGATTACAAAATGATGCATGGAGTGGAAGTATTAGATAAAGAAAAGGGTCCCCCTCCTTTCTCATAAGGCTAGAACTTTATTAGATTAAATGGATTCACAGTAGATTCAGGAAAAGAGAAGGAACTGCTGCTTCACACTTTGCAGTATGAATATATGGCCTTTGCTGCCTGCTATAAAAAGCGGGGATGGTCCTGGCTTAGAAAGGATTAGACAAATTCATAGGAGAGAACTGGGATCTCTCAATGGCTAATGCAGCCTCCAGGTTCTGAGGCAGTCTACCTCTGAGGACCTGGTGCTGAAGACAAATAACAGAAGAGGGACTGCTATCTTCATGCTGTTGGGCTCCCTGGGAACACCTGGTTGGCTACTATGAGACCTGGGATGATGGCCAAGAGGGACTTGCCTCTGTCTGTTCCTGCAGGGCTGCTCTTAAACCCACTTGGATTCTGTGCAAGGCAGGAAGAGCAACTGTGCCCTTGCTGCCTGGAAGGACCTTTGGAGGAGCCTCAGGACTGTTCCAGGCCGCAATGCTTGCAATGAATAATCTGCGGGAAGACAATCAGGGTTTGGATGCGTGACAGCTAGCGGGGGCTGCGTTGTGAAACTCACAAGGGGGGAAGAGAACCCAAGACGTTCATCTCCGTCAGTGTGTAAAGTGTGCATGTGTGTAGGCGTGGGAGTTAATTGTTACGCTTCTCTTTCTGTGTCAGAGAAATTACAAGCGGAATGAAACATTTATGTCAATGCTGACTATGATTTCCCTTGAATCGCTGAGCTCAGGGCAGGGGGAATGCAAAGGTGCCAGAACTTCTGCAGGCAAAATAATGAATGCACCTTCCTACCTGGGTTTCCAGGTGGAATGTATTTCAGCAGCCTTTGCCAACCTGGTGCCCTCCATCTATTTTGGAAGGTTAGTGGTAGTGGCCATGCCTACCCCTTCCTGGCTGAGGAGGCTGCATCTGGCCCGCAGCCAGCTAGGTATGATATGGGTGATGTGTGGAGCGTCTCCTGGTAGGCTTTGCTTCTAATTTAATGCAACTGTGGTGGTGGAGTGCTCCGAATTTGATCAAAGCAGAGTACAGGGGTGGTTTTGTTTTTGCACTGGGGACTCAGCTCCTTACACCCTGTGCCAGTGAGGCAGCTAAGTTTGCAACATGAAGAAATTACTGGCTTGATCTTTCCTGTGCTGCAGCACCACCCATTTCAAGGCCAGAGATATGGGGCTGCAGTTTATCAGCCCACCGCCCAGGTGAGCAAAAGAACCAATAAGGGGGCTGGTTGGCTTGATGGGCACTTCCAGATTGGGTGGGATTCAATCACATACCGGCAAATTCAAGTTGTGCACTTATCATTGATGGGGAGGTCTTGCACAGCCAGCCTGCTTCCCCTCCAAAGACTGGACTTTTTGCAATAAGGAAAATTCACTAGAAAGTGTAGGATGACACTTCCTTGATGCAGTGCTCAAGATACAGATTGCCCAGAAGCACCCTTTATCACTGATGCTCCAGACTTGGCTACTCACTCTGAGCAACTTGTTCCAATAAGCAGTTATGCAGACTGTGCCTGGGCTCCTTATCTGCCTGATCCAGGACCTGTCCGCCAACCCATCACTGGCCTTTGACCCGTTTGCTCCTTGCCTGCCTTCTCTGGAGCCGGCCCTTCTAGTCCATCTTTGACCTTGTCACCTACTTCTGATGTGTTGGACTTTGGCCTGCCTGTGCCAGAACCAGACCCCCAGCAGTGGAATCTCAGAGCTTGGCCAAGGCCTGACAGAGGCCTGTGGGAAGGGGTGCTGTGCTGTGCTTTCCCTAAAGGTTGGCTTCTTAATAAATCACATACACCCAGCTGCCTTTCCCCCTGTAGAAAAAAGATACTGAGCCCACAAGCTGTTTTTCCTGAAGGGAGAAAAATGGCTGGGGTGGAAGGACTTTGATAGGGAAAACAGACTGTGGGAGAAACACGAAACACTCCTCACCTCTTGGCCACTGGTCCAATCAAATTCAGAGCTCTTTATAAGCTGCATGTAAAGGTTTAAAAATAAAACTCAGAAGACCCTCCAACTTGGCTAATTGGTCTTCTACAGAAAGCAGGAGAGATCAAGCCTCTGCAGACAGATTCGTTGTCCAACAGGGCCTTGGAGTATTGGTGGGTGTTGAACTGGTCATGGTCCAAGAAGCCACTTTAACGGTACCGGGTGTTTTTGTGCATTCAGTGTGCTTAGTATACATTATCTTCTCAATTCTCCTTCAAAGGGCCATGGAAAGCAGGCCAGGATTATCCCCCCCCCCAAATGCAGGTGTGTGTGGGGAGGCACTGAGGAAATGGTGGGCTGCCTGTGATCAGAGCCAGGCGGGTTCCCAGCTCATCTCTTGGCTGCTGCAGTAGTTAGGGTAGTATTAGTCTTGTTTTGGCCCTTCTGCCTGCAGACAAAAATGCCTTTATCTGTAGGCTGGATTCCAAAGGTCCATCTAGCTCAGTAATGCCCACACGGACTGGCAGAGGATCTCCAGAGTTTCAGGCAGGAATCTTTTCCCTTCCCTTCCTGGAGATGCCATTGGAGATTGAACCTGGGACATTCTGCATGCCACGCAGCTGCTCTGCCCACTGAGCTGGGCCCTTCCAGCCAGGCCTTCTGCACCAGAAGCGAAGTTGTTTTCTGGCCCCTGAAAGCATTGTACGTTGCTGAGAGAGCTGCTGTTTTTCTTTGTGTTATTGATGTGTTTTCTCTGCCCTCTTTCTGAAATGTTGTTTGTGGCTGTTATTTTGTGTCTTGCTGTTAACTGTCATGAGCACCATTTACAGGGAAGATGAGAAAAACATAACAAACAACATACATTATTATGTAGCACTGAAAGAGCACACGATGTGCTTTGGCCCCAAGGATCTTGCTATCGACAGCCACTTTTTTGCAGGTGCCGCAAGCCCCATAGAGAACTCCTAGCAGAACCGGCCTGTAGATGGAGAGGGGTCCAGTGGGTTGAATCCTTTGGCCAGCAAAGCTGGGGAGGAGCTTGGCGATCTGCCAGCCGACAGCCCCTCCCACGCTGTCACCGATGGGGAAGAGTCCGTTGTAGCCCGTCCCCTCACTCCGCCTCTGGAGGATCTTCAGCCCCCTGATCCAACTCCTGTTCTGCCTCCTGTACTTGGCGCACCCTCAGAGCAGGAGGAGGGGTCGGTCGGAGGCGGAGCCTGGGAGTGAACTGCCTGAGGAGTCTCTGCCTCCATTGCTAAAGATGCGCTGTCACCTGCACTGGTGCAAGCAACCCTCATCTGCTCTCCAACCTACTGTAGGAGTGCCCACCTGCTTGCCCAGTCCGTAGCCAGGAGCCAGTTCCCACCCAAGTAGTGTGCCCACCCCTTCCCTACATAAGGGGGTCTCTGGGGGCATGTCAAATGTCTTTGTGTGGGTAGCCATGCCTAATAGTGCCTTGTAGAGACCTAGAGACCTGTAGTCTGATCTATGTACCAGTTGTGCTGAATTCTGGATTAAAGCCTTTGGCAATAACCAAGTCGGTGGTCAAAAACCAAGTTGGTTTGTGCAAAACCAAGTTGGTTTGTGCAAAAAATAATAAAAAAAAAACTTCAAGAAGAAGATGACCAGACTTTCTTCAACAAGGATATTGACACTAGAATGCATTGGAATGGTCAGGATAACAATAGCTTTTCATGATGTAGCATAACCCCTTGCAAGCGAATCAGAAGGAATGCTTAATAAAGAGTGGATGTTGTCTAACCTTCCTGCAAACGTTGTGCAAACCAACCAGGAGAAGTGCTCAATAAACTCGTCTGGAAGCGACCTAAGAGTCAACAGAGGGTGGGGGATGGGGGAGGTAACAAAGGACGGAAGGAAGGAAGGAAGGGGGCCAGATGGCTGAAGATCAAAGCCAGCAGCCTCAGCTGCATGTGATTAAGCTGGTTTGAGTTGAGGATACCTATGAAAGAGATGGAAAGATGTGGCTGGGCCTGCCCTGGCTGGCTGGTAGGTGGGCCTGACGCCTCTGGCCTTGCCTCTTTGCCTCCTCCTTTCCCTTTCCTCTCCTGATGCAATGCCGGGGAGCCACTCTCCCGTCATGCCCAGCTCCTCTGAAGCAGATGGCAACCAAGAGCTCTCAGAGGGGAAGAGGAAGCTGCCTCAAGGTCAGCGCTGACATGATGAACGCCAAGCACCTCCCAGCTGTGCTGCAGCCATGAAAAATGAATGAACCCCCTCCTCCCCGCCCGCAGACACTCAGCCAGTTCTCCACTTCTTCTCTTCTTCAGATGTTGCTTTCAGAATGGAGAGTGACGGGAGATCCAGTTTTTCCAGATCTCTCTGAGAACCAGCACCGTGCTGGCTGCAGAAAGGGGAGACTGGTTGCAGAGAGCCGCCTTTGCAACCAGTGCTAGTGTACTCCAACACGGATGTCAGCAGGCCGGCCTTTGGGCTGGCCTCGCTGCTACCATGATGTGATGATGGTGGCTGCGGCTCCTCTTTTCCCCATGCTGAAGGAACAACAAGCATTCACTCTCCAATATCCTAAAAGGAGGATGGTGCTCTACACCCAGCCAACCTCTGTGCTCGGCAGGAGAAGGCCTCCCGCTGATGCCATCTCATCAAGAGGCCTGCTACATGCGATAGGCACATAGGGAGCTGCCTTATACAGAGATAGACCATTGGTGCATCTAATTCAATATTGTCTGCACTGAATGGCAGCAGCTCTCCAGGGTTTCAGACAAAGTTCTCCCCCAGCTCTACCTGGAGATGCCATTCAGGACTGAACTTGGGACCTTCTGCATGCAAAGCAGATGTTCCACCACTGAGCCGTGGGCCTCCTCCTTGTTTCTGACGGGGAGCCTGTCCCAGACATCAGTGGAGACTACTTGCTCTGACGTGTAGCTCAGTGGTAGAGCATTTGCTTTGCATGCAGAAGGTCCCAGGTTCAACCCCTGGTGTTTCCAGCAGTGGAGACTGGTGGGCTCCGATGTCGGTGGGGCAGTGAAGCCACTCCGGGTTTTATTCCAAATTTTCCAAGAGAGGTGCAAGGTGCTGGGTCAGTTTTGGGAACAGGTTTCAGCACCTTGGACATCTCCTTGAAAATGTGGACTAAAACCAGAGCAGATTCATTGCACCAGTGACATCAGAGCCAGTAGTCTCCACTGACCTCCAGGTATGGCTGGGAATAGATGTGGATGAGGCATCAAGATTGCTGCGGAGGCGAGCAACTTTACCTCCAAAGTGCCTTGCAAACAATTCACAGTGGGCCTGTGCAATTACAAATTCCTGCAGAAATACGGAGAACTGAATTTAGGAATGGGAAAATTAGCTTGGATTTAAGGATCTTTCCATCCCTACTTGCCAGCATGAATAGTTGGACTGTGAGGAGCTGGATTCAAGTCCTCGGCTGCAAAGCTTACTGGGTGGTCCTGGGCAAGTCATCTTACTTGATAGGTTTGCTGTCGTGAGGCCCCTGACAGATGACTCCCAAGGGAATGTAGTCCTTGATAGAAAAGAAAAAGACTGCCCACCCCTGGGCTCTGGGGAGCAAGGATCTGTCTCTGAATAGCGCAGTTCCCTGTATTCCTTTGCTTCATTTTTGCCGATTGCAGCCTGCCTGTAACATAGCAACAGCTAATTGTAGGCTGGTGGCAAAGTGCAAAGCTTCTCTGCATGAAAATTTTATTGCAATCAAATTGGGTTTGTCCTCCTGCCAACTCATTCCTGGATATGCAGCTTGCCACATCTCTCCCCCCACCCCGTTTCAGTCAGTTTCTCCAAATAAGGATCTGTAATGGTGGCCTGGTACCCATTCGCTTCTCACTACGAGATTCTATAAAAGATCTTAAAATGCTCAAACACCCATACCAAAACATGCAAGGGCGAGCTTCACATGTGCGATGCCTGTGTTTCAAACTGTTCTGAAGGGCACCGGAGGAGGGCTGGCAAAAAGGTGGCAACCCTAGGATGGAGGATGGTCAAAACGGAGGCCTAGAGCTGGGCAGGGAGGGAAGGTATCTGCACCCACTGAGTCATCTTCAGTGCTTTACACGAAGCAGCTCTGGAGATGCCGCTCTGCTGGAGAGAGCAAGGAGGGAGCCAGCGAGCCTTGCCCTGGAGTCCTGGCAGTGATCCGCATCAGGAGGGGAGCGGTGGCACAGTTCCCAAAAGGAAGGTCGTCTTCACACAGTGCATTGTTCGACTATGGAGTTCACTCCCAGAAGATGATGTCGTGATGGCCGCCAACTTGAACAGCTTTAAAAGAGGATTCCTGGAGGATAAAGCTATTAATGGCTCCTAGCAATGCTGTTGGAGGCAACATACCTCTGGAAAATGCCAGTTGCTTGGAATTGCAAATGGGGAGAGTGCTGTTACCCACAAGTCCTGCTTGCAGACTTCCCATTTGGGGATCTGGTTGCCCACTGACAGAAAAGGATGCTGGACTAGATGGGCCACTGGCCTGGTCTAGCTACAGGACTCTTCTTATGTTCTTACCTATGACTTGCCACTGGAGAATGGCACATGCCACTGTGGGCCCTGGCATGCCAGGTCATATGTTGCTTCCTCCCCATAGCCCCAAATGCGGGACCACTTGAGACAGAGGATTATTTGAACGGTCCGGTGTAGGAGTCAGGCCTGACGCATGGCATGGGATAAGCGAGCACTTCAGTTCAGTTTGCGTTTCAAGCTGAATCTGTCAAATTTGCACTTTCCAAAGCAATATGAGAACCGAACCACAGCCATGCTTCAAAGTGCGGACTTCCTCCAAATTTGCAATGCCATTTGCCATGTTCACTGGCAGTTTGTCACTGTATGTTTATAAAAACGCGTATGTCAGGGAAAAGCGTGCATAAAAATGAATATATATGAGCGAATATAACATGCAAAATGCATTATATGATGAGATGTGGCTTGCAAAAATGTGTGTGTTAGTCAAAACTGCATTTTATTAGGGGAAATTCACACTAAAATGCTGGAGACTTTTTATTAGTTTTTTTAAGAAAGTACGAATTGCTGCAGAAATGTGGAGAACTGAATTTAAGACTGGAAAAATTAGAAACTGAGAGGACCTAAATTGACAGATCTTTCCATCCCTACACAGGGCTCACAGTCAGTTGGCCTGGGCAGCCTACCCCTTGCCTCTTCAGCTCAGTTTGGGCTTTTTCCCTCCCTCACAGAGCCCAAATCCTTTGCAAGCATTCAGTTCTTGGCAACTTTCTCCTGAGCAGGTGTAATGTTCATGCATATTCCATTACATCAGAGCAGTGGATTCAGTAGTGGGCAGGGCTTCTAAAGCGGTAGGCAGCTGACAGATGCCTTCTAGCCTATTACATGTGTAAGATATAGCAAGTAAACAGCTTCTGTCTGGTACAATGAGACAGAAATATAATCCAGACCAAAACTACATCTGAAACACTCACTGTTCTTCAAAAGGAGGCACGCTGGCAGAAACTCTCCTTTCCTTGCCCTGATTGCGCGAGACCTGGTACAGCAGAGTCAAAGCTATTTCTTTGTTCCTCTGAAATCCAAATGCATAATGAATTTCTCAATAAACCATATTCATTACCAGTGTGATCGCACATGACATATTCTATTACTAAGTGGTCCTGCTACATAGATATTATTCACTCAAGTGATCAATCACTGTCACCAAATTACAGGATGCGGAGAAGGAAATTAGCAAAACGAACTACGGATGTGAAATTCATTAGAAATTCAATTTAGGGGCTATATTAGCTTTCAATTAGGGTGCAATCCAACTTGTATTTACTGCAGGCTGAGGGGAGTTGGATGCGGCGGATCCCCAGCCTCACCCGCAGATGCCCTTCATCCTGGTTCAAGCGGCGGCAGAGCTGGGACCCTGCCGGCTCAGCCAGGGGTCTGCTGGGGAAGCCCAGCCCAGCGGAAGGGGTGCTGGCAGAAGGCGGTGGAAGCCCCCAAAAGGGGCATTGCAGGGGTGTGTCAGAGGGGCCAAGGGGGGGCACTAATGCAACATCCAACTCCCATTCAGAATGCTCCTGCAGGTCCTGAGCTAAGCCAAAGTTACGCCTAGGAAAAGGTCAGTCTAAGAATGCATTTTATGCATTTTAATAGTATTTTATGCGTTTTAATTTACTGTAATGTTTTGTGTCTTTATTGTGTATTTTATTATGTATGTGTGCAATTTTATTGTAGCCGTGCTGAGTGTCCTATTGTAGGGTAGAAGGGCAGGATAGAAATATTTAAATAAATAAATAAGGAAAGAATTACAATGGAAGTCTAGGGGGAGCTCTTCCTCAACGGTAGGGGTATTCGTGAGAGCCGGCTTTTACTTGAAGCTCCTGGCTGAGCCCGCTTTCCCGCAGGCTGGATGCTCCCAAACGGCAATTGGATGTTGCGGACCTTCACGCCGGCTCCTCCTCCTCCGGCTCCCCCTGAGTTGGATTGCTCTGCCCGCCTGTCCAGCAGTTGGAACTGGCTGGTTTTTTCTTTTTCTTTTTCTAAATATAAAAATAAATGTCATTAACGTCTGAAGCAAAATTTGTTGTTGATTTTCTTACCATATCCTTCCATTGTGCTTTCCCTTGTATATTTTGCTTGGGAGATGTTGGTTGAAGTTGGCAAGTTTGAGAAAGAAAAAGAATGTCTGGCCTTTACATATCTTCGTTATTCCAGTGTTTTGGAAAGGGAGAGAAAGGATGAATGAGGATCAAGCAGCAGCAACAGAGGGCAGCACCTCCAGTTTGTTGGCTCAATGTGAAGTTATTCTCCTGGCCAAGGTGCCCTTGGACTTTTCATGTCAAAAACTGCAGTGTTTGCCAACACTCATGGGCAGACATCCCCAACCTGATGCCTTCCGGAACTTTGCAGCTACAACTTCCACCAACCCTATTCTGCCAGTTCTAGGCTAACATGTTCCAAAGGAGAACAGTGTAAGTGCAATCTTTGGCGGATATGAGGAAAACTTCTATGCAGTAGCTGTTTCTGACAGCCAGTCTGGCCAAGCCCAGACGCTTTGTCAATGTTGCTGCTTCTTCCCCAGAAACGGAGGTAGAGATGCAAGTTCACGGAAGGTGGTTTGGGTCTCTCTTTGTCTCTGTGGTTTTTTAAATTTTTTGGGCCAGTATTTCTCCATCTGTTCCCCCTACCACTCTCAGAAAGAGAATGCCCTCCTTTCATCCTCTTCCTGCTGCACAGAATCTCAGAATGTTAGGGGACTTGGTGGCAACTTTACAGGGCTGGCTCAAGACCGATATTTTGGCACCTGGGGCAGGAAATCTCCTCCTCCTCCTCCTCCCTGGCAGCAGGAGTTACGATACTGATACATTAAGTAACTAACGCACATCCCCTGTTTATTGAGCCTTCATCCTGATTTGTTTGCACAAAGTTTGTGGACAGGTTATCTGTTGCTTATTAGCATTGATTCTGATTTGTTTGTGAGGACTTTGCATCAAGCAACTTTCCTGTGCCTTTTCTTCTCACTTTCATTATTGCAAAAAGTCCAGTGGGAGAGCTCTTGATGGTACTTACTGTGCTAGAGCACTAAAAAAGGTAAAGGTGTCCCCGCATTTGTAGTGCGAGTCGTTTCCGACTCTTAGGGTGACGTCTTGCGACATTTACTAGGCAGACCGTATATATGGGGTGGGATTGCCAGTTCCGTCCCTGGCCTTTCTTTACCCCACAGCATATGCCGGGTACTCATTTTGCCGACCACAGATGGATGGAAGGCTGAGTGGACCTTGACCCCTTTTACCGGAGATTCGACTTCCTCAGTAAGCCAAATTATTGTTTAGCTCAGTACAGCACAACAGCAAAATGACAAGGGAGGAATGAAGCAGTCACAAGTTCCTCTTTCAGAGCCTGCATGTTTGCAGTTAAGCCATGGTTTGGCTGAGTGTGATGTGTGAACTAGCCCATTGCCTATTTCTAGCCTTTAAGTTCTTTAAACACATAACTATATGTTATAAGCAAATATTTTACCATCTAATGTCAGAAGTAAGCCAGGGCTTTTTCAGTTACTCTACCAAAACTGCAGAATGCCATTTCAAGGGAGCTGTGGTGACTGGTGCCCACTGGGACTGGTGGGGTGGAAGTCAGGGAGACCAACAATAAGTGGAGTCTGAGCCAATGACAGGCCAATATGTGACTAGGGCTGCAATCCACATCACTTATCTTGGAGAAAGCCCCATTGAATTCAGTGGGACTTAGTTCTGAGTAGACTGTTGCAGCCTACGTCCCACTCACATCACAAAATAGCAAAAGTCTGGAAGGGGCTCCTGTTGATATGACACAGTGTCATTTATCACATTATCAGACTATGGTCTGAAGGCATGTGAGACTGCCACCTTGCTGAAGCTAAGCAGGTCTGGGTCTGGTCAGTGCCTGGAGGGGAGACCGCCTGTGAACTGCATGCATGCCCTCTTGGGTTCTATGATGAAAGAAAGGCAAGGTATACATGTAATTAAAAATGAATAAATAATAAATAAAAAATCGTATATCTCCTGAAGCTTCCCAAGTGCTTTGGAAATGTGCATTGGACACAAACAGTCTTTCATGAAACAGGATGTTCTCACACAAACATTTCTAAGGAGATTGTCTCCTGTGTAGACAACAGCAACAGTAGCAAAACATCATCTTCCTCTGTATATATTTTTACAGATCTGAGAGTGGTAATAAGGACGTTCTTTTCTTGGTGCTCCAGTTCAAAAAGCCGCCAGCCTCTCTCAGACCACTACCATATGGCAAGCTGGAACATCAAAGATTGATTAGCTGTCTTCCCAGCTTAGGTTTTGCTTCCCTGCCAGAGACCTCCGTCAAATTGTGAAAGACAGTGTTGAATAAATGTGGTCCTGTTAAAAGCTCCTGTCTGTGCTGGCGAGCTGGGAGGTTCCATTGTCTCCTGTTATTACATGATTAGGTATGCTGCTTGAAGTGCACATCACAATATTTCGCTGAAGATCAATCTGGCCCTTCATCACAGTGCTTCTCCACTAACGTGAATTAAGTCCCCAGGCTGGTGCCCTCCACGTGCTTCGGACTGCAACTCCCATCAGCCCAGCCAGCATGGCCGTATGATGCTTGCAGCTGATGAGAGCATGGCTATGCTGGCTGGGGCTGATGGGAGCTGCAGTCCAAGGCATCTGGAGGGCACCAGGTGGCAGCTCCATATGATGGATACTGAGTGCTGTGTGATTATCAGATAACATTTTATTCGTTGGAAAGACAAGGGGACAATACAGGGATCAGATCAGTCTGTTGTATATAGGCAACATTTCACCACCTGTCTAAATCCATTCCCAGCAATACTTGGAAATATTTTAATTTGTAGTCAGCATAGTCCTAGCTCTTTGGAAACTCCTCCTGTGGAATATGATGGTGGCTAATAGTTTGGCCTTTTGAAAAATTATTGGAAGGACACTGACAAATCTCGCTTTTTACACTTTTTAACAACTGCACTTGTGCTGTGGCTTCACAGTAACTCCCATTCTGCTAGTTGAAATGTGAGATGTTTTTACAGTATTTGAAGTCTCTTCCACCTCCACCAATGCCACACTGTGGAGAGAACTGCCCCCCACACACAAAGGGGGCCTACATTTTCCTGTGCCATAAAACAGGCTAATAATATGCTCGGTTTATGTTTTAACTTAACTTGAGGATTGCAGTGCATTTTGTTTTGTTGTTGTATTTATGTTTAAAGGTACTTTTAAGCTACTTTTCATTTAAAGCAGGGATAGTCAGTGAAGTACCCTTCTAATCCTGTTGGCATGCTAAAAACATCAGAATTGCAGCATAGAAATTGGTTTAAAAGAAACATCAGTGGTCTGGGGACCATTAGATCACATTGGCAGAGAGTACACTGTGCAACCAGGTGGACTGAATGGGCTTTGTGACATGGGTTGTGTATTTAAATTGGACTGGCTGCATGACATCACCTTGTTCACTATGTGATCCTCGCCCATACAGAGCGAGGGTAGAGAAGGATTGCCCTCACTCTGAGTTGGATTTGTGACATTGGGTCATATCCAAAGTCATGTGGGTGTTTTTCCACTTGTGTAGCGCACAGAACTTTACATTATGGAGCAGCATGCAGAAGTCACAAATAAATAAATGATGGAAGCTGAGATGCTTTATAATGAATGAATGGAAGTGGAGACCTGCAACTTGTTCTCCAGCAAACAGAAAGTCTCCTCTTCAGGGTTCTAGCCAGCATGTTTGGGCTCATGAAGGTGGGGAGTTTTTCAGGAACAGGAAAGAGAAGGAAGTGCATCCCCCCATCCAAGACCTTTCTCTGAGATGCTAAATTAAGGTGGGCCAAAAAGCCTGTATCACTTAGGACTAGTTGCCAGCCTCAAACCTGAGCAAAGGGGGCCATGTTCCTTTCCTATAAAAAGAATGTTTCCTTTCTTCCTCTTGAAATCTTAGAGAGGGGAGGGTTTTTGACCTTATGGGATGCATCCTTCCTAACCCTAATCCCCCTCCAGGATACTGTAAAAGCTATCTGGAGCTTAAGCAGGCCATCCCCCACCCCAATTTTCCTTTTTCCTTTTTCTTTTAAAAAAGACAGCCCGAGGATTCTGTAGGTCTTGGACATCACTGGGAGTATGTTCTGGTTGGGCTGTTTTGGTTTTCTTTTGTGGGGGAGGGGGTTGAGTTTTCTTTTAAAAGAAAAAAGAAGATCTTTTAAAAATTGACAATGAACATATTTCTGCATATCTGGAGAGTCCTCTAAGTATACAGAAACCACTATCTTATTTTAGGTAGGTAGCTCTTTCTCAAAGCCTAATGGTAGCTGGTTGGCCACTCATGTTTGCTGTTAGAGAGAACAAGCGGAACCTGACAGCAAAATATTTTCGGAATCCTTACTGACCTGAAAAAGTTTCCTTCCTGAGTTAGAGCTCAGGATCAAAACGGGGGGGGGGGCATACTATGGCCAGGAGAGCTGTTTAACCCAATGGTGTTCAAACTTCCATCCCCACAGACCCTATTGCTCACCTCTAGGATATTATAAAGATATTAAGGAGCAGGCTTAAACAGTCCTTTGAGAAAGCTTTCTACAAATGGAGGGCCAACACTGAAAAGTCTCTCTCTTTCTTTCTCTCTGTGTGAAAAAGACCCTCTCTCTTGTCACTGCCTTCTGAACTTCCACTAGTACTCAGGCTTCAGAGCCCTCTCCAGGGAATGCTTGAGTGGAGGAATATAAGTCCTTGCCACTGGCAAGCATCATGAAGCCTCTAGATTGGCTGGGTCTAGTATAGGGATGAGGTTCGCTGCATGCATTTCGATAGTCCGTCGTTTCTTTACCGGTCCGTCCTTTTTTGTTTCTGCTTTTTCTGGCGCTTGCTGATTCAATCTGCTGTGCACAATTTTGAGTGATTTGGTCCACAGGGTTTTTGGTTGGTTTGTTTTTGCAAAAATCACATGACTGTTTTCACAGACACTTATGTAAATGATAGCATTCCACGTAGTCTTTTGGTGGTGGAGAAAAACAACGTGTAATTTTTAGGTCGCTTACATGAATGATCACAGTGCTCCATGTGTTTTTTTGGTGGAGGGGAAAACATTGCATAATTTTTAGATCGCTGATGTGAATGAATGATCACAGCATTCCACGTGGTTTTTTAGCGGTGGGAAAAAATTGTGGGGGCAGGGTGAGGCAGGTAGCGTGGGGCAGTCTCATCATAATATTTCCCACGCTAGAGATTCAGAATGCTCTGAGATATCTTGTTTGAAAAATATGACCTTGCAGGATGATTTGGTAATTAACATTGAAGACATATATAGCCATTTTTTCCTACTTTGTATTTCAACAATAACAAAAAAATGTAATATATAATGGACAAATGGAAATCCTGTGGTTGACACAACATCTTAATTATGAAAAAAAATACGTAAAATAAGGGGAGGATTTCGGGGGGGGGGATTCTTGCTGATTGCACTCGCGGCTGCAAAATCCATGCTGATTACAGCTGCAGCCTGCCGCAAGAGATTGGTGCCGCTCCGACGGGATAGTGAACTAGCGAATTCAGTCGGGATCTGGTACCCAGTTCGATTTTGTTGGATATTTTCCCCCATCCCTAGTCTAGTATAACGTTTAGGAGACTTTTGCCTGGTCCGCAGAGGAAGACCTTGGGATTACATCAATCCGTAGCAGGGGCTCTGGACTAGACAAGACAAGACAAGATCCATCCTCTGGATTCAGATTCAGCCTCTGTGGCCTTGGCCCAGTTGTAACATGTGCAAAACAGCAATTCTGACCATACAGTGTGTGCTCAACTTCTTATGCAGGATATTTCTGATAATAACCAGACCCTGGGAATGAATGACACAGGGTGGCTATTGCAATGCCCAGCTGGTGGGAACCCTTGAGGGCCACTGTTAGTAGGCAGGAAGGTGCCAGGATGGGAAAACTATTGGCCTGCCTGAGAAATAGAATCATGTTCTATCCTGCCCATCCCATGCATGGCCAGCAGCAGCAGCAGCACACCACATTTGATGATGTTCTACCTTTGCAGTCCAGCCCAGGAGAGCACAAGGGGCAGGTGGGGATTCAGCACCATATTTCTGAGTTTATTGCAGGAATAAAATATGAACTACTCTATTATACCTTTTATGGCCTGGCCGTGAAAGTTGGATCTCTTTGTGGAGCCAATCCATGGAGAGGCTCTTTATGTCAACCAAATCAATTAGCAAGCTGGAAGGGAGCAAGGCCAGGAGGGCCCGAGGGGGCTGGCCTTTGCTCCAACTGGGTTGACCGGAGGGAGGCGAGTTTGGGGTGTTCTTGCACTCCCCACGGCAGCTTTCTGGTGCACTGCGAGATGCTGCAAACTGGCACTCGGCTTCCAAAACATGTGTTTCCTTTCATGCCCTCCAAGGAGGAGCCATTGTGTCCTCCTTGGCCTTGTGCCAGCCAACAGCACAGCCTTGACGGCTCACTTTGGGGCTTCCAACAAAACAAGAGCTGGTCTCTGGGTTATTCATTGATTCAGAGAGGAGTTGCCAGGCCTCAGTCAGCATGTCTCCCCGTTTTTTCCCCTTGGGCTGGCACAGCCAGGAGCTGCTACCCACCCCTGGTTGGAAACCTGACACAGAATTGCTTCTTCGTTGGTGAGTTGTCTGGAAGCAAAAACCTGCAACACAGAGAAGGCAACCGTTAGCTTCTGCCTTCCGCTGCCCACCCTTGCCAGAAAGAGGAGCCTCTTGTTGGCCTTGGCTCCAGCGGCCGCCCCCCTTGCAGCAGCCTCCCTTCTTGTGGGCTCGTCCCCAGAGCCAGACTGGCTCTCCAGCTGCTGATGCTGTGTCTCTTCAAGCCTTTGTTTCACCTTCAGTGAATGTGTTGGAATGCAGTTCCCATCAGTCCCAGCCAGCTGGTCATATGATGCTGGGTCTGGTAGGAGCTGTAGTCCAAAACTCCTGGAGGACAACAGGTTGGAGAAGGCTGCCTGGCATGCTCAGAGGGGGCAGGTGAACACACAGTGGTGGTGGAGAAGGTAGCTTAGAGGAGGGCTGTAGCTCGGTGGCAGGGCATCTGCTTTGCATGCAGAAGGCCCCAGCTTCACACCCCAATGGCATCTCCAGGTTAGGGCTGGGAGGGACTCCAGTCTTACATCCTGGAAAGCTGCTGCCAGTCAGTGCAGACAGTACTGAGCTAGATGAACCAATGATCAGACTCAGTCCTATAGGAAACTGGGCCAAGAGGTCCCAAGAGTGTGAGATTCTGCAGAGAGTAGTGATGGTTATATCACTCAGAAGCCGTGTTAGCTTCGCCTCCCAAACATTACGCAAAAAAAGTCCCCAGGGCAACTACTGACCGTTCCTTCCAAAACCCAGTGCTTTGTCTGATTTCTGTAGCGATTCTCCTATAGGAAAGATTTGTAGGTCCACCTCATAAATGAACCTCAAGGCAATCAGTAAGCACGACAAGCCTTGACTGCTGGTCATCAGCTCATGTGGTCCTTCAGAGAGTATTCTGTGGCCAGAAGATCCACAGGTGATCTCGGTTGATTTGGCCCACCCTGGAATGCCCACTCCCAGAACGTCCTTTCATTCAGATGGCTATGCACACCCCAGTCTCTGAGCAGTAAGAAGTTTTTTTTGGGGGGGGGTCCCAGCAGGTACCTGGGGATTGGCTTCCTTGAAATGAATATCACTGGAGGAGACTGGTGGTGTGTCTGGGATATAAGATTCATTTTCACACTTGTGGACAGGTTGAGTATAAGATGAACAATTATATTAGGGGGAAATGTGCATAAAAATGAACATATTACTGAAAAATCCATTATGTAAGGAGAAAATTGCTTGCCAAACTGTGTACATTAGTCAAAACTGCATACAGAAATGTGCTTATTAGGAGAAATTCACATTAAAATGCTGGAGATCTTTCATGAGGATTTTTTTGAAATTGCTGCAGAAATGTGGAGAACTGAATTTAAGGATGGAAAAAGGAGAAACTGAGAGCACTGAAACTGACAGATCCTTCCTTACCTATCTGGAAGCAAACTAAGTCAACATTTCCCCTGTGGTGCAACTCTTGCCATAAACCCTCATGTTAGCACAAAGAGTCAGGAAGGAGCTACTGTTGACACAGCAAGGCACTGCCTAAACCTTGTTGTTTCACTGGAGTTTTGGAAACTGGACCTTCTCTTCCTGGGTCACATAGACTTCTGTGTCTCAGAAATGATCCTATGAAGACTTTTGCTGGCTTTGGACAACTATACGAACTGAACCCCTTGCCTGTGGTGCACACTCTTGGTGTCACTGTGACACAATAGCTGTGGAGGTGTGGTCATGTGTCCTACTTCACAGATCTCTATTCGTAGGGCTCTTCAGTCCAAGTTCAGTTTATCTTGAAAGACCCCTAAAAAGTGTGTGCGTGTGCACGCCCGCACACGTGCTTGAAGGCAGCCATCAGCAGTTAGCACATGTGCAGCAGACTGAGCAGGCACATACAGCTCATTTGGTCGCAGTCTTCCCCACTATGGCAGGATAGATTGTATTTCTATTTAAATCATAGTAATTATTTCTAAATTTGGGTCTATACATATAAATCAGCACATGCTAAATATATGTAATTCAGTGTCCTCTTTTGTCTCTTTTTTGGTGATGCATTGCCTCTCTCCCTCTCTCTCTCCTTCTTTTGGCAATCTGTGAATGGCCACCATATGGCTGTGTGCTAAGGTGGGCATACTTCAACTGATGAATAATAGAGCCATATGCAAACTGGATTGTATCCTAGTGATCCTTTGTTTTCCTGTACTGGGGTAATCATTGTCTGATACCCCAGCCGGGTGTAATCCATGGCAGTCAATTGATAACAACTTTATCTGTCTTTGGCGACAGGTTGCCAACAAGTCTGGAGACACTTTTAGGGTTTTTTTAGCTGTAAGCTGTTGAGCAGGAGAGCGTTGTCTGGGGGTCAGTGTCAGGGAAACAGCCAATTCCCCTCCACCCCATTTTTGCTTTGCCAAAAGAAGGGCTGGGACAGATGGTAATGATGCTTGGGTTGCAGACAGAATTGCTCTAGCATGTAGCCTGTGGTGCAGGAACTTTCTCTATATATAGATAGTCCAACCATCTCTTTGGGAATAAGGACATTTTTAATGAGATCCTGTGGCACATCTATGCATCACCAAGTGATTCATTATTTTGGCCATCTTTGCTTGGTGTAACAGCCCATTCAAAAATCATGGCAGCTTATCAACACAAGAAGGTGGCTAATAAAATAGAATATAATTACACGACACCAGCTACATCCAAAGCCTGGTATCTATACATACGCTAAACTTGTTTTTTCCTTGTACAAATAAACATTCTAGCTGCTAGCGCAGAGGTGAGAGCCAATGTACACATTATGAACACTGAGACAACAGAATTCTGGACTCTACCACTGCAGATTTGCAAGTGGTAGTGGTGGTAAATATAAGAACCAGGCTGCTGGATCAGACCAAAGGCCCATCCAATCCAGCATCCTGTTCTCAAGGTGGCCAACCAGGTGCCTATGGCTGTACTTTTGCATACGCTTTCCCCATCAAGGAACACCTCTCCCTGCATGTAACAAAGTAGCACATCAGGAAGAGGGGTAAACTTCTGATGGATTAGCTTTCCACAAGCAGGAAAGGGTTTGTTTTGTTTTTCAAAATGGGGGAGCCTCACTATTCTTGCGATTCTAATTAGTTTTAATTGTTTTTAATATTAAATTTTAAACTGTTGCAACCCACTTCGGGACCTGCTGGTGAAGGGTGAGTAAAAAAATTAAATTAAATTAAACAGGCCACTTGCAGTCTCCAGACTCACACACAGCCAGCACCAGAGACTGCTGGGTGGGTGGGTGGGTGGGGACTGGTCAGTAGGTGGTGAGGATGATGAGCTGCAGCTGTCGCCAGTACTTGGCTCCCCTTCTGCCCATTTCCCAGTATGGCAGTGTGGTGTCTGCCATGCCTTCTCTTCACAGCTGCCTCCCTCCAGCTATCTGCATGTTCGGAGATGGGCAGCACTGCTGGGGGAAGCTGCAGGCAAGGAATCCCAGGGGAGAGCTTTCAAGCCACTTTGCTATACCTCAGTTCATTGGCGAGGCAGGCAAGGTGCTCATTCAGTGGTGGGTCCCCTGAGGATGGGTGGGACCTGGTAGATACACACTGCGTAGGGGATGTAAGGAGGCATTGCTTTCCTTCCCATACTGTGTTTGTCGCATGCAGCACAGCTTCTGTTCCACTGCAGTTTGTTTCCTGCCCCAAATTTGCTATCTCTCACTGTCTGCTTTGGCGAAATTGAACGTAATTAATTTTGCACATTACGTCATTCCACCCACTCATTTCAGTGCAAAGGAAACTCAATGCCAATGCAGGGAAAGTGATCAGTTAGGCATCATTTGTGGACTGAAAGGAACAACAAAAGTGTGAATGCTGATGCTATTTGCTGGATTGATTTCTGTTCCAGACGTGGGACAAATAAGCGGACATTGGCAATTCCCGCTTCTGTTTCCTCCAGACTTGTCCAACATCCCTGTCGATGAGGCTGACCGCTGGTGCTGACCTGGATCAAAGCGAGATGTGCTGAGCGTCTCTCTTGCCTCCCCCACTGCTTCCTCTCCTCCTCTCATGCACATGCAGAGGGGGAGAGGGAGGGGAGGAGGAAGGGGGACTTGGGGGTGGATGGGCCATTTGGGCTAGAGCTGTGCTGAACGTTTCTTCTCTCTGTGTGCATTTACTATGCTCTGCCAATTAATTTGAAAAGTTGCATTGGGATTGGCTGTGCTGGGTAAGTCACAGGCGTAATAACCTCAGTGTTCTGGCGTTAAGATTTGTGGTTTTATTTGTTTTCTTATCCTGCATGGAGCCCTTGAGAGGGGGAGGGGGATGAACAAGTAAAGAGAAAGTAGCTGTTAGCACAATAGTTATTTCCACCCACCATGTTTGATTTTTCCTTCCCAAACTCTGTGTGGGTGCACATATATGCCCATGCACGTTCGCTCGCTCGCTCGCTTGCGCACACACGCACACTCTTGATCAGCATTCTACCCTCCTTGCATTTTCTTTTGCTTGAGGCTTAACATAAAGGGTAATAACAAATACCAGAATCTGGAACATTTAAAGACCATGCTGTTACACATTACAAACTGACAATTATAAACTCTTGTAGAATACCAGATTGCCAGAACTGGCCATCAGGACTCAGTGGATTGAGCGTTTGCTCCGTCCTTCATTCATCAATTGATTGACAGGGAAACAATACTTATGAAGCAGAACGTAAGGGTCTCTCCCTGTTTTACTGAAGAAATCATCTACAGTACCAGAATCATAGAATCATAGAGTAAGGCCATCGAGTCCAACCCCCTGCTCAATGCAGGAATTCAGCTTCAAGCATCCCCGACAGATGTGCTCACCTTCAGTGAGCTAAGCCTATAACTCATAACAAGTTTTTGTAGGAATGTAGGAATCTGCCTTATGGAGAGTCAGACTATGGGTCCATCTAGTTCAGCGCTGTCCACACTGACTGGCAGCTGCTCTCTGGTTTCAGGCAGGGAGTCTCTCCCAGCCGTACCTGGAGATGCCACTGGGGATTGAACCTGGGACCTTCTGCATGCAAAGCAGGAGCTCTACCACTGAGTGATGGGTTCTTCCCGAAATGCATGATTTTTGTTTAGGGGGTGGGTCTTTTGCACAACTCCCATTGAATGAGTGGAAGCCCACACAAGAGGATCTTCATGCTTTGTCAAATAGTAGCCCCGTCCTGCGATCCGCCCTTCCCCAGTCGGGTGTCCTCTTCACGTTTGGACTAGAACTGGCCATGCCAGCTGGGGCTTATCAGAGCTGTAGTCCAAAACATCTGGAGGACACCAGGCTGGGGAAGGCCCTAGGCTCACTCCAGTTTCAGTGGGGGAGTTGCCAAAGTGGCCACTTCAGCACCTTCCGTGTGGTCGGCTCCCCAGCAGCCACAAGCGCAGGCAGGTGAGGCGTCCCTAAGGGTGGAGACGCATGCCCTGTTCTGCCGGTTCCACTGAGTCTCCACCTCTCTCTTCTGCAAATGGGGGCATGCAGCCCTAGTCAAACCCCACCCCTTTTTACTGTAAAAGTTTTTTTTAAAAAATCAGCTTCAAACAGATTTCACAACTGATTGATAGATCAACACACTCCCCTTTTGTGCTGATTAGCTCCTAGGGACGTCTGTTGTTGTGGGAGAAAGCATTAACAAGGATTTCATTCCCAAACCAGCAGCAAAAGGGGAGCAGGGGCATGAGATGCCCTTTTTGTATTACCTTTGGTGCTTGCTTTCTTAACAGAGGTTGAGACTGACCAGGATGGAAATGTAATCCACATATCCAGCAGGTCCTGCAGTTCAGTCTGAATAGACCAACTTCCAGAGCTGCCTCAGCCCATCCACTGTTTAGCATGGATATTTTTAAGTGCATATGTAAATGGTGATATCCCACAAATGTCCACCAAAGGGACTTAGTTATATGGCAACATATAAATACAAAGAAAAAATAAGCAAAACAAAAAAACCCATTAAACGTTGTTCAACATGCATGTATAGTTTAACACACACACGGCTGAAGATTAAAGAGCAATAAGTCTTTGAGACTTGTTACCATGACTGGGCTGCTTCACATAGGAGCCAAGATCCACATTAAAAATGCTGCTTTTTCTGCGCAATTGATTTGGACGGTTCATATTATGTCCGTCCTCGCTACAAATAAACTTGCTGTTTTGCTTTTTAGCATTCACATACGCTCGCGTCTATTGCTATCAGTGTTTTTTTCTTGCCATGCCCCCATATTAGAATGTTAACTGTGGAGGCGTGGAAGGGGCAGTGTTTCCCTGTCTCCTGCAGGTAAAGTCGGGAGACACTGGGGGGGTGCTATTCTCCTCTTTTCCTGCTGTCAGTTTCATTTCCTCCAGGCAAAAACCCCATCCCTGCGGTGCAGGCTTTCTCCCTCCACCCTCATTCCGTGGCTGCTAGGGTGTCCCACTGCGACTGTGGGTGAATTGGTCTACTGTCCAGTTTCAATGTTTCCCACGAACTCTGTTGTTAGTGATTTCTCCTGTCTTGTGTTGCTACTTCCTCTTGTGACTTCATATGATTGCTGAAGGAAATAGCCAGGAGTTGCCATCCAAAACATCTGGAGGGCACCAGGTTGGGGAAGGCTGGGCTACGACAGCCTCCTGATCAGCTTGGTGAATTGGGAGTTGCTGCCATCATGATGCTGCCGGCTTGTTCCGTACCTGCTTGCAGGGCTGCCTAGAGGGTAGCAATGGGGACTTCGGTGTGACCCTTTGGCATTTGCACTATTATTTTTTGTGTTTTTTTCATGTTGCATTTATATCCCACCTTTTTCTCCAAGAAGCTCAAGGCAGTTTACATGGTTCTCCTCCTCCCCATTTTATCCTTACAACAACCCTGTGAAGTAGGACAGGCCAAGAGGTGGTGACTGGCCCAAGGTCACCCAGAGAGCTTCATGGCCAAGTGGGGCTTTGAACCCTGGTCATCTCCCAGGTCCCAGTCCAGCACTCTAACCTCTAAGCCACAAGGTCCTGTCTTGTCCCATGTACTCTTCCACACGAATATGAACTTGCTGGGAGACATCATCCGGAGATTTGGAATGAAGTGTTGCCCATATGTTGATAATGCTCTATGTCTCCTTGTCATCGGAGTCAGGTGTGGTGGTGGAAGTGCAGAAATTGGATTTGGTAATAGGTTGGATGTGGGTCAATAAACTGAAGCTTGATCCTGACTAGGCTCAGGTGGCCTCTGTAGCACAGAGTGTCTTTCACCAACTTGGGCTGGTGCACCAGCTGCACAGAGAAGTGTGGCCACAATTATCCATGCTCTAGTAACATCCCTTCTGGAATACTGCAATGCGTTATACATAGAGCTGCCTCTGATAACAGTTTGGAAGCATCGCTGTTGCTGAATGCGGCAGCCAAGAGTTTTGATTGATGCTGCTCACAAACATCATGCCTTGCCAAAAGTGCTGGCTGTGTATTCACATCCAGGCTCAATTCAAAGTGCTGGTGGTGCTTGTGATGTAACGGAGAGAGCAACGAGAGCCTGCTTCCAACCTTCCGTGGCCAGCTGCTCCTACCTGCCGTGCAGAGTAGACCAGTTGGCCGACAATTGCTGCCATCACTTCCCTCTCAGCTCACAGACCCCCAGACAGGAAGAGATACTGGGGTGCCCACGGAAATACTAAGTACCCCGAGATCCTAAGAACAGTGCTTGCCAGCCAGATCTTTCTTACAGGTTACCCAGAGAGTAAAGTCAGCTCATGACCTCCCGCTTAGGCTTCTGGTCTTCTCATGAGTAGCACGGCTTAGATGGTCCAGGCCAGTCCTCTGATGGTCTGGTGAGGGACAGGGGCTGCCTTTACCACCCCCTTTTAAAGGGTTTCTAACCCACATTGTCTTTGAGTGGCAGCTGTCCCTCACGTATCACCTCACGTTTCTCAGGTAGCCCTGTCACACCTTGTGGGATCTGAGGGGGCAAGCTGACAGACCCCCTGGTGTAGATGGAGATGGCTATACCCAGCATAACTGCCCTTTGCCAGTCCAGGAGGCCCTCCTGACCTCAGCAGGGGTGGCACGGGCACAGCGGCGGCGCCAGAGCAAATTATCTGTATACTCTGTGATTTACTTAGGTGAGCTGAGCCTGCAGGTACTTAGGAAGGCAACCCCCATACACATAAGTGCCGATCTCTCGATGAAGCACACATTTATTCTGAATCTCACCTGAGATGGTGGTTCTAGCCGGGATTGTAGCGAACCCTTCTTTGTTTAAACAAGGGCAGAAAAGGGGAGAGCAAGAAGTAAGTTCCACCTTCATATTTTTGCAAGGTTTTCAACACTTAATGGAAATCCAGAAGCTTTGGGGCAGATTTCTTGCATTCTGGCTTTTTACCTCGTGTCCCAGCCTTCCTGTGCATGTAAAAAAGAGCTGATCATAAAAAAAAGTTGAATTATATTTTATGCAAGTGCAGCTATCTCCTGAGCCTCTCTGCTCTGCCTAGAGGCAAACGTTCATCAACTAATTATATGTGTATGTGATGCTGGTCACAAGGTGGGTAACTGATCCACACGGTCTGCCGGCCTGTAGAAGCATCATTTGTGTAGACCAGGGATGGAGAACCTTTTTGGCCAGTTCCTTCTCTCTCCCCCACCTCGCAGGCCAACTTTTGAGAGGTGGGCGAGACCACCCACTTGTCAATCATCTGACATCATCATGCCATCAGGTGACTGAGAGGAAGGTTGTCCTACCCATCAAATTTGGTCTGCAGGAGCGGGGTGGTGGTGGAGATAGTCGAACCAAGCAGACTTCATCTTCTTGCTCTTCAGTTTATGGGCGGTGAGCTGAAGCCTGTTTTCTGCAGGTATTGACTCCATGCAGGCAGCCAAAGCAAGCCGTTACTCAACCCCCTGACCACTGGGTGATGTCTCCTGATTGACAGGCAGGTGTGGTTTTGGAAAATGGCCTCCTGGGCCAAATTGGAACCCCTGGAGGGCCAGGTTTGGCATGTGGGCTGGAGGATCCTCATCCCTGGTGTTGACTTTGTGTAGAGTCAGTGGGGTGGGCCTCAATGAGGGTGGTGGACAGGGAAAAAGAGAATTCCTCTGTCCTGGGCAAGGCAGGAGTTTTAAATCCTGGCTGTTGGGACCAAACATCCAGTTGGATTAGGACAGAGAACCCTAGTGTGGTTGCTGGACTCCCATTCTGAGGCCCACAAATAAGGAGGTTGAGAATTTTATGCATGGTGATTGCAGGCGAGTGCAGAGCTTGGAAAAGTTACTTTTTTGAACTACATCTCCCATCAGCCCCAGCCAGCACCATGCTGGCTGGGGCTGATGGGAGTTGTAGTTCAAAAAAAGTAACTTTTCCAAGCTCTGCCGAGTGTCACAATTCTTAATGTGAAAAGTGCGTATTTGCATTGTGTCACACATGGGATTTCTCTTGCAAGGATGTAGTAAACAAACAATGTGCCCTCCACACCATCCATTTAAAGCACTCCTACACCACTAATAGTCATGGCTTTCCCCAGAGGATCCTGGGAACTGTGGTTTATCCCTCGCAGAGCTACAATTCCCAGCACCCTTAACCCAAACTACAGTTCCCAGAATTCCGTATGATAAATGGGTGCTTTAAATGGATGGTGTGGATGTGACCCGGTGGGGCCAGGCCAATCTTCCTTTGCTGCATCTCATTTTCCTCTGCTCCAAGGTGGAACTATGTGGCCACGATGGGCTCTGCACCAACACCTCTTGGATGCTCAATGGTCTTGGAAGTTTTTCTGTGCTGGACCCCCTGCATGTGAACAGTAATCCCTGGTATGGGGATTGCAAAAAAGCAAGGCATGTTTTGCTGGTGGGATGGGGGCTTGTTTTTTTTGTTTTTTTCTGAATCCACCTGGTATCAGAATACAACCCTAAATTCTAACATGTAAGAAAATATGCCTAAGTCAGGATGTGAGGGTAGCAAAACTAGTTTACACTCCTCAGCTGAAGGTTTGTCAGAGATCTCAGAGATCTGCTGCTGTCCAGGGTACTACAGCCTTCTCCAACCTGGTGCCCTGCGGATATTTTGGACTACAACTCCCATTGTCCCCAGCCATCAGTCCAAAACATCCAGAGGACATCAAGCTGGTGAAGGCTGGCAGTAGATTATTGCAATGGTCCGACTCGGTAGGAGATAGCATCTTATGCTCATAGATTACATTTACAGCAATACTTCTGCCCTTTCTGGGACTGGGCCAGGTAAACTAGTTTGAGAGGTCTTCTTTTTTAACTTGAAATTGTGGGGATTGAATGTGGGACCTTTAGAATGCAGAACAGATGCTTTTCCACTGAGCTGCCATCCCACAAATCCTTAAAAAAAAAAAAAAAGCAAAACAACAACTACAACAATGGCATTTTAATACTTGGTGATACCTGAGCTTCCCCATGTAACACTTTCTGAGATTTTCTTTTATGTAAAGCATTGAGTATAAATACTGCATTGTGTATGAACTCTGGCAAGGAATGTAGCACCATCATTATGGTTTTGAATCCATTTGCAATTGTAATTCATGGGAGTGACTTGCTGTGACAGCTGAGCTTGTAAGTACCTTTTATGCTCTTAAAAAGTGATCGTCTTTCATATCCCTAAACCTCTTTGTAGATTTTGCACAACCATTTTATTTTCACTCTGTGCGTTGGGTGGGTGGGTGGAGGACTTCTTGACATGGCACGGCAATAGTCTACATATTTCCATAGAAACCATCTGTGGGACAAAGTTTTGGGGGAGTTTATTTTCAAAAAACAAAAATGTGATGCTGACGTGGTTGCATTTTATCTTTAAAACTACTTTGAAGATTGAGAGAAACAAGCTATGCTAAGCACCTTCGCTGGTACAGACAGTTTAATAGTGGCCTTTAAAACAACGGTTCAATTTTTGCTCACTTTCATGTAAGATCTACTGAACTCAAAGGGGCTTATTTCTGAGCAAACATGTATGTAGGTACCAAGGCAGGAATATTTTCCTTCCTGCAGTAAAAAGGGCAAGGAAAGGAGTACATGCTTTAAAAAAGCCTAGGAGGGATTCCATGCACAGCAAATTTGTGTACAGCAGCCTTGTCCAACCTAGTACCATCCAGATATTTTGGACTACAAAATGATGAAACTGCGGTTATCACATTTTGGACACATAATGCGAAGACATGATTCACTAGAAAAGACAGTAATGCTGGGAAAAACAGCAGGGAGTAGAAAAAGAGGAAGACCCAACAAGAGATGGATTGATTCCATCAAGGAAGCCACAGACCTGAACTTACAAGATCTGAACAGGGTGGTTCACTACAGATGCTGTTGGAGGTTGCTGATTCACAGGGTCGCCATAAGTCATAATCGACTTGAAGGCACATAACAACAACAAAACTTTGTCAGTGGAGCATTTACTGGCAATGTTCCCCAGTGGAGTGGCAAATTTTCACCCAGTGTGTCATCCACCCACAGGCAGTATAACGCTTCTGCTGCTTCCTACGGTTGCTTGGCTAGTGGATTTTCACCCTCCCATCTCAATGGTTAACCACCTCTGAATACCGCTTACCATGAAAACCCTATTCATAGGGTCGCCACAAGTTGGAATCGACATGAAGGCAGTACAATTCATTCATCTCCCAAGTTTCGTCCCTTTCGGTTTGAAAGCTCAGCCAGTTAAAAACTGTCACCATGTGAAACAGTTCTCAGAGCAGGCTGCCTCCCCCTCTGCAGGTTCCAGTCTAACCCCTGACCTCCCTGAGGGAATAAACCCAAAGAGTAGGCCATGTTTAGTCTCTTGCAAGAAAAAACAACCAAGCGTCTTGTGGTTCTTCCAGACCAGCCTTTCCCAATGTGGAGGAGCCCCTGTTAACCCCATCAACAGTGGCATCAGGAAGGGCTTTCTTCATGGTGGCACCTCGTTTGTGAAATTATCTCCCCGTGGTGATCAGGTGAGCACCAACTGTCAGGTCCTTCCTCTGACAGTTAAAAACATACTTCTTTGCTCTAGGGTTTTCTGGACTGTTCATTACCATCTCCTGACATTGCTTGCTGCTGCAGTTGACACCGATGTTTTATTGCTATGGCTTTGTCTTGTTCGTTATATACCGTTTGTTGAAATGAAAGGCATTGTACACATGATTTGAATGAAGAACTGCACCTGGTGCCCTCCCGAGGTCATGGGCTACAACTCCCGTAATTGGCTGCATGGGAGTCGTAACCCAAGACCCCTGCAAGGCACCAGAGCAAGGCTGTGTGACAAGGCTTCTCCTAACCATTTTATGACGGCATACGCTTCCAAGTCGACTCCCCTCCAGGAAAGCTTTTAGGCTGTTAGCCAACGGGCTACTCTTTAAGGAGTCACTTGTTGTTTTAGGCCCTGTGGGCGCAAGCTCAAAAAGGGGGCTGCCTGGTGAAGCCTGTGTCCAGATGGCTCTTTCCTGGGAGGAGCAGCGCAGGGCCTTTTCCGCAACGGCGCCTCTTCCGGACGAGGCTGCAAGGGAGCGGCCCCCTGGCAGTGGCCTCAAGCAGGGAAGCGCCCAGCCAGCGCGGCTATACCTCTGCCCCACACCCGGGCACTCCGCCCGCCCCAGTGCGAAGCGAAAGGCTGCCCTCAAATCCCCATTAATTTGCATATGCGAATCACTGCTGAGTGGGTAATGCTGCACCCCACACCTCGGGCGGCCACTCGCCCTTATACCTCTACACTCCCCTTTAGGGATCCCCTTCGACTCCCTTCGCCCTGGCGAAGAAGGCCGAGCATCCCCTTGCGCGCTGCTATCCAAAGCGAGGAAGAACGCGGTCCCTTCGCGTCATCCGATTGGCTAGAGCGCCGCCACCAGTTCCCAGGATTGGCTGGCTCACTTTACTCTCAGCCCGCCTCTTTCTCTTTAAAGAAAAAAAACTAGCAGAGGAGGGTTACCATGTGATTGGCCCAGAGGGTTGGCGCGCTGTGATTGGACGCCCCAGGTGAGGAGCTGGGAGGGGGAGGAGCGAGGAGCCCGCTCGCTCTCACCCTGGCGCTTCGATTGGACGGGCGCTGGGGCGTGATTGACGGGGCGGGAGCTCGCCCGCCTCCTTCGCCTGTGTTGTGTGTGTGTGTGGCTCTCGCGGGAAGTTGGCAGGGAGGAAGGGGGCGGGGTCTCCTCGCGGAGGCTGCTGCTACCGATGCGCTGCCCCGCGCGCCCTCTTCACTCTCTCTGTGCGCTGCTGAGGCACTGCCAGGGCCGGGCGGACGGGCGGGCCCGGAGGAGAAATTAAAAAAAAAAATCTGTGTTTCAAGGACCCGCCCGCGCAGGTAAGAGGGTGAGGCGGGAGAGCCATTCATTGCGGGGGGGGGTTATTTGTGGGTGGGGCGCCTTTTCGTCTCCTAGAAGGGACAAATGGGGAGGGGGAGAGAAGGAAAGGGTTAAAGGGGTGGGTCTCTCTTTCCTTCTTCGGGGGTTCTTGTGGGAGGGGCTCCTCAGTATTGGGGAGGGGGTTTCCTCATCGTTATCGGTGAGGGGGAGAGGAAGGTCAACAAGTCCAGGAAAGGGTTGTGTGTGTGTGTGTGTTTGGTGGGGGGGTCTCTGTGTGGGGCTCTCCCTCCCCATGAGCTTTCCTCCCATAAGGTATTCTTTTTGGGGCGAGTGGGGAGTTCTGACCCACCTACTGTTCGTGGGGGCTGAGGGGGGTCTCCTTCCTCCCCCCCCATGCAATGAATTGAGAGAGTCTCTTCCTGAGGAAAAGGGTCTTTCCCCCATTGCGGGCAGGTGGGCTGGCTTTGTTTCCCCCTCGGGAGAGCCAGGGTCAGGATCTGCACAAGCACAGATCTCTTGCCTTCGCTTCCCTCCCCTCAGGAATCAGCTTCATGAGGAGGGTGCCTTGTTCTGTGTGCTGGTGCTTCTGGGTAACTTTGTTTTCCCCGTCACTTCAGGAAACATTGCTGGCAACACCTGTGCAGGTTGCTGCTTGCAAAGTAACTTTGGCACAAAGCGGCAGGCGTCTGCCCCAAGGGGCTTGCAGTGTAAACACCCCATTCACATTTTTATTCTGTGCTGTGCCTGACTCTAGGGTCAGGGTGTCCCAGCTTTCTCTAACGTGGTGCCCTCCGGATGTTTTGCACTGCAGCTCCCATAAGACCCAGTTGGCAGTATAAAACCTCTGGAGGGCACCACATTGGGGAAGACTCCTCTAGTTGCAGTTCTCCTGGGAGCTGCAAGATATGGGTTTGGTCCTGGTAACAGCAGAGATTGTGCAGGGGGCATTTTGTCATGCATGGGAGCGCTGGAGAGAGAACTGTAAAGAGGTCCAGATGGCTGTATGGGCAAATGTGAAGGCCGGCAAGATTTTCATCTTGGGCCTCGTGGTCTTGTAGTATTTCAACTGGTTCTCTGACCTGTGGCACTCAGGACTGGAGGAAATACTTCAGACGTTTTGGGTTGCCTGGAATTTCCTGCAAGCCACAGTTGCACCCATCGCTCTGTCTTTGAATGAATATTCTGTCTGGTCCTGTTCTCGTGTACAATGTTTGCATTTCATTGATTGCACGTTGTGAGATTCTAGATTCAAAACGGAAAGGAGCGTTTGGAATTTCACAGCAAGAAAGAGCGTGTATGCTTCCTTGTTAAAGGGCTGACTTTGCTGGTGGTGTGCTGTGTGGTCTATGGGATTTAAAATTTACCAGCCCTGAGAAGGGTAGGTAGATCAGCATATGGAAGAATTAGCTTATTTATGGTGCCTTAGTGAGCTGGACTGCAGCTATTTGCAAGACTCGATTAACTTGGTATGAAATGATGGAGTATGTTAACTTGCAACTCCAAGGTTGGGAGCGCCTGACCAAAAGGAGTTTTTCCTTTGTGCGTTTTGTTGCTGTGCAGGTGCAGTCTGGGCTGGTAGCAAGTTTCTGACTAGCTCTTTGTGTGGCACCAGCACCTGCGCACTGAGACAGCAAAGCAAACATTGTAAAATAGTGTCGTAGGAGAGGATCTGTTTGGAAAGTAAAGGTTGCTCTCCTGACCTTAATTTAGCGCCTGTCATCAAAAAATAGTGTCAAATATTCTTCTGAGAACCATGGATGTCATAATGTGAAAATAAATGAGTTTTTGAAAGTGGAGCTGCTGTTGTGTGACATAGTCAGTGTTGGAAATGCCGTGAATGGTCTGCATTTTGTGTGTGTGTGTGTGTGTGTGTGTGGTGGCCTCACTGCCACAATATCAGACTTCCTTGCTTATAATGAGTTAAGAGAAAGTGTGACTGTTCTGCATGTTGAAGGCATTCTTAGATCTGGCTTGCATCTTACCAGAATTCTACTTGGAAAGTAAGATTAAGAATTAATAGAACTACTATAGCACAATGTAGCCTTCACCAATCTGGGGCCCTCCAGATGTTTTGGACTTTATTTATTGAATTTATATTCTGCCCTTCCTCCCAGTTAGGAGCCCAGGGTGGCAAACAAAAACACTAAAAGCACTCCAAAACAACATAAAAACCGACTTTAAAATATATTGAAACAAAACATCTTTAAAAACGTATTTTTTTTAAAAAAGCTTTAAAAACATATTAAAAAGCAATTCCAGCATAGATGCAGACTGGGATAAGGTCTCTACTTAAAAGGCTTGTTGAAAGAGGTCTTCAGGAGGCACCAAAAAGATAACAGAGATGGTGCCTGCCTGATATTTAAGGGAAGGGTCTACAGTTCCCATCAGACCCAGCCAGCACAACCATGTGCCAGGCAGACCCAGCATTATAACAACTGTTGACTGGAGCTGATGTTAGTTGTAGCCTAAAACATCTGGAGGGCTCAAGGTTGGGCAGTGCTGGTGTAGTAGCCAAGAGGCTGACATGGAAACTTCAAAAACACCTGGTTCAAAACTGGTCTGCCATGCATTTACTGGTTTTATGAGGATAATAATACTTGCAGGCGTCTTAAAGGTACATGTGTTGAAATACATGGAGCACATTGAACATGCTAAAGTGCTGTATAAATGCTAAGTACTATTAACAAAGTGTCACCTTTGTGTTGATGTCTGTGTGATTCAGAGAATATCTGAATTTTGTATTGTCATAGCTAGGTGTGGCTTCTCAGCACATGTGCATATAGCAAGAATAATCAGATTTCATTATAATTCTTAGGTGAACATGCCTTCCTTTAGCAATTTGGTCACATATTGAGCAGTTCTCAAATGCATATCCTGAACTGCGGGAAATGTAGTCTGAAGAATCTAAGTGTCCGCTTCCTCCAACCAAAATGGGCCGGTGTTGCTGCAGCTCATCTGGAAAGATCCCCTGGTGTGCTCTTGCACAGCAGGTTGATACCTGCAGCAGGGCGTTGTTGAGGGAATGGAGAGCAGTTTCTTCTCTGTTCAGCTGCTTCTGGTATGCAAATCAAATGGAGCACCTTCAGAAATATGTATAATTCTGTGTTAGATGTGCTGTGCTTTGCTGTGATGCTAGTCTAAAATCCTGGCTAAAAGGAGGTCTCCTTTATGGTGTGGTTTGGAGTTGATCTAGCCATTGGCACCAAGGCATGCTTTTTTACAGGGTGAAAAAGATCACCACCGTGTTACCTGATTTATGATAAATTTGTAATTCTAGGATTGCACTGCGCTGTGACATCCTACGTTAATTCCAAGATTCTAGTCCCTGTTGCTAAAGTCTATTTCCCATTCAATGCTCCTGTGTGCCTTGGTATGTAGTCAAAACTACATTGCTCACTTGAGTTAACTTCAGCCCTTTTTCAGGAAAAAATTGTTTAAGGAGGAACCCCAAAACAGCCTCATAAGGCAACAGCAGGCAATGTGGTGCCCTCCAGATGTTTTGGACTACAACTCCCAGCAACCTCAGCCAGCAAGGTGACTGGGGAGGGGTGATGGGAAGTGTAGTCCAAAACTTCTGGAGGGCACCATGTCGACCACCCCTGCCTTAAGGACTCAGCAATATGGCAGGCTGACTGACTGAGAAAGGTGACAGTGACAGCTGGGTGGGAGGGGGAATGCAGTGAAGCAGCTGGAAAGGGAGGAGGGAAGAATCGTCACATAGATACCAAAAGGATAGAATAGACCTGCTTATTGTCTGGGTAGGTTTATGCTCTGGTGAACAGCGAGGAGATCTTTTAAAATGTCCCCAGAGTTGGAAGTGAGAGCTACCTTTAGACGTCAGTGGAGAAATCAAGATTTTAATGGAGCTTGTGTCCACCCACAACCCCAAATGGAGAGAGCGCCACAAAACAGACCCATAAGAACTGAACATGTTCCATGGGCTGCTGGTTGTCTATGACAGCCTTTCCCAACCAGTGTGCCTCCTGATGTTGTTGAACCACAACTCCCATCAGCCTCAGCCAGCATTGCCAATGGCTGAGGCTGATGGGAGTTGTGGTCCAACAACATGTGGAGGCACACCGGTTGGGAAAGGCTGGTCTATGAGGAGGAAGCGGGGAAAGCAATGGAGAAGCTGCGACCCTGAACAGGAAGCCCCTACACTGCAACATTTTGTTGCAGAGTCCTTCTTTACCTCTAATGCCCTGATCTGCGTGGTGCTGTGTTTCTGCCTAACAGCCCTTCCGCATTCCCTCTACTGTGCACAGGCCCAATGACTGCCTGTTCCCTGTGACTCTCTTTCTGGCAGCGCTGCTTATATCTGGGTCAGGCCCCCATAATTCTCAGACCGCTTCTTTTATCTCCTCCTTTTTTAAACAAATCATATGATGGACCACACTAGCTTTGCTGTTTCTGTAACTCAGGTATGGGGAACCTCTGGTCCTCCAGATGTTGCTGAACCTGTTGCTGTCCTTGGCCTTTGGCCCTGCTTGCTGGGGATGATGGGAATTGTAGTTCAGCACCATCTGGAGGGCCAGAGGTTCCCCCACATTCTGATTTCTCTCTCCATTCATCTTTGTCTGGCTAATGTAGACTATAAGCCCTGATGCAGCCTAAGGTGTTTATTCATGTACAGCCACTTAGCGCATGGTGCTGTACGAATGTTAAAGCTGTGGGGGTGCATGAAGGTTAGCAAGTGGTCTCCTTAGTCTTGTAATCCACACGCCTTTTTGCTTCCTTTAGCGGAATTGATGTGAGATAAAATTAATGTGCTGGCCTCCATTTCCAGAAGGAAAATGCACACCAGGGTGTTAATAGGTGTGTCTGGTGAAGCGTCAGTAGTTCCCTGATGTTTACATTAATAGTGCAGCCTCTGCGGACAGCTATAGGTTAGCAGAAATACACAGCAGGGTTCAATAAGACATTGTAAAGGAGGGCGTTGAGCAGGCTGCCTCTGTGGTGTTGTGCAGTTTATTTGTGGAGCTCAAAATTAGCGGAGGCCTATAATGATTACCAGCTGGCCGATAGCCCAGAAAGATGCAAATCTGGATCCGGCAGCCCTTGGCAGTAATTTTCTGCAAGACAATTGTCCCCTAGCTCTTTTTATTATCGGATCGATTCTTTGACAATAGCACTTCTGTTTACCATGCTGATTCTCTCAGGGTACTTTTCATAGGAAAAGGAGCGTGTCCGGATGTGACCTGGCCATTTGGCATTTCTCCTTAGCGGCTTCAGGCTGCACACCTGCTTTCAAACCTGGCTGCTTAAAAGTGCTTCTATTATTGGACTTCCCTCTTTCAACAGTCCTCCTCGCCCAGTGCTGAAACAGAAGGAGCTGTTGGCAATACGGGTGAGTCAGATTGTCATACCCCACACCTGCTGTGCACAAGACATTATCCCGGTCATCCAGCGTGGCACAAACAATATCCTGCCCCCCCATTTGGTGTTCTCAGGTGCAGGGTGCCAATAAGCCTTCTATGATGCAAAGCAAGTAGAAGAATTTACTGTAGTGGAGTGGATTAAGCCTGTCTTTCATGAGACTGTCTAAGCCACTTATTTCTAACCTTTTTTTCACATGGACCACTTGAAAATTGCTGAGGCTCCTGGTGGGCTACTCACTGATTTTTTCATAGCAATTGTCATGTGCTGTGCTAGGTGCTGTATGGTTTTAAATTGCATTTTTATTGTTGCTTTCCCCCCTTATAATGTGTTTTATTGTATTCTGTGGCATTCAGATCGCACATGTTCCTCACAGACATGCCACAGACCACCTGAATGAAGCTCGTGGTCCACGGGCAACATCTTGGAAACTTGGTCTAAGCCAGGGATGGAGAACCTGTGGCCCTCCGGATGATGTTGGGCTGCGACTCCCATCAGCCCAAGCCAGCAGAACAAAATGTAATGGAACTACAAAGCACTTCCCTTTTTCTCTCTCCAGTTGCCTCTTGAAGTGTGTCCTAGAGTGCCACCAGTTGTGTTATGATCCACTATGTCTTTTTAGCTTTGTATATATGTATGCCTATCCCAGGAAATGTACAGATGGTTCATGTTTTAAAACACTGCATTGGTTTCCAGTTTGTTTCTGGGCTCAATTCAAGGTGCTTACATCAGTGTTGAAAGGCATGAAGAACTTAGGCCACCTCCTTCCCTACAGACCGTCTAGGGTGTTGAGGTTGGCAGAGGGGACCCTCTTGGTAATGCCACCCCCCTCGGAGGTTCGGGGGGGGTGGCCCAGGAGAGGGCATTCTCTATGGCAGCCACTGGGTTGCGGAATTCCCTCCCCACAGAAGTGTGGCTGGTACCTTCATTATACCGCTTTCATCTTGATGCTGAAGACGCATCTCTTTACCCTGGCCTTTTGACACCTAAAATATTTTTAGGATCCACCTAATTATAGATTGTTGTAACTGTTTTTAATATTGTATTTTTACATCGTTGTTACTTGCCCTGAGACGTTAACGGTGAAGGGCAGGTATGAAATCCTACTACTATTACAGCCCAATCTTTGCTCCAGACTAATTGTGGTTTTCGGCAAGCTGTTGGCCCCCCATCTATATTGAAATTAATTATGTCTTTGGAGGGGTTTTAAGGTCACAATACAGATTGTGGAATATCTTATAAATCATCAGTACTTACTGCCCAACCACCAATTTTGCTCTTTCCATATTTTCCTCTTCTTGCACCACCCGTTTAAATGACGTCCACAGATTGCAAATTGGGTGGGTATGTTTTGTGTTCAGGATTCTGTGAAATGCCATTCAGCACCACCACACAGGAAAATATTGAGCATTGTGCTGTTTTATCAATATTTATTACCTGTAAAATGAAATTCCCCTTCAAATAAAGCTTACTGGTTATTTTAGGCTCTTCTGTACCAGCTATTGAAATCATTGGCTGAAATGTTTCCAGGCGCTCAAAGCTATAGCAACTATATTCTGAAGGAAGTGAGGTTTTAATTAGGTTTGGGTGTGGCATCTTATGTGCATAGTTCCATGATGACTCCAGCTGTGCTAGCCTGGCGATGGTTGGAGAGGAGGTGCTGCAATTGCATCTCGGGAAAGTTGAAAATGTGGCCAAACTGGGCTCAGATTTAACGGGAGAGCTGCTTGATTTGGAGGACACGGTGGCAAATTCAGCAAGGTTAGAATACCTTTTCTGATACATCGTTGAGCATGTCAACCTAAATTGAGGTTTCCCGTTAAGGTACTGAGTGATGATATCACTAGTTGTGTCATTCATTATTTACGTTTACTTTTCAAGTATTAACTGCTGAAGCTGGGAGATGACAGTAGCTGCAGCTCTCAAACTAACCCAGCAGAGATTTTTTTTATCAGCTTTTCATTTTTTAGAAGCTGACCGCCAAGGTGTGGTATCTGAAACTTGTTCATGGCATGCGCATAAGCTTGGCTTGGAAGTTCATATGAGCAGAATTGTTCTTCGTGCCAGCTTGTGCCCTGAAGAGGTGCTTTTTTCTTTCGTTACTTGGAGCATTTTTCCATGACTGTGTACAAGACTGACTGTGTGAGCTTTGAGGCCCAGTGGGTAAAGAGGATTGCAGGGAAGCGTTTGCAGAACTACAGCGGAGAAATAACAGTTGCAGATCTAAAAAGATCTCGATTGTCAGTCAACTTTCTTGCAGTTCCTGCTCTGGCGGGCAGCACAAGAACGACATTTTGAGGCTTTCTCCCCCTGTCGTTTGCTGAAGAAGATTTCATTAGGTGCGAAGTGAACAGAGGAGCTTTTTGCCTCTTTGTCAGGAGGAGGAAACACTTCCCCAAATGAAGCTGCAGTACTTAAATAGTTCTGCTCTTGAAATAGAAAATGCAGATGAAGAATTGCTTCTGAAATTGGCTAGGTGTTGTGCTTTGCGTTTAGTTCTGACACAAGTGACATGTCCTCATCTTCATCTAGAATCTTTCCTTGGCTTTGAGAATGACTGATCCCACTTCTGATTTTGATTGCCTTCCTCTTGGTGTTGCTCAGTTCTTCCTTTTCCCTTGCAAGCACTGGTAGAAGGTGAAAAGTACTTGGACCTTTCTTAGTGCAGTCTCTGGTGCCCTCTGGCGAACTTGCACAGACCCTGTTCTCTGAAGTCATGGGAAGGAAAATGTGTTACCTTTCAGTGGATGTAACTTGCAATAACTTTTGAAAGCTGATGTATTTGTGCAGCTTGTATTTTTTCCCCTTCATAGAGTTTTCTGATTTAAAAAAATCTGTGTAATGCCATAGGCTATTAATGTGAGAGAAAGGGAAAGAGACATCAAAAGATCATTGACATTTTATTATTAGGTTATTGGCTACATCTGCATTTCCTCCAAGGAGCTCAGGGCATCATATATAGGCTTCACTCCAGACCAGCTCTGTCATGTAGTTGAGGCAGAGGGAGGGGTGATTATAGATTTTATTTATTGCATTTATATCCCACCTTTCCTCCAAGGATCTCAAGGTGGCGTATGTGGTTATCCCCTTTCCCTATTTTATCCTCGCAACAACCTTGTGAGGTAGGTTAGGCTGAGAGACGACTGGCCCAAGATCACCCAGTGACTTTCATGGCTGAGCAAGGATTTGAATCTGGGTCTTCTCATTCTAAGAGCCCTACCCCAGAGTGGCTCTTTCTCATACTTAAAGCAGGGGTGTGGAACGTATGTGGCTGTCCAGATGTTGCGGGACTTCCCCTCACCAGCCCTGACCATTGGCCATGCTGGCTGGGGCTGGTGGGAGCTGAGCTTCAGCAACATCTGGGTTCCCTGCCCCAGGAATAAAGGGCGGTGGCTTTGGGTTTGGAGTGTTTGGAGAGGTTTGCACTGCCTGCTTGTTGCTCTGTGGTTCTGGTCTTGGAACGTCAGGCCACAGCATGAATAAAATAAGGCAATTCCAAGTATAATTACATCTCTGGAAGCAGGAACTGAATCTCAGTTTCTCAGAGTACTTGCCCAGACGCTAAATAAACCAGGGTTTTTCTGTGAGGGTTTTTTTTTTCTAATTGAGCAGAAAGTTCACATTTGTGCCCCTCAGGAGAGGGGAAGAGGGAGCTTTTGGCCCCTAGCCAAACTCTCCAAAAGGCAGCTTTAGTCAATACCTCCTTGGCTGTAATGCCTTAATTCTTCTCTTCCCAGCCCTTCCTCTTCTCTGTTTAGTCCTGTCCATCTGCTACTCTGCATTCCCTGCTTCTGTATCTCAAACGGTGGGACTAATTGCCTTCTGCTCCCTCTTCAGCATTGTCTCTGAAACATGAGCTTGTCTTCTTTTACGCCAGACGCCTTCTATTTCTGTTACCTTATCAGATGAGGATGTTTCTCGTAACAACATGCGAGGGGAAAACTAAGAGAACCATTAGATTTTTCCACTCTGTATTTCCCACACAGAAGCGAAATTGCTTTATTTAACAAGGAAGAACCACGTTTCTAATTAACTGTCTATGAATTGTGATCAAGAGCTGGATTTGCCCTCTTTCCCCCTTAATTAAGGGAAAGGATGCATTGCTGTCTGTCTTGGATATAAACGGAAGCCAACTCCTCTTGTTAGCGTTTCCATGGGGCCAGTCTTGTGGTGGGTGGCTGTCTGTGGCTTTGCCATATAAACATGGATCTTGGCCGGAATGACCATGTCCAGCTTGCTTTCTTAAAGTATGCCTCTAGTCCTTGCTGCTTTGCTGTAAAATTTGACAAAATTAGATGGTGGTTCTTCAACTCAGCATCTCAAAGGGACTAGGCAAAACTTTTCAGTGACCACAGGTGGGGTGGTGGCACCCTGGCCAGTTTCTTAGCATTTTCTCGTGGCTGATATTCTTGCCCTACAGTATCCCCACAGTTTACTAATGCCTAACCTCCCTCCTTCTTTCTTTTACTTCAAACATTGACAAGTTTCTGAATATCTGAGCTATTGGGTTACACAGAGCAACACATTTTTTGCCAATTGCCATAGTGCATCCTAACAACAAATTGTGTTTCTTTGCTGTAATGTTTGGGGCCTTCCAGTGTATAAATTGGAGCAGGCTACATGTGTGGCCCTGCTTTTGTGCTATTGATGATCAGATAATCTGTTCCTTTTGTACAGGCCATGACCAAATGATGTCGGGCTACAAGTGTCAAGTTTTATACCATGGATTAGGCTATGGCAGGGGGTTGCCAACCTTTTTTCAGGTGCGTTGGCACATTTGGATTTTGGAGTGAGTGCCATAGATGCTGCTGTCCTTGGCCACTTCTTCCCTCCTCCCTTGGATCAGCTCTCCCTCCCCCCCCAACACTGTATGTTGTTTTTCCAGAGGATCTGGGTAGCATCCAGTTAAATTAACCTGAGCCTTGAAAAGCCCATAGAGTTGAAAGAAGTGGGAAAGAGAGTCACTCTTCCAACTTCCTCCTTCAGCTGTACATTCTTTGCAAGGGAGAAAAACGTAACTGCTCTTGCCACCATGTGACCAAGAGGAGAAGTGAATGGGGGAGTTCAGAGGCTTGATGGGCATTGAGGGAGACCTCAAGTGGTGATCTCTGGGCTGCAGGTTTGAAGCAAGCAAAAAAATGTAAATGTACTGCCTTCAAGTCGATTCTGACTTACGGCGACCCTGTGAATAGAGTTTTCATGAGGCTGAGAGGCAGTGACTGGCCCAAGGTCACCCAGTGAGCTTCATGCCTATGTGGGGATTCGAACCCTGGTCTCCCAGGTCGTAGTCCAGCACCTTAACCACTACACCACACTGAAGCAAGTGTCAGCTCTTGCCATTTCTGCATCTCAATCTCTGTACAGCCATGTGGTGACTGTTAAGAAGGGGAGCTTTGCTCGAGGCTTTCAGTGAGGCTGGCTGACTTCAGGAAATTTGTTTGGGTTGTCTTGTATGGCTGCTTGTCCTGCCTTCAAGCCTGCGTAAAGCTGCTTTACATACTGAGTAAGACCCTGCCTAGCAAAGTGCTGCTGTTTCCTTGTTAACAGGCAGCTGCTGTTCTCCCAAGTCTCCGGAACAGCAAAGAACTTTCAGAGCCTTGCATTTTAATTGGAGATGCTTGGGGCACCTTTCTTGTGCTTCTCCTATATGCCTGGAGTTGCCACCATAGATGATGATGATGATTACCACCACCTTCAAATACGTGTCAAGCTCCTAATCTGCCGCAGCCTTGTTTAGTATCCTTCTGGGAAGTCTATTATTGTATGTTTGTCCCTGCAGCTATGGCAAACCTGAGAGCCCTCCCAACCCCCTGACTCTTGGAGGCGTTAAGATCCTTTCCACCAAGCTGCCGCCGCAGCTTTTTATCAATTAAATAGTAGCATGTTCGTGACGGCTTGGACAGCTGGCTCCAGCCTTGTGAAGCTGCTTTTGCAGCAAGGAGGAGCAGAATCGTAGCCTGTCACAGGGGCACGTCCTGTTGGTGCAGTGATTAATGCACAGTGTGGATGCCAGTGCGTCTTGAGTCCTAGGTGGATGTGTAAAGTAGGTCAGTTATTTTTTAACTCATGGTTATTTTATCAACATTCCTTATGTGTGCTTGTGTGGTTTTTTTTTAAACTGGCAACTTCATCAGAGATGGGCACAGGAATGCTGCTTAAATAGGAAATGGGTGCTCTGCTGTAGCTGAATTTCCACTGACGTCTTATGCATGTCTGCTCAGAAGCAAGTCCCCATTGTGTAGAGCAGGTGTGGGGAACCTTTGGCTCTCCAGATGGTGCTGGAATACAGCCCCCATCAGCCCCAGCAGGCATGGCTGTAGCATCCCCAGGGATATAGGATTATGTCCTTCACCTCCAAACGTCTTCTAAGCCCTTGGTTCCCAAACTTCCCCCCCCCCCAAAGGACCACTTGAAGATTGCTGAGGGTCTTGGTGGACCACCTACATCATTTTTTCCGCTTGTTGTAGTAATTGTAATGTGCTGTGCTACAGACTGTATGATTTTTAATTGTAGCTTTTAATGATTTTAATTGTAGCTTTATTCCTTATGTTGTATTTTATAATATGACAATTTGTGATGATGATGATGATGTTCTATAGAATTCAAATTGTAACACAATAAAATACGACATAAGAAATTTAAAAAAGCAATAAAAATATGGCTAAATCAATAGGAATGTTTAAAGTGGACATGCCACGGACCACCTGGATGAAGCATGCGGACCACTGGTGGTCCACGGACCGCAGTTCAGGACAGGGCTGTGGAGTCGGGGCACGCCAGACCTTCAACCCCGACTCCCCTATTTTTCTACTGTCCGACTCCTTCATAAATGGCAAATGTATATTAACTAGTAATAACAAATTTACTGTAGTAAAATGGTAGCACAAGGCATTTCATCACCACCACGTGAATCTAGAGCTTGGAAAAGTTCCTTTTTTGAACTACAACTCCCACGAGCCCAATCCCTGGGGCTGATAGTTTAAAAAAGTAACTTTTCCAAGCTCTGGATTCACATGGTGGTGATGAAATGCCTTGTGCTACCATTTTACGACAGTAAATTTGTTATTACTAGTTAATATACATTTGCCATTTATGAAGGAATCTGAGTCGGCGTCGGTACATTTCTACCGACTCCGACTCCACCCAAAATTGCTCCCGACTCCACGACTGCGACTCCACAGCCCTGGTTCAGGAGCCCCTGGTCAAAGCCTTTAAATGATTCAGTATTTATTTATTTAGAGCATTTGTGGCCTGCCCCTCAACAGACAAAAAGCGCTCCCAGTGCATCTTGTGTACTAGAGTCATTTCCAACAAGCCAGTCTCTAGCCACGGGCTTACAATTTAAAAGACATGCCACACGAGGAAAAAGAGATGAGGAGGGAAGAGAGGGGAGAAGCAAACTCAGCTACCGATCCTTATTTATTTATGAGATTTATTAAGACGCCCATCTGGCAGAGGTTAATCTGCCACTCTGGGAGAGTTACAACCAAACACAAGTACATTCCATATGAGCATAATCAGAACCCTAGAAATTAAAAATTAAAAGCTTAAACATTTAAACCCCCCAAGATCTACAATCTTGAAAGCTAAATAGTTCTTGTGATCAGCTGGAACGGAGGCAGTTCATGGGCAGAGGGCATCTTTTCGGAGCTGCTTGATGTCTCGCCCACTGGAATGGCTGCGCCCAGTTATCACCACCCTCCACATAAGGTTTTGGGGAGATTTCTTGCTGTTCTTCTGTCAGGCAGTTTCTTTCTTCCCCCCTGCCGAAACCTTCGTCTTCTGGGCTCTGTTTAGAAGAGCGTTTCCATTTGAGGCAGAGGATTCATTAAAAATTCAGCATTTCTAGGCTGTTTTGCTCTGGAATTAGGCTTCTCAAAGCAAATCCTTTTATCTGTTCCAGCTCAGCAGAACGAGGGTTGTGCATGCGTTCTAATGTTTTGTGTGTGCTCAAGACACCTTCTCCCCTTTCAGATGGCAATGAGATTTGCTCAGCTTGGAGATCAGCTGATTACTTGTCAGTCTTTGTTTTTAGACTAGACAGCAGCCTGGCAACTGACTGGTTTACATGCCTCTTGCTTCTGTCTGTCAAGTGTGAATCTAGGCACACTTCCGTACTTAACACGTGCACTACTTAAGTGATTAATTCTAGAAGCGATTGGGAACGTTTCCCTTCTTTCTCTTTAGCCAAATGGACCTTTAATTATATGCCCAAAGGTTATAAGTAGTATGTGACTCCCTTGTTACAACAGTTGTATTGGCTATTGGTCTGCTTCTGAGCCCAATTTAAGTGCTGGTTTTTATCCTGTAAAGCCGTCAGATGTTTAGGACCAGAGTAACTGAAGGGCCACCTGCACGAATACAAGTGCGCCCAAGCACTGAGATCTGTAGGTGAGGCTCTCCTCTGTAACACACCAAGGTCAGAGGGGGGGGTGTCTTCGGAGTATGATGCAGGGCCTTTTCAGTAGCTGCTCTCAGACTTTGGAATCCCACCCCTCAAGAGGTTTGCCCTTACCCTCTTGTTGATGGCATTCCATCGGGGCAGGAGGCATGAAATCCTTCCTGGCTTTGGGGCTATTATATGGCTGGTCTTAATTGGTGGCTTTCTGGTGCTTGTTTGGTTTGGGGTTTTTTGGTGCGTGACTGGGTTTGTATTTTGATGATTTTTTAATTATTATTAGCTACTTTGAGGAACTCTTTGTTGGAAAGGCGGGATATAAATACTCTAAACCATAACCTGTGTGTGTGTGAGAGAGAGAGTGTGCTGGAATGGTGCTTGGCAGACTCGACATTCTGCTTCCTAGAAACAGCTCTGATGAATTTTCAAGGCTAGCATCATTCCTGGGTGTTATCACAAGCTGGCTGATTTAAAATAGTTGTATTTGAGTTGATTGCCTAAACAGCCAGATAGCTCTGCTGTGCTTTTCTGCCTTGTTAACAATTTTGAATCCTTTCCAGTCTAGGTTCAGGGCTGTTTCTGAGACTGAAATAGCCTTGGTGGATAACCTGTGCCAGGAACAGGTGCTTGTTTCTGCTGGGTCCCTCCTTGGTGATGGCTCCTCAGTTTGCAAGAGAGCAAATGGCCCTTTGAAACTGGAGAGCTAGTTTTGGCCCTGCACTAGAAATTACAGCTGGTGCAAAATGTGGTGGACGCCCTGGTATTTGCTTTGTAGAGCAGATTCATTTGCACCGTCTCCCTGTTTGTTTCTGGGTGCAATTCAAAGCGCATGGACCAGGATATTGGAAGGACCTGGTCCCTCCCATATCACTGCATTTGGCGCCTGGAGGCTGTCCTCCGGGTAACGCTCACTCTGGAGGTGCAGTTAGTGCAGTTGAGGCCAGTGGGGAGGCGCAGGTGGGACTCCGTTGCACTCCTGGCTTCCAAATAACAGGTTGCTGCTGCTGCAGGCTGAAAAGGAGCTGTGCAGAGCTGGTGCAGCGCATGGCGGCAGGAACCTGGATTGGGTCTGCTGCCACCCCAAGCTTCCCACACCTCCCCCTCTCAGTCTGCGTTGTTGGGAAGATGGGAGATAAATGTAGCCCCCCCCAAGGCTGCCCCACTGGCCACTACAGCCATTTTTTATGGCTGTAGGTTTTACTGCATCTGTTTGTATTTTTGTGCAAGCTGCTTTGTGGGGGCCTTGTTAAAGGCTGAGAGGAGAGGGTTAAATCTTGTAAAATAGTTCTACAGATTTCTCCTCATACCTTGTCCAGAAATCCAAGCAGAATTAAGCACCCCAGCCCCTGAAAACTCACTGGCCATTACATGAGTTGTTCAAGATGAACAATAATTAAGCATTTTGTTATTGTGGTTGGTTGGTTGGTGTGTGATCCACCCATCAGGGCTTGACAAGGGTTCTCCCATCCCAAGGATTCTTTCCTGCCCCCTTGATAAAGATCAGAAGGGCTGGTGCTCAGTGGCAGAGCACGTGCTTTGCATGCAGAAGGTCCCAGGTTCAATCTCCAGGTAGGGCTGGAAACCCTGGAGAGCCACTGCCAGTCAGTGTAGGCAATACTGGGGTAGATGGACAATAGGCCTGACGATATAAGGCAGCTTTCTATGTATGTAAGCGCTTTGACGTTTCCAACCAGAGTGGTTTTGCAGTAGATGTGGAAGCAGGCAGGAAAAATGACTCCACTGGCATTTTGCTGCATTATCTTTGAGTTCTTACAGTTGGTAGGGTGCTAATTAATTCATGATTTCACCAACAGCTAAAGTGTTCGAATTGTCAGCTTGTTTATAGATTCTGGGACTTCGTAGACTATGAGAAGTTGAAAGTCCATTGTAGCGTGAACTTGCAAGCAGGAAAAACTTTCTTGTTGAGACTTTTGGCCACCTCAGCTTCTGGCTTAAAAGATAAATTAAAAGCCTTGATTTGTATTTGGGAGAAGAGAGCTGGAGAATGCTCAAAGTAAGTGAAGGAAAGGGTCCACACCTTTTGGAATGATTGATGCGCAGCCCTTAAAGGCATCTCTAGCACCTCTTGGAATGCCTCACTTCAGTGTGATTCATGCTGTGAACACCTCTCTTAAAATGCCATGTGCAGTGTGGCATTCAACCCGATGACAGAGATTTCAGCTCTAGCTGTGTTTGGGCCACTCAAAGGAAATGTCTTCGTGAGGGCACCTTCTGTTCTGGGATGGGCAACCTTTGGCCCTCCGAACGTTGCCAGACTACTGACCACAGGCCATGCTTGGTGAGGCTGATGGGGGCTTCAGTCCAGCAACATGCCGATGTTCCCTGCCTTTGCTCTGTACCACATTATTGGACCTTTGGGTTCCGTGGTGGAAGAAGAGTTGGATATCGAAGTAAGGAAATCAGTAGTAATAAATAAAGATGCTGTTGGTTGCTTCATGTTCAGCGGGTGGGAAGTACTATTTAGTCCTTCCCCCCAATATCTTTCTCCTTGTGGGGAGGCTCAACTAGTGGGTGAGAGAGAACATAGCTGGCAGGGAAAGGGTTAGCCCTCCACCCTCACCCCTCTGCCAGCCATCCTTTCAAGATTCCAGCTCCCTGCAGGCTTTCCTTGGGGATAGGTGGTGAAGACTCAGGTAACTTCTTGTAAGATGTAGCTTGGCCCTGAAAGCAGAAAGGCAGCTTAAACTGGCATTGCCAAATCCATGCAACCACACATGCACATGCTATCCGCGGCTGCCCTTTCCTGGAATGAATGTCCATCTGGGTCGGTCAGGTGCAGAATCTTCCCAAAGAGTTTCTGCTTGTTTCACACACGGGCTTGTCAAATGCTGCTTCTCTCCCTGACCCCGGCAAGGGGGCGGGGGGAAGACTGCTGCAGCCACAATGCTTCAGGTCTAGTTGCTAAGAAGTAGGTCTTGCTGTTAGCATAGTGGGAGAAGGCTTTGGACGTAATTAGGCCCCCTCACTGTTGAACACCCGGTGGCCTGCTGATTCTGGCAGGCATTTGAACTGAATGCTGATTTTATAGTTTTAACCAATTTTTATTTTAATTGTGTTTCATTACTTGTACACTGCTTAGAGATGATTGCAATTAAGTGGTACATAAATTGTCTAAATAAATAAATGCCTATGTCAACCTGGTGCCCTCCAGATGTTTTGGACTACATCTCCCATCTGCACTGGCTGGAGCTGATGGGAGTTGTAGTCCAAAGCAGCTGGAAGGCACCAGCTTGGTGAAGGCTGGTCTAGACCACACTTCAGAGCAGAGCCTTACATATATGTGTGTGTGTGTCCTTGTGTTAATTCACAAAGCCCCAAACAACTTGCGCGCAAAATACCTTAAGGACCACCTGATTCCTTATGCTCCTCCTTGATTATGGAGGTCTTCTGATGGGGCAGTTTTGGTGGTCCCACATGCCCTGAACTTCAGCTGGTCTTCACAAGGGGCCACACCTTTAGTATGGCAGGCCCTACCCTGTGGAACTCCTTGCCCTTATAAGTCTGGCAGGAGTCATCCCTGATTGCTTTCAGGTGGCTTTTGAAACCTATTCAGACAGGCCTTTCGAACTTGAGATTCTTTGCCACTGATATCTGTTTTGTGCTGTTTTTATTTTAGCATTTTGTGTCAGGTTGTATACCGCCTTGTGATATTTTATATGAAAGTATGGCTTTAAAATATTAAAATAAAGTTCATTGGATTTGATCTGGCCGGTGATGAGCCAGTGGCCTGTGCAAACAAATTGGGGGTTACCATGTCCAAGTGCACCAGAGCTTGCTTAGCTTACCTTTTGCTAGTCTTGCTTACTCTTAAGGGTTTCTGGCCTCTGTTTGCAGCTGTTGAATCAGAGTTAAGTATTGTGATGTTGGAAACATACCATGCACAGCTGCCTGCTGTGGGCCCTTGTGATCCAGATGGCATTTATCTTTGAATTTTGCCCTAGGTTTTTCCATTGTTAATATATGAGTATAAAGAGACTAGTTGAGACATAAATGAAATCAAGACTTAACACTACCAGGGAAAGGAATGTTCTGGTAGAGAAGCTATCTTTGCTGGATGCATATCCAAGCAATTATGAACTCTGTTTCTCCTTTGATATATTTTTCATGGGCGTAAAAGCCATCTGCACTTAGAAGATTTAATTGGATCTTGTCCATGCAGACTGCTTGAAATGGAAAGCTGTAGTTGAAAAGAAACACATTGCTTGCATAAAAAAATGAATCCATGTATTTCAAAGGAAGCTAAAACTGGTAACCTTCTGGCTTCATCTACTGTGCTGTGATCTGACATGTAGACCTTAATCTTTAGCTGCACAATTTGTTGGGAACGTTTGTTGTCCTTTGCAAGCCCCTCTGAAATGAATGGGGTGTGTGCGTGAGATGTTCCTGGTGGATTATGCCCAGAGTCTTCTTTCCATGTTCTGTGCCTAGTCTTGTAGATCAAAGGGGTTTTTTCCCCTCTTTGCAAAGGTGCTGCCTTTTAATAGAAAAATCCCTGGGATTGAACCAGCTGCCTTCAGCCACTCTTTGCTTCTGAGGGCCTCTCTCTCTCTCTCTCTCTCTCTCTGTGTGTGTGTGTGGGGGGGCTGCGGCATCCCACACAGCCAATTCTAATTAGATTAGACCCGAAATGCCTCTTCTTTCCTCAGTGCTCAGTTTCAAGCAGAACAGACAGAATGAAGCTGAGCACACAGAAATTGGGAAAGGCAAGAAGTTGCCACTCAGCATCGCTGGAAGCAACCCAAGGTCACCTGAACTATTATTCCTGCTTTCCAGCTCCTTGAACTCACGGAGCCTATACATTTGATTCTATTTATTTGAAATCATCTAGCTCAGTATTGCCAGCACTGACTGGCAGCAGCTCACCAGGGTTTCAGACAAGGTTATCTCACAGCCCTACCTGGAGATGCTGCCAGGGAATTGAACCTGAGACCTTCTGCATACAAGCCATATGCTGCTTATACCATCATCATAATTTTGCCTTCCATATATATATGTCAAGGTGATGGTACACGACATAATGAAGACAACTAAAAAAATAGTTAAAAACAGAATATGAATGTTAAAAACAATGCCAAGTGGACACCCATGGCAGAGACTTTTCATCCAGCTGGAAAAGTTGTCGGGGCAAACATGTTTTTATTTCTGTCCATAAACTGCTGATATATCTTGAGAGGATCGCTATTCCACACAATATGCTCTACCACTGAGTTATGGTCCTCCCCCCCCCATAGTATTGGTGACCTTCCAGGTGTTGTGGGATTGCCGTCAGTCCCAGCCAGCAAGTCCATTGGTTAGGGATGATGGGCAACTCCCAAGTCCAGTCATATCTGAGGGCCATAGATTAGCGGCCACTGGTATAGGTCTGTGGAATTCAGGTTATCTTGGCTGATGAAAGTGTGTTTGGGGGGGAGTGTTTTCCTGGGTAGCAATTGATGACCTGCTTCTCTAGAGCGGAATTTCTTCATAGAAGCCTAAAGATGGTTGAAAGAGTGGAAGCGTGGGGGGAAAACAGCTTTCCCAGGCATTGTAAAGCGGAGCCTGCTGTATTTTTTTAAAAAAGCATCCATCACGGTTGTGTGTCTTCGGGGAAGATGTTACACTGCTGGGCTGTAATCATTAAAAATGCACATTTGAGGTTTGCAGCAGCTGAAGCCTGTTCTTCCTTTTTCCTCTGTTCCATTTCTTTTCTCCAAATTATGCAAGAAATACTGGGGGGGGCAGGGAAGACCCCAAACATTTTGTTATAAGGATGTTCAATGCCTGTATCTTTTTTGTTTCTTGAGCTGTGGAAGAAAAGCTAACAATTTAATGGTGCCCGATGCAGTAATAAAGATGCTTTTGTGGTTACATTTAATCTTCTAAAGAACAGAAAAGAACGCTGAAGTGATCAACATTCAAAAAGCAAGACACAGACTTAAATATATGCGAAGACTTAGAGAAGCTGAAAAAATGTACTGTATTGCAGAAAGATTCTGACAGGCCCATTGCATCTTTTGCAAAGTAAGATCTGAATTATTAAAGCTGCCTTTGTTTATTAAATCAAGCCTCTAGCGAAGTCGTTATGTAGAGAAATGGCACATGGACCTTGACTGTATTAGGCATAATTTTTAATTAGAAAGAAGTTTGTACTTTGTTTTAATGGCAATAGTACATTAGGGGTATTTCAGCAAGATGAGAAATATTCAAGTTTGCATATTGGAAAACTCTTCCTTAAGAGCAGTTTTGCCTCCTGGACTAGGTGAGGGGGGGAGGGCTGATACAGCTTAAATCAAAAGTTTGTTTTCCAGCTCTGTATTGCTTTGGGTCCTTAGGGTTCCTCTGTTTTAAAAGAGATTGCCACATCTGAGTATCATGGAATCCTTTTTGTTTTTTCAGTCAACTTTTAAATATATAATATTTCCTCCTTGCATTCCCCCCCCTCCCCCCAGTGCTTTTTTGACTTTATTTCTGGTATTTATGAGAAATATGCAGATTAAGGGAAATCTTAGCCAATACCGTGCCAGAGGAGGAATCTCTCTTTAACTTGGGGCCTGTTTTGCAAACCAACCCAAACGTGCAAACATTGTCTCTTTTAAGCACAGGAATAGGTGAGAACAGTTTGTTGGAGGCTGGAGAGTCTGGCCTGGCAGCGTTGTGTTAGCTTTTGTTTTTAAATCTCTCTTTCTCCACCCCCTTTTTAAAAAATGTAGGCTCTCGAGTGGAACTCTGTTTATTTAAAGCAAGACATGCTATTAAATATGGGGGGATTTGAACCCAAAACATTTAATAAAAGATGTGCCTTTTATGACACCACCGGGCAGCTGTTGGGATTAAATCTTCAATTAGGTAGGATTCCAGCAGACCCAGCGGATTAAACTCGTTCGCAGCTGAGGCAGCTGCCTTGAGGAAATGACATTTATGCACCTGATCCTTCCACGAGTCCCTGTGTCGAGCCTAGAATTGTATCGACAGGGCTGCCTTTGAGAGCAGAAAGTGCTGCTTGCGAGGAGGAGGAGTTGTTGCACACAGCAGAACACATCTTTGGGGATCTTAATTACCTTTATTTTTTTTAATTTCCCAGGTGGTTACTAGAAACCTTAAAAGCTTGGATCCAGAGATGCATTAGTGTTTAGAGGCCTCCTTTTGACTTAAGGTAAGATGGTCTTCATTGAATCATTCTCTTTTTGTAATGCTTTGTCTGAACTCTGTGTCTCTCCATTGCACCCAGCCAGGAATTCCTGGGATTGGAAAAGCTCTGAAAATGCACCGTCTGCACCCCCGGCACTGAAACTGTTAATGTTTATTCCATGTTAATAAACTTTCCTGCTGTGCAGGGCATCTGA